>NW_008349073.1:4493885-4530880 GCF_000622305.1 Nannospalax galili | reverse complement strand
ACATAAGGAAATTAATTATTAAATAATTAAATATTTATAATTTCTCTAATTGTTTCTATGGGTTCTTGAAATATAAATGTAATTCAGTTATTTAAGCACTTATGTCACTTTTGAAAGTTGAGCATATAATTTACTTATTTACAATATCTTTTTTTATAAATGTTGTTGTTGCTTGAAATAAACTCAATCTGTATAGCCCAGGATGGCTTAGAACTCTCTGTTTAGACCAAGTTGGTGACCAGCTCTTTATCCTTCTCCATGAGCCTCATTTTTTTTGAGATTTCAGGCATGAGACATCATACCTGGCTACAAAATAATTAATAACTACAAATGTAGATTAATTTGATATTCAAATGAAGAAATGCAATATATTATAATACTAGAATAGTCAGTAAAAGTTAAAAGTCACTTGGTTCAACATAGTTGTTGATCACACATCCCAGCTTGCACACCAAAATATCTAGTACAGAGACTCTCAACAAGACAGTAGGCATGAGCTTTTAAGTGTCTGGTACCAATGACTCTTCTTATTTGGGTGCATAAGGAAGAGCGAGCATCTCAGTTTTTACAGTCATTACCAAGTCTTTACAAAGCAAGAGAGACAGATATAAAGAGAAAAGGGCAGAGCAGGAAGGAAAGCATAAACTTCATTTAGAATGGTGGTTTCCAGCACATTAAACCAGGAACATATTTTGATAGCCTGATGCAATCTCCTAGAGACCTTTGCCTGGCGCCTTAAATACACAAAGGGATTTTACTGAAATAAGTATCTAACACCAACAGGGTACTTTTCTGATGACAGTGATGATCCTGGGTCTCAAACAAGCTTTTCCACACTTTCATACTGTTGCCTGGGTTTCATATGTGATTCACAGCCTAGGAATAAAAGCATTCATTAAGGATTTTCAGCAATTGTGTCAGTGCATTTTTTTTTTCCCTACTTCTTTGTGTTTTTTCTTAGTGAAATGTCTTGCTCTGTTGCCCAGAAAACACCATGAAGAACACCTTGGAAATCATCATGTAGCCAGTAATTTTCATTTGTTTGTTTAGTCAAAATTGCTTCGCATGCCTTTAGAAGACATATCACCAGATTATTCTGTAACAAAATAGTGTATAGGTTTTTTTGTAAACTAAGAAAAACAGTAACTAGACATACATGAAGTTTATTCTGAAAATAAGTCTAAATTTGTTATTTTTCCCCTCTGTTTCCCAAGAATAGCAAATCTAACAGGTTTTAGACAGAAACCTTTGGGGATAGTGGGAACTCAATAGAGAAATAATTTAAAGTTAGATTAATACAGAGATAGAGTAGCTGTTTGCAGGAATAATGACTCTAAGTGACAGCAGAGCTGATAATTTTGTGAGTGCTCAACTCTCAGAGTTGAGCAGGAAGGAATTCCCACATGGAAAGACTGGAGAGACTGGAACAGATGACTTTCAAAACTGACTTTCCTAAAAGTCTAAGAAATGGCTCTAAATATAAGAAATAGCTCTTAAATCTTGTCAGTGAAAGGTTTTGGGGGGAAGAGGGGTTCAAGTGGGCAACTGAGATGAATTACTTCAGAGTAAGGAGTTTATTAGAATATTTATTAATACTATGAACACAGAGGCAGCAATATGTTGACACAAGAATACTGGGGTGTCTCTGAGAGCAGCAGAGCCTTTCTCCACTATTTTGTGCTTAACTTGAGACACCAGGGTTCCGGAAACTCAACAGCTACCAAATCCATCAAAGGTACTTCAAGTCAGAGGCTTTTTGGGTTTCTGTGTCACAAATTTAAAGATTGAAATTCACAAACCACAGAGGGTGAGTTTTAAAAGAATTATTTTATTATAGGAACTTAAGAAAGAAAGAGAAGGTAGAGTTCCTGTACAAGTGGGTCCCCAGGAGTAGGATTTCCATTGTTAGAATAACAAAAAGTCCCATGAGATTAACTGGTCAAAAAATAAAATCACTAGTCTGCCCATCTGAAGACCCACTTTCCATTTCACTCATCAATCACCAGGTCATAGGACCAACCCAAAGAAAGCGGACTCCAGTTTAGTTATGACAAAGAGATGGGAGTAATACTTAGTGTGTTAATGAGATAATGAACTTTTCTTGCTCCTATCCTAGTGCAGCTCTTGTGGACGGAGTCACAGACATGAGATCTCTCTAAATCCTGCCCACTTTTCAACAGAAAAGGGTAATCTCTCCTTTTCTTCTTCGTATCTCTTTTCTAAGCATGCTTTCCCTAATGCCTTGGGCTGCCCCAGCATCTTGCATTTATTTTTTCTCTAAAGCTTCCATCTCCCTGTCATGTGACTTCTAGTCAACCACATAGATCTCCACAGGGGCTCTAAACCTACATAGCTTTGAGGTCTGTTCTCCTCCACTCTCCTCCTGCCAAGAAGTCCCAGCTTGCCTGCCCTGATTATTTTTCTTTAAATCCTAATGAAATTGTACATTCTCAAATTGAGTCCATTCTTAAATTCTTTTGTGAGAGATCCTGCTTCTCCCTGTATCATCGTGGCACCATAAAGGGACCTCCAACATTCTAATAACTTATTTGTTGGTTGTGGTTGAGGTTTTTTTTTACAGGTGCCTGGGAATTTGGTGCAAAGCAGGTGACCTTGGTTATCTTGCTATCTGACCTGGGGCTTTTGAGGCCATAAAAAGCTTGTCTGTCTGAAAGAAGAGGGAGGGGAGGCTTTAAAAGCCATTTCTTCTCTCCTGGACTTTTTCCTCAGGAATTAGGGAAATTTTTCTCCAAGAACCTAAGGTAGAGAAAAGAGAACAGTCACAGGGGCGTGGGAAGGTTAGACCCCAGGCCCTGTTGGGCACCATGTGGTGCTTAGACCATATGGTCCAGCTGATTTCTGTCTGTATCAAAGCCTTTTACATTCCAACAAGGAACAATAAGATTCAGAGGACATCACTTGGCATTCACAATTATAGTTGGTGGTAAGAAACATAGACACCATTCCTTGGTTTGAGAGCATGAAGTTCCTTTGCTTTGCTTTCCTATTTGGGGGCCTATACATCTGAGGGTAATTTCTCCTGCTATATCAGTCTAACTTAACTTTCAGAAAGAAAGGGGTGTGGCTGACAACATTTAGTCTCAGAGATATGCGGATCCCACAGGGCTCTTGGAGCCAAGCACACCACAGACAAAGCGTATTCATGTGGTTTTGTCACCATCTTGGTGCTGACATCATCAAGACAGGAAACCATGCGATCTGGTCACCACCCTGGTTGATGACACCATCAACATGGGAACAATCACATGACTTGCTCTCCATTTTGGTTAGTAACATATTCAAAATGGCAGTGACCCTTGTGACCTCGCTGACATTTTCATGACTCCAACAACATGGCATAAGTCAAAAAGGTAACATCCAGAAACTTACTGGTACTACTGAGTTCTAGGAGATCAAGATATCCTGGGAACAATGGACATTTAATCATGCACTCCAATCCTCTTGCAATTTATTTCCTTCTTGATTTTCACTTTCTTAGACTGTTGGTGGAATCATAGAAGTAGAAAATCAAGAGTGCAGCAGTCTCTATTGCCATGTGACAACATCAACACATTTTTATGTCAGACTAAAGACGTATGTATCACTGGACCTCCAAGATGGATTTTGAATTTTGGCATTATTTTGACATATTCCTAAAAGGGGTTATTTGGGATTTTGACTTTTTCTACATATTTGCCTGTTTTCAAGGGGGATTATTTTGGATTTTTTTTTGTATGATATATTTGCTGGTTTTTAAAGGTGAACAATTTAGATTTTACAATGTTTCACATAATGTATTTATTGGATTCTAAAAGGAACTTGAAGCTTTTCTAACCATATGTCTCCACAGACCATCTACCAAATGGAGCTGACACTTTATAATGACTAGACTTGGGAAATATGATGAGAAATATGTATGAACATTTGATCATAGAAGTACTGTTTTGTATACCATGTCAAAAAACTAATAAACAGCAACTAATACTTAATGTGGATTTTGATATTTAGGTACTAATCTTTGGACAATCCTTCCCAGTTTTACAAACCAGGACTGCTTTGCTGTTTTTATTTTTAACCTACGCCATCCCTTCAAAATGTAATAAGGAAGAAAGTGGCCTATGCCCCAGACTTCAGGGTGCGGTAGTAGTACATTAACTTCAGCAGGAGCCCAACTTGAGTGCTTTCTCTTGCTCCAAGTCCTAAAATTATTTCCACTCAATTTGCAAATATGGCTCCCATTATTTCTACTGTACCCATATAACATTCTAGCCCTTTGTTTCCTCATCTCATAAAACAGATATGAACACAGAAATTAGACGAAATTTGGGTGTGGTGGTGCACACCTTTAATCCCAGTACTCTGGAGGCAGAAGCAGGCTGATCTCTCTGAGTTCCAGGCCAGCCTGGTCTACATAGTGAGCTCCAGGCCAGCTGGGGCTACAGGGAGACCTTGTCTCAAAAAGACAAAATAATAATAATAATAATAATAGTTAAAATAAATGACCTGATTTCTGAAAAGTAGGGGAGATCCAGCATACAGAGGGGATTTAGAGGACCAAGATTTAAAGGGGAACTGGGTAAGAAAGGAGAGAGCTAGGAAGTGACAGAGTGCCAAGATTAGTGTTTCAAGACAGTGACAGGGGACATAGAAAGTGTGTGATGCACCTTAAAGCCTATTAAAGGAAATAAAGCCATGAAATTAAGCAACATACATCTTAGTGGGTCTTATCTCAAGCCCCATACCAAAGATTTTGACTTTTGTTTCATTAATAATGAGAAGTTGTTGAAGCATTTCAATCTAGGTAATTTGGCATGATGTGATAGTTGTCAGACATTTTTACTTCTTAAACTCTCTTGCTTAAAAAACTGGTTGGGGGGTGTAATAACCAGTTATGAGGATATTTTTCACATCAACACTTTCAGTTGGGGTCTGCTAAAGAAGAGCCACGATGAAGCTATCATGGTAGGAGCATCCATCTCCATGCAGACCAGTTCTAGAAAGAGGTACTCATGAAAATGAGGGATTTGGAAACCAATCCTCTTATAGTACATGAGCCCATGACTTTCTTGGCAAACCTTTGCCAGTCCAAGAAATATAAGTATAGTAAATAATTAAATAATTTTTATGTGTGCATACCTGTGTGCATGTGTGAGTGCCCATGCATGCCTATTTGAAGTCTAAAGGTTGAAGGCTGATGTTGTGTTGGGTGTCTTCCTCTCTCTCCCTCCGATTTATTTTGGGGGGACACTATTTGTTAATGGACCTAGGGCTCTCTGATTAGGGAGGCTGGATAACCAGTGAATCCCTGGGGTCTTCCTTATTCTGACTGACAGCATTTAGATTAGAGATACATGCTAAGCCTGGCTTTTTAACTGAGTGCTGGGGATACAAATTCTGGCATTCATCCTTCTGGAGTAAGCACTTTACCTACAAAAACATTTCCTCAAGTCTAGATATACTATTATAAAGGATGTAGAAAACTGTAGAGACTATGACTGCTGTGTTAAGAAAGATTAAAAACATTTATATAAGTCCAAGCAGAAGTTATTTAAGGTTTAAAATAATGCAGTGGAAGTGGGTTTTTGTTTTGATGCATAACAGAACATTGGCAAACTTATTGCTTACCGTAATAGTCATTTGCTGTTTGTGGGTCAGCTAGAAAACTCTCTTTCATTTGTCCAAGCCAAGCTGGTCTTCCACTGATCAACTCTTTCATCTGTGATGACAGCTGAGGGCAAGTAGAGACCTTGATCAACAAAGATGGTTTCTTCACATGTATTAACTGGGAAAATGAAGATAAAAAAGGTTCATGTGCATCTCATTACTCAAAAGTCTAGTCTAGGCTTGATGGCATTGAGATGACAGAATTCACGGACAGAGGAGAAACAGAAGACATCTGAAGCCTAGGCATGGATTGATCTTCTATGTACATCCTAAAAATACATAAGGCTAGCCTAGAAACAAGGTGACAGTAAATCTATACAAATCTCTTATGAGAATTATTGCATGAAGCCTGGCTACAAAGAAAAGAATTGATTGTTTTTCCATCAACTACATTGTTAATAAAAAGGGCTAAAAGGAGATTTTAGAATGTGGTTACTATAAAATTAACAGTCTCTCCAAAATAGGTGAAATGTATCAGTGGAAACAGAGTTCAGAGTGTAGGGTTTAGTGAGATGTGAAGTTTGGTAATCTTGTGTGTATAGGAAACTTTGTAAAGATAGATGGTAAATAAGAAATGATGTTCAACATTGGGTACATTGTAGATTATAGCAAGAGTAAAATTCTCACTAAAATCATTATAATTGGATTTTACTGAAATATGAATTAAATTCAAATATATTATAATAAACACTTCCTTCTTCAATTACTGCTTGTTTGAAGTTGGACTGCTTTATTAAGGTATCAATGAATTATTGAATATTCGTGTTAGAAAAAGTCTTTACTACCACCTAAATCAATTCTTTCAGTTAAGAAATAAGAAAACAGAATATATCATTCAGTCATCCAAAGAACTACTGTTCTTTTAATCCATAAATAATGAGTACTTGTCCTAACACAACTGATTCTAGAACCAAGAGATAGAGATGATGTAGCTCTCAATTGTACATTCTGAGAAGTGTCGTAGAATGTGTAAAAAGAAAAGTTTACAAGTATAGAATTCAATTTTCTTCATTACCTTCAATATTTTCTAAGTTCAACAACTGATGTTCATTTTATCCTAAATTACAGTATTTGAAAATGGAGGACACCTAAGAGAAAATTGATTCAAATTGTATAGAAAGTATGTTTACGTTTCTGCAGATGGTTGAATTCTGTGTGCTTCAAAAAAAGGAAGGCTCTAGACTTTTGATCTCATTTAACCCAGAACAATTCTCTTTTCTGCTTGTTTTACAGTGGGTTGGATAGTTTTATTTAAGGGTAGAAATGCTTCTGAAAATAAGTTAGACTTGGAGCCTGGAGAGGAGGTTCAGTGGTTAAGGGCACTTGATTTTCTTCCAGATGACCCAAGTTCAGTTCACATCACTCAAATCAGAAAACTCCCAACCACCTGTAACTCAAGCTCCAGGGAATCCAATGCCCTCTTTTGGTCTCCACAGACTCATGTACACATGTGGCATACACACAGACACACAGACACACACAGATACAGACACACACACACACATGCACATAATAATAGTAATAAATCTAAAATTAAAAATGTAACTTGGAGCACCGTGGTCTATTTCAACACACTGTTCTATGAACAAATCAAATGGAAAAAAAATCACATGCTTAAGGTAATATAACTGGAGTTGGAAAGACTAAGTATAAAAATCAATGATCCCAAGTCTGTATACCCTGATACATTCTTCTACTTCAAGGCAAGAGGAGAAACTCTCACAGTGAAAGAAAGAAAAAATCGGAAAGTATCCAAAGGCAGAACGGGAATCACAGTGTGCACAGTCAGTAATACAAAGGTGTGCCTGTGAATGTCATTCCCCCTGTCAGTCTCCATGAGTGAATGTTCTCATTGTGAGCTACAGATAGCAACTCACAGATACTTGAATAGAATCTATCTGGGAATCTTGACATTACATCCATGTCTCCTTATTCTTTTTATCTGCAATTATCTTAGATTGACTAATCAGAGCTCTGCTTAATCAGGTATTCTGATTAATAGTAGCTATATAAACTTTGCAGATAATTGAATTTCCGAACATTAGAATCGAAGTAAATGCTTTTGACTTTAAGCCTATACTAAACAAAATATAATTTGTCTGTGTTGAGTCAACAGACCTGATAGTGCAGTGTTATTAAGATAAGTTTCTTTATATTATTGCTGAATTGCAAAAGCACCTGAAATAATTGTTTTCTGCAAGCACCTGAATAAAAGATAATAATCTGATAGTGCCTAAAAGGAAAAATTTTCCTTTCTGCACATACTGCCTAGAATTTCATGTTTTTGTTTATGAACTGTACACATTCACAAATGTTCATTTTTATTGTAAATAAAGACTGAGAAAGAAGCAGCCCACAGCATCTTGGCAGTTACAACAGATGGTGTTAACCATGTGGGAACGCTCAGGATTTATCTGTAAGACTGAGAAAAATAAATTGCTGCATAGCAAGAACTCTGGCTTATCCAAATCCCTGCTATAAAAGATATTAATTGTGTCACTGAGTGTTTTAAAACATTATCTAGTAAAATTTCTAGTCACTTATATTCATAAAATGGTTTAACAAAATATTAACACTTAAATATTCCAAATGTATACAAATTGCAGATTTTTGTGATTATCTGTCTTCAATTAAGTTATGGCATTTGAACAAAAATGGATGAAACTGGAATTAATCATATTATGCAAAATTAAGCCAGATTCAAAAAACAAACATAGTATGTTTCCTTTCATATATGGTTCTTAGATTCTATGTGTACATAAAGTCATGTACATATTATGACATGAAAGTATAAGTAAAGCTGTTTAAAGGAACAACAGAACTAATGGAAGTGGCCACAGTGGCAAGTAGAGGGCAGGTAGGGATGCATGAAAATGTCTTTACATAGCACAGAATCATGTACAGTGACCATATACAATGAAAGGTTTGGTAAAACTGTTTTATAGCTTGTCCTTTATTATCATTGTTATTATCTAAGAATAATTGCTACTATGACAAGGAATCTACCAAATGAAATAGGAACCAAAAATCTCTGGAATATAGTGAGAACATACAAATGAATTGGGAAGATTTAGTGGCATGCTGTTGAGAAAAATATTAAACCAATTGCTATTTAAACACAGGTTATACTTTTAACTGTAACTCATTGACAGAATCTGAAAGAAGTCAGTGACTATGCCATCTTCCCCAATTTTCACCTTCAAAGGTGAATTCTGAGAATCTTATTGAATGGAAAATTAGATGAGTATGGAAAGAATTTTGCAACTGGGTCACTCAACTACTGAGTTACATACCAAGTTTCACTTAGATATCTTTCATCAGACCTTATTTTAATTATATGTTCTGGACCACTTGTTTCCCTCTCCAATTTTGTAGAAAGGAATGAGGTATAGATATTTGATTTGAAACTTTTAATTTTTTTTCAAGTCCAATAACTCAATGTCTCTAAGGTTTTGTTTTCAATGCCTTGACAGTCACCTTGTTCTTTTGTGCAGTACTAAAGGAATGTCACTTTGAATATCAATAGATGAACCTGTCCATTTGCCCTCTGTCCTGTGTTCTGTAGGTGCTGAGTCAACACTGCTCTAGAAGCACTATTAATCCTCTCCTTTCCAATACACACAATTGCAGAGAAGATATAATTATGATAGAAACTGAGAAGAAACGCAAAACAAAAGTGTATAGAGGCTTGATATACGTTACATCCCACAAACCGGATGGAACAATCCATTCCAGGTTACTGAAATGAGAAGTACAAATAATTCAAGACTAAGACTACGACATATTTTAAATTATACAAGAACAAGACATTTAAGT
This sequence comes from Nannospalax galili, assembly GCF_000622305.1. Lineage (NCBI taxonomy): Eukaryota > Metazoa > Chordata > Mammalia > Rodentia > Spalacidae > Nannospalax > Nannospalax galili. The sequence continues at coordinate 4,521,400 of NW_008349073.1, read as the reverse complement.
CTTCTTTGATGATCAAAAGTCACTGAAGAGTCTCAGATCATGAAACATCATGAAGTAGAAAAGCTGCTACATCCACGAAGGGAACAGAAAATAGGAAATAAATTTACGCTAACAGTCAGTGCCCATAACTCTCAATATTGAATTCTTTAATAATCTGAACTGGAAATTGATTTAGACACAGTGGCTAACGGCCGTATAAAGTCTTTCAAAATTAAATCTTAATATTATCAACATACCAAGATCTCTTAAACATTTAACTGGTATGAAAGAAGAGAAAATACAGTCTTCAACCATATACAGACTTGGCCATCTGCAAACTTTCTGTTAAGGCTAGAGTCTATATTGAACACAGTGGGTGATTTTTTTTATCCAATCAACTTATCTTTATATGTTATTTGTATAAACTGACTGCCGTGCCGTGTGTGTGTGTGTGTGTGTGTGTGTGTGTGTGTGTGTGTGTGTGTGTGTGTAACAACCATTTTTTTTTTTTCCTGGTCTGTGGTCCTTATTTTTTGTGGGATTTTTGTTGGTTTTGTTTTTGAAAGTTTTAGGAGTTAAACCCAGGATCTAGCACGTGCTAGCCCTGCATTTTGCCGCTGACCTATTCCTAAAACCCTTTTTGTTTTCTTGGAAGTACTTTCTACAATCATCACATTTACTAATTCAACATAAAATTTATATTGGTATTATATTTACATTTTAAGAACAAATTATCATATTTACTAATTCAACATAAAAATGTCATTTGCATGCTTTTTTAATAGGATTTAAAAATGTGTTTATGTTTATGCAAGAAATAATAGTCTATCTGAGGATTATGAAGATTATTTTAGAAAAATTGTGATTTCATCTCAAAATTCAAGTCTATCGTCAAGAGAAAAGTGATTTCATCTCTAAATTTAAGTCTATCTTCAAGTTATATTGGTTTTTACATATAATTTATAAAAATCAAATAACTTCTATTCAATGTTATCATTCAGTTGTTCTAGAATCCTTTGTTGTAAACGATTCTTCCGTGGAAGAATGCTGTGGGAGGAGAGAGCAAAATCGTGATTGCTGGCAGCTAGGGTGGGGCGTGTAGGCTAGAGAGTGGCTAGGTAGCTGGTATTCAAATATAGTTGACTAAATCTTAGTGATGTATGGCACAATAGGGTAAATATAGTTATATTTCTCATTATACATTAATACGGAGCTAGAAGAAGGGAATTTATAAACTCTTAATAAAGAAAAAATATGTTTATCATCCTTATTTGTTCATTGCCCATTCGGAAAACTGAATTAGAACATTGTCTCTCAGAAATATCCCATATAAGTACATGTTGATTAAAAATGCTTAAAAAAACACTGGGCATGTTAGCACCTGCCTATAGTCATAGTATTCAGGGGCTTGATAAAGGAGGATCATGAATCAGAGGATAGCCTAGACTACATAGAGAGAACTCATCTCAAAATAAAATTTTTAAGAATATCATTGTTTATAAATATGAGGATCTATATGTAGCATATAGTAAGAAATTCCATTTGTCTAGAGATATGAAAAGATACTTATATTTACAGACAAGCATACCATGACTCATTAAAGAAGCTTCTTTCTGCAACAGAGAGAGGCTACTGCAGAACTGCACATCTGGTCAGACACAGAGACTATACATCTGAGAGATACCCAGTACTAGGTGACACATCTACAGTTGAATCTCTACAACTAAGGCCCATGGAACCAGTGGAGCAAGGAGTAGAGAGAAAACTAATGCATCCCTTAGTTCTCACCACTAAAGCTTCCTCATACAACATAGTGTGATACACACAGAAGGCCACAACTGGCCAAAATTTAAAGAATGAGAGAGTGCAGAGTGTAGGATAGGGCTCCTATATGGAACCTCATCTTCCCACAGCTCAGGGACAATTGAGGAACAAGGGACAGAAAGATTTTAAGAACCAGGGCTGGTTCATAAACACAGGGAAACAGAGGCCTCCAGGCCAGTGGAAGCTTGCACACATGAGCTTGTGGCAATGGTGGCATCAAGCATAGGACCCATGTCAAGTCAATTAAACAAGGGTCCCTAAAAGGGGAGGAGACAAATAGGTGGCTGGTCAGCACTAGACTGAGAACTATTGGAGACTGATTGCTGCTGGCTGATGGAGATTATGACTTATAAACGATCAGCAGATGTGCTAACTAGACTCCAGGAGATGAATTTACACTGAAGGACATTTGGGTATAAATGCCTGAATTAACACAACTTAACATATATGATGGAATACATGAGGTCTGGTGCGGGGATGGTGGAAGCATGGATGAGGGAGAGGGTCTAAATTTGATTAAGAACTGTTGTATTAAATTACAAAAGCTCTATAAAAATAAAAAACAATAAAATATAAAAAGTAACCCCCCCCCCGAAAAAAGAGTATTTTTGTTTCCACTGAATTACTTCGGCACCTTGTTGAAAAATATTGATCATCGTTATGGTCAGTTTTACTTGTCAAATTCGCACAATATAAAATAACATGGGTACAAGGTTCTCTGCTCTTCACTATGGATGTAATGTGATCAGCCCTACCAAGTTCCTGCTGCTGTAACTTCCCTGCTACAGTGGACTGTAGCCAGGAACTGGAGTCAGAAAAACCTTTTTCCCCTTATGTTGCTTTATCAGAGTTTTATGATAGCAACAGGAAAATAAACTAAGACAACTGTGCATGTGTGGACGTATTATTGTCCTCTATTATTTCCTATCAATCCATGCTGATGCTTAGACAATATTGTATCATCTTATTTGCTATAACTTTTTAACAGGTCTTGGAATAATAGCATTCCACATAAATTTGAAATTTTTCATTTCAACAACTGATTGAGATTTTAATTGTCATTTAAGAAATCCATGGGGTAACTTGGAAATATTAAACATCATGAGGATACCAAATCTTCATACTCAAGTATATGCCAATTAATTTAATTTCTAGTAACTTCTTGAGTAGAATCAGTAGTTTTCAGTGGAAGTAGGCACAGACTTTGCTAAATTTGAACAGGTTCTTTCTATCTTAAATTTCTTATTTTATTTTCCTATACAAAGAAAAATTTTTTCTAATATATATATATATATATCATAGCAAACTAATATATATTTGTATATATATGTAACTGATTTTTTATATTTGCCTTGTATCCTATAATATTTTTAAACTCATGTATTTGTGCATTTTTGTAGATACCTATTAGTTTCCCATATGCATAATCATGATATGCACCAACAAAGATGGCCTTTCCAAATGGTGCATCTTTTCAAATGATGCGCTTTGCTTTATTTTATTACCTTATTTCCCTGACTAGGAGTTGTAATAACAATATCAAATAGAAATGCTGACTTTGGAAAGCTGGGTCTGGAGTCTCTCCTTTGAATACAATGAGGGCAGTATTTTAATTCATAAAATATCTTTATTCATTATGAAACTTAAACTGTATACTGCCTACAATTAAAACAGCTGCAATATATGGAACCAGATACTCAGTAAGTAAAAACAGAAAAGATAAAGTGATGCAGACGTTGTAATAAAAATAAATCCTCAAAAAATTCCTGTGTAACATATATTTTAAAGATTTTAAGTGAAAAGAATACTGTAGTCAGAGTTCTCTAGGCAAATACTTCAGGTTTAAAGCTGCATATCATCAGTTGCATAGCTTTAACAACAACCAGACTAATTATGCTCTGCTCCCTTTCTTTCTGATTGTTACCTCTTCTGATTCATTCAGACCTTCCTTGCTTCTTTCTCGTCTACCATATTGGCCTTTTCCACTTGCTGACCACTCCTTGTTATGTCATTGCATGTATCTGCCTGGCCCGCTCCCTTCATTTCTTGCAGACTTCTACTGACATATCACCACAGCAGAAGTGCTTTTCTTAACTGCTCCATAAAATATTAACCCTCTGTAGTTTTCCCTGTCACTCTTTGACTGTTTTTAGCTTTTTCACAGCAGTTAGCAGCACCTAATATATTACATCTAATTTTACTTAAGAATTTATTGTCAGGCCCCCTTAAGTAATGTTGAAGTTCCGTTAGAGTTTATTATTCATGCTTTATTCCTGGCACCTGGAACAGCAACTAATTCAGTGTAGAAACAAAATTAACATTTGTTGACTCAAGTAATCAATAGGCTTAGAGAGATATGTGACATGGAAAAATTTAAGAACTTTAAAGCTGTGGATTGACAGTCAAAGTTTGGAATTAATATTTGAGAATCCTATGCTTATTTTTCTTATCTTACCTATTTCAAAAGTTCATTTACAATTAGGTTCTCTAAGTTAGAAATGCTACCCAAATGGCTATTGTATGTATTGTTTGGGGGATAACTTGTATATATGCAATGGAGACAATTTCTAAACATGTTTAATTCATGGCTGTTTAAACTTGTGAGATGATTAGAAGGTAGATTGTGTGCTTAACTTCACGAACATTAGCCTGAAAAGGGAGTGAGAATATCAGGATCCTGTGTTGGCTACTAAATACTGGAATTGGTTCTCACCAAATAAGTAATACACACACACATACACACACACACACACACACACACACACACAAACACACAATCACAACAAATATTTATTTTTTTGTAAAACTAAATCATTCTGCAAATTGGTCCTTACCCATTTTTTGTGTGTGAAATTTTGTGCTAAGATATGTACATTTAAATCATTCCACCCTCATGACTGGATGAGTTTTATATGTCAAAACAGACAAATTATGGATGCTTTCTACTCCTAAATTCACCATTAAAGACAATTGTGAATTACGGGACTCTAAAAATAACTTGATTATCAGTAAGCTAAAGCACATGTTAGATTTTAAACATCCCTTAATGCACATGAAATTAAAACACAGTAACCACTTATAAAAACATAGTTGTTGTTAGGATTTGTTAAAATACAGGCCTCACTAAAATTTATTTTGTGTATATGAATGTTTGAAATGGTACAGTTTACACTTACATTGATTTCCTCGGAAAAACTGATTAAGATTTGCTAACATAAATTATTTTTGTTTTCAAAATGTTTTTATTTATTATTTCATTTTATGTGTATTGCCTGCATGTATGTGAGAGCACCCATGTTGTGCAATGCAGTGACGGTCAGAAGGGGATGTCAAGTTCCCCTAGAATTGTGGTTAAGGACAGTTCTTCTTTTATATTTTTTTACTTACATAAATAATTTATTTAGAGTTTCATGCATGTATATAATTTGTTTTGATCAAATCCATGCCCACACCCTCCCCTCCAACTCCTCCCGTATCTCCCCATCACTTTTATCTGGTAACTTCATGTACTCTTTCTTTTTCTTTGATTTATTTATTTTTGGCTACTCTAACATTTCCCCCTCTGAAGACGTATCCCTAAAATTTTTTGAGGATTAGATACAAGCTCCCAAATGGTTTCAACATTTTTGGCCTTTGGAACAGAGTATGTTGCTAAGAGGCCCAAGGACATTGTGAGTTTCAACCAAGAAACAGGCTACTTTTCTTTGGGGTCTTTTTACTCTAACTGCCTGGCCAATTCCTACCTCCTATTCTTAACACACCATACTCTAAAGAGGTCACACAAATAGGGAATTGGGACACAGACCGCTCTGGCTTCTTCCTGCTGAATAGGGACACGGGGTGAGGCAATTGGAGTGCCCTTTCAGTGGGTCTATCTAAAAGACTCCCAGATTGCATAACTTTTATCTCTAGGGGGAAAAGAAAGTCCTTGAATCATGACTAGGAGATGTGAAGAAGTAAAGGTAAGAGTAATTAGCATTACAAGTTCTAGACAGGGAACTAGAAAAAAGTCAGAGCAGGGCAATTTTCAAATGTTCATATGAGAGTCCACTGGAATTTCATGAAAAGGGCTTCCAAAAGCATCCCTCTACTAGGTTCCTCCTCATTTTTCTTCCGTCTGCCAAGACTGGACTATAGAGCGATGGATTCAGAATTTGCTTTCAGGTATTTTGACAGCTGTTGGAGTGGTTAGAATCAGTGTCAGTTCCCTCTCAAAGGCTTCTAGATGGGGGGAGAAAGGGGAGAAAATAAATTTATCCATCATTTTAGAGAAATAGCTGGTTGTTTCCCTTAGCTACAGGTGGGAACTACAGTATTGGAGACCAAGATTTGAAGTTTTACATCTGAGCAGCATTTTCTGGTTAAGAATAAAAATTATTTCAATGAGAAATAATTATCTAAATAACTTTTTATGTAGACTTAAGTCTAATGTCTGGGGAGTGTAATCCCTTGAAATCTTAAAGAAAAATACTGATGAATTTACTCTTTGATTGTACTATCCTTTTAGGTATTTAATACTTAAGGTCATTTGAGGATCTGTTCCTCAGGGGTCATATGGGCTTAAGAGGAGTACCTGGTTCATTCCTTTTACCAGTTCCATCTATGTGAAGATAAGTCAAAGGTCCTGTTCGACGATTTCTGGCTTCACTTGGAAGCATGAATGAGATGTTTCCTCTAAGTTGACCCTCTTCTTTGTAGACTGGATACTGGTTCAAGTCCATCTCATGGGGTCTCCATTTCTTTCCTGAACAAAAGGACAGGTGACTCATCACAGTTACAGGACATTTTGAGAGATGTTCCATAGTTCCCTGGAATTTAGTCGACCTTGGAGGAAAAGGGGCAAAAACTAAAGGACAGTTCTTAACCACCATGTGTGTGCTGGGACTCGAACCCAGGTCCTCTGCAAGAGCAGCCAGTGCTCTTAACTGTTGAGCCATCTCCCCAGTCCCAACCTAGTTTTTAATAAGTACAATGAATTCTAAATATTCACCGAGGGACAAGGACTTGAACTCACATGAGCTACTCAAAAGCTTCCATCCTTCCATTTGCAAGTGCTCTAAGAAAGTACAACTTACAACCTCCACCCATTGCTCCTACCAGTAGAATAAAAGTCCAGATACCTGTCTTATTTCAGTCAATGAATAGGTTAGTTAATCTGATTTGATCAGTACGTGCACATCTGGGAATATTACATTGAATCCCATACATACTTACAATTATTGATAATCAAAACATTTTTAAAGTTTAAGGGAAAGGAAATAGTAACCACTACCCTGATTTGAGTATTTACATATATTGACTTTCAACCTATATCACATAAGTATGCAAGTAAAGTATTAATGATGAAAAGAATGAAAGCTCTTTTGTGAGATATAAATATGTCTAAGAAAGCATCATATCATCGTAGTATCATATCCAGTAGTTTACCTCTTACTATACTAGTTAACTGCTTGGCAGGAGCTTAGGGAATTCTTCACAGGAGTGGAAAACTTTGGAGAGTTAGGAAAGGAAGGAAGTTCAGAATAGAGTCCGGGTAGCTTCAGACACCGTGGGTAATGAACACTGAATGAAAAACATTTGGGAGCAATATTACAAGGCTCACCAGGAACATAGACCAAAGAGCAGGCAAAGAGGATGCAGAAGGGGGCTGGAGAGATGGCTTAGCAGTTAAGAGCACTGGCTGCTCTTACAGAGGACCTAGGTTTGATTCCTCGCACCCCCTTGGTGGATAACAACCACCTTTAACTCCAGTTCCAGGGGAATCTGACACCCTCTTCTGACCTCCGCGGGCATTGCACGACATGGATGCACTTACACACATTCAGGCAATACATTCGTATACGTAAAATAAAAATAAATAAAATTTTTAAAAAGAATATATGGAGGATGTGAATAGAGACTGAACACTGTATTTCATGTGTTTCACAGTTAGGGTGTATTTTACAATTGAAGAGATGTTAAACAATCATTTTAGGGATGCTTCATCTCTACAGTGCACATGTGTGCAGGTCAGTAATAGCAGAGCAGCTCAGTTAGTATTTATTCCTGTTTACATATCTTCAAGACAATGTTGGAATTTATGGAACTGCCATACCACAGAGAGAAAGCAGTTTGTTTCAGCAGGTTCACTGTCAAACTTGTACTAAGAAGGAATCTTACAGGTCCCAATATCACACAGAATTCTTATGTTCAGATTATGCTGAGTATCAATTAATGCAATCTGTAAATCTTGATGAAATGTACTGCTTACTACTGTTTCGTGTGTGTGTGTGTGTGTGTGTGTGTGTGTGTGTGTGTGTGTGTGTGTGTGTATCTGGATGGGACATGAGTGCATATTTAGTTTTACTACCATTTGTTTTGTTTTGCTGATATCTTCCACTCATTCTCTGCAGTATTTGGAAATGTATATTTGGAGACAAAGGACAGTTAAGAAACTGTCATTTCTGTCTCACCTCTTTTCTCACATGTGGTGGTGAAACTGCTCACACAATGTCATGGGGCTGCTCCAGGCAAAATCATTTCACTTAGAGCATTAACATGCAGAAGCAGAGTGCCCAGCACTCACTTCTGCCATTTCCTTCTCTTTTCTGGGAAGATCAAAGCAGTTAAAATTGATGTGCCACATTCAAGGTGTCTGTTATGCTAAAGTGGATAAGTACATACAAAACTATGTATATTCTATTAGTGGAGGAGTGTTTAATCTGATTAATGATGGTAAGAATTTTAATAATGCTATACAAATTATACAAATGTTTTACTTCTTGCATTCAAAAGGAAAGAGAGTGTTTCCTAGTTTGTTCCTAAAGGTAGACTGTTATTATCTCCAAAATGGATAACAGAGAATGGCCTCACATAAATCATTGGTTGCCAGTGGAAAACTAGGAGGAAATTTGCTCATCTAAGACCCATACTAAAGTACTGTGAAAGCTATTATTTCTAACCTTAAAACTATCTGAGAAATTTCCACAAATGACTGTTCAGCTTGGGTGTGCTATTGAATGAGAGTTTCCTTTCAAGTTGGGATTCTAAATCAACAGAGCAAATGTTATTCATAGAAAAACAACAATAAAAGACTATCAACCATACGAGCAAAACTTTGTAACAATAGATCTGCCAGACTATATGCCATGTGAAGCCCATGTGGAAAAGTCCCCTGGGAGCATGTATTAAGCAGTATGAATATTGTGGAGATGCTGTGGCCTTGCTAGACACTGTCACTTGTGCTCATCCACCCTGACCCATGAACTCTATTAGTCCTTCTTGGCATTAAATAATGGCCAATCACCTTAGTTTGCCTGAACACAAATCTATTCTGTTTGTTAATTTTCCATCATTTCAGAAGAGATTTTCTAGCTGGCTTAACCTAATTGTGCCAAATATTATGTTTAGTATTAATTTTGTACATATTATATAGCGTTGTTCTCTGAAGAATTTATATTCATTGCTCATTTAATTTCCATAACAGCCTTATTTAGATTGACATTGCTAATAAGTTCATTTTATAAGAAAAGGGGCTTAACAATAGATTAAACAATTAATTTTCTCTGAGTTACCCAATTTATATGAAGCTCTCTTTATAAACAAATACAATTTGAATCTAATCTCCTATGTTTTCAGCATAACTCACAATGGACCAAAGCCAAGTGAAGAGCTGAAACACTATTGTAATGCTACCTATTCCCCTGATAATAGAAACACAAAGCATGTCTAAACAGAGACTTCTTAATAGGATATAAAAATAAAAGACAGAGCAAAGCTAGATAGTGGCTATATTACTAGCATATGGGAAGCTCTGAGTTTGATCCATATATATATATATATATAGAGAGAGAGAGAGAGAGAGACTAAATAGGTGACTGATAGATGAAGATCATTGATAGATGATAGATAAATAGATAGATAGATGATAGATATAGATCCTAAATAGGTGACTGATAACTGATGATAGATACTAAATAGATAGATGATGCAAATACAGTATTTTTGTATGAAGTTTCCACAAGCTAATAAAAACTTAAATTGAAAAGTAATAATTATTAGGAAAAATACATGAAAGACAACTTAAACTTGTATTCCTGCACATAAAACTGAAAAATGACAAGAAAATACTTAAAATTTCAATTAGATTAAAAAGAATCATGAAATTGCATCCAGAAAATTAAAGAATGTAACAAGCCCAGAGAAAATGTGGAAAGGAGAAAAAAAATTAAAGTGCACATTAATAGACATGGTGGTTAAAGATTCAAAATATTTTACACACATAAAAATTAAAGTAACTTGGAAATAATTGAAAATCTTAAATCACTACCAAGTCCTCAAGAAAAGAAAGTATGATTGTCTCAGAATTTTATATTCAGACAACAAAGAAAGTGACACCAGGCATATTTTTTTACTCATTCAAGCCATAATGAAATGCAATGACCACACGTCCTCCTTGAAAAGACCTTCAAGGGATGAGCCAGGCAAGTAAGAGATGAAAGAAAAGCCTGTGCCAAAGAACTGGTCGGCAGCACTGAATCCATTTCAATATGATTAAAGATGAGAGGATTAGTCTCATATAACAGAAAAGAAATTTTATAATTCGTAACTGTATAGACATTGCAACTTAAACTCTGAAATACAGGGTAGGTTAGAGGGATAGAGTAAGAGAGCAGAAATACAATATTTAAAATTGAAAAATTCAACATCAGAAATACAAGCATGCACTTGTACTCTAAAGGAAAGCACTAGTGGGCTAAACCAGAGCATTCCGAATGTGTAACAAATTATGTGGAAGGAGAGGACTGGAAGTATGCTAATTGTACCATTACCTAGAGTGCAGAATCAATGCATACTGTCAATAAATTAATATACAGTAGAATGTTGCCATTATAAAGTTAAGCACAAAAGGAAAATAGGAAGTTGTCTGAAAGACATATAGCAAAATATGAAAATTAAAAGCCATCCTATAGTCAAAGAAGGAGAAAAGGAAAGAAACAGCATAAGCAAGATGATCCTAGGAGTGTCAGCAGCAAGATGGAGGACCAAGAAGCCTCTTATTATGCACCTCTGCTCCAAGGATAATTTTACAGCCATCCACAGATAAACATGCTTCCGTGGGAAACAATGATCCCATTAGGAGGCTATAAAACCTCGATGGAGCCTAGGTCTGATATGAGTTTATTCAAGAAGGCATAGCCCAGGGGTAGGGAGGACTGGTAGTATTATTTTGCTAAATGGACAGGATGTCAAACCTTGTTATAAATATTTATGTTGATAGCCATATGTGACTGCTGCTCTCAGGCTTTCTCAGAGATGCGTCATATAGCAACAAGCAGCTGCTAAAGCAAAGACTCATAACTGGTTCAAGTGCCAAAAATAAATAAGGGCAGAGTGCTTGGCCCTAAACAGGACATTTACATTACCCCCTCCAAGACTCCAAATCTCAGGGAACATCACATAAGAGGCAGGGCAAGGAATTTAAGAGCCAGCGAGTAGACACATGTGCCCCAAATAAATGTCTTCTGGTCATGACACGGTTGTCGCACTCCTGAACTCGCTACAGCTGTGCTCATCTAGGAAGATCTACACAAGCCTGGGCCCATCCACATTTCATCATGCGCTGGAAGGGCTCAGGAGGCACCACCACTTCCTGGACGACTGCTGTCAGTTAACAGTTGCTTGTGGAAGAGTGGCTCCCATTTTCTTCAATGATGCAGCTGTTGAAAAGTTGCCCATGCTCCAGTAAATAACCTCTCGCCTATGCTCATGGATCATCAATAACAGAGTCCATGATTCATCCCAGCAACTTCCACATGAACTTTGCCCAACAGCAGTTCTGTAAGCAACCCTTCAGATTAGAGGCCTATAGGGAAAAAATTTAAAGATGCTTAATGACATGCAACACTGGTATAAAACATTGAAAGATAAGCAAACCAGGAAGGCAACAGATGAATAAAACAGCAAAGAAATAGAAATAATACAAAGTAATCCAACAGAAATGTAGAAGCCAAAGAACGCAACTGATCTGAATAATTCAATATACAACATCAACAGCCTACTGAACCAGTCAGGTAACAAAGTACTAAAAATATGGCTTCCCAAGTTCAGGCTGCTGTACCAAATTACTACACATGAGATGGCTTAAACAAGAAATATAAATCTCAGAGTTATGACATCTAAATATCCAAGATAAGGAAGCCTGAATGGTTGGGATCTTGATGAAGACCTTCTTACTACTTACGCTCTCACACACCAAAGAGGTCTCACTTTCCCATCTTTTTAAAATTTATTTTTATTTTTTAAATATTTTATTTATTACTTTTATTTTATGTGTATGAGTGTATAACCGGCATGTAGGGAGGCGCACTTATGCCATGCAATGCACGCAGAGGTCAGAAGAGGGCGTCAGATCACCTGCAACTGGAGTTAACGGACAGTTGTTAGCCACCATGTCAGTGCTAGGAATCGAAACTGGATCCTTCTGCAAGAGCATCCAGTGCTCTTAACCACTAAGCCGTCTTTCCAGCCTTGCATTAAAAATTTAAATGTGCTTAATTATTGTGACCCAAAACAACTGTTAATGTGGTCTGAGATGTTGGTGAGGCATGAAACAGAGAAGAGAATATCTGAGGAAAAGTACCTACTTAAATTTTGTTCAGCAGTCTGACTTTCTTAGAACGCATCCGATTTACTTTATGGAATTAGACCTTCTTTTGAGCACATATTAGGCAATCCATAATAAAGTTAGAACTCTGTCCTAAAACAGTACGTGAAAATCAACCTCATGTAAAGTTTTAAGTAAATCATAAGGCAAGTCCTCAAGCACAAACAATGCAAATAGCATTATGCATCCATAATGCAGGAAAACTAGAAACCAATAACACAATCATAAACAAATGGAAAGGAAATGAAAATTACAATTTGGAAATACTTGTGTTAGCGGTGGTGAAAGACATTCTCTCTTCAGTCAGAAGCCAGAGGAAGAATAAATAAAACTACAGAATATTTTTAAAAATTTGCTTCAATTGTATTTATGATTCGATGTAATATAAAATTAAAACAAGAACTGTATTATACAATAGTGACCTTGGTGATTATTTCATGGTAGAGGGCAATCTATCATGAATTTTTCGGGGCAAATTTTGGGAGAATATTTCCCCATTGTTGTGGATCACAGGGATTTAATAATTTTTACAAAATCTTGTTTGTAACTAAGAACTTAGTTCAGTCAACTGAATAACCTATTTGCAAAGAACGGCCCATGTGAGCCAAAAAATAATGTTATGACAGTAAATTAAACTTTCTTCTTTCATAGTGCTTTATTCACCTATAAAATCCTTTTCAGTATTTCACTTCAGATAGGAATCAATGCATTAATTAAACTGCACTAGATAAATAGTTGATCTACAGCAGTGAACCTAGAATGCAGGAAAATTATGATAAATATACTCTTAATTGATAACAAATTTTAGTATCAAGAATAACTTTAAGTTTCAGATAATATTGATGTGCAAAAGAAGATATAAATTTAGATTGTTTTATTGGTTTAAGTTCTGGATTGAAATCCCAAGTGAAAACAGTGGGACAATGGCCACCAAAAATGTCAGACAGAAGGGCAAAACACTTGGACTTCCAAATCTCAGCTCACACCACCAAGGATGAGGATGTCCCAGAAGACACAGATGCCAGAAACCCTCCTATCATTTTCTTCATCTACCATACCAGTTGAGAGAGTGCCAGGCAGCAAGCATGAGATTGGAAATTCTTAATAGTAAAAAAATGAAAAGCTGGGCGTGGTGGTGCACGCCTTTAATCCCAGCACCTGGGAGTCAGAGGCAGGCGGATCTCTATGAGTTCAAGGCCAGCCTGGTCTACATAGTGAGTTCCAGGACAGCTGCTACAGGAAGACCCTGTCTCAAAAAGACCAAAAAAGAAAGAAAGAAAAAAATGAGTAATACTAACATTGGTAAACATCCAAAATCTTGGTTCTAAAAAATTGATCCATCAACCATTTTATGAAATAATCTTACTTTGAAACATCTAATTAATAAGGTTAAAATTTATCTTAAATTATTTAGTAAAAGGGTTTTGTTTTTATTGTTTCCATTCTTTATTATGAAACCAACTGGACCAGTTGTGTTATACACCTGCTTTATAATGTGTGCATCTCCTCATGCAGTAATTCCTTAACCTAACCCCAAAGGCCTTCTCCAGAAAGGTTCCTGACCACTTCTCATGTTTTGTTTAATTCCTGCTAATCTCTCTATCAGTAATTAAAATAAATATTTACTAAATGATAAATGAATGACTACTTGAAGACTTGAATTTTGTGTAACAAAGATCTATATGATCCTTCAAATTTTTTGAAATACCTATCTCTTAGGTTTTGCTTATTAACTATTTCATTAGTGTTAATATCATAAATTCCAATCCTAGTGCATTTATCACCAAGTAATTTTCTTTCTTTTTCACAGCCTTGCAGCACAAATGGGTGATATTTCAATGCAATTTTCAGGAAATATGAGAAGAAAAAACAGGTAGCTGACTGATTAGGCTGCCATGAGGAATGGAAGAGGTCTCTCGGGACAGAGACTGTGACTAACCTCAGCAAGGCAGCGAAGTTGCAAAGGACTTCACCAACTGCCATCACTGTTTCTAGAACAGAAATATGTGGCTCATTAGGACACCAAAAACTGAAATAGAAACAGGCTTTTTTTAACTTAAGTTTTTCACTTAGGGGAAGAATTGAATTAATTTTGCAAGCCAGTGAAATGCATTTTTAGTATGTATTGAGATGAAACCTCCTTAATTACAACTTGAAATATAAATTTGCCTTTTAATTTTCAAGAAGTAAAGCAAATTTGGGGATTTTAATTGTAACTAAAAAAACAATTCCAGTCTCATGGAATGAATTCATGAAAAACTTCAACTTGTGATACAATGATATTTTGTGTTTGCTTGCTTTTCTTTAATTATTATTTTAATTATTAGGAAAAATATAGTGTATATGGAAGACACACAAGAACACAGCTTACATTATGGAACCCAAAGCATTTATCAGCAAAGAATTAAATGCTGGAATGAGATGTGAATGTGCTCATATGTAAAATTGTTTAAATCTGAGCCTCTTCCACCACTGTCTAAACGGAAAACATCACATATATGTGCTTTTATCAAATCATAGATATTATTCTACAAAATATCACATTTATATTTTGATAATATACTAACAAGGTATTTAAGTTAAGAACCATCAAATCCTTTAGTGGAGGGAGTATGCAAGTAGATAAGAAAATGTCAATAGTATCAACAGCAAAAGCAAAAGTGCTTGGTATTTATTTAGTTACAATGTACCAGTCCCTAAGAATTCTATACCTACTGCTAGTTGTCTTTCATTTTCACAATTTCTTTCTTTTTTAATATTTTAGGTTATTTTTTATTTTATTTCATTTCTGTGCTTATGAGTGTATTGCCTGCATGTGTAAGTGCAAAAGTGTTGTGCAGGGTGAGGCGGAGGACAGAAGAGGGCATTGGATTCCCTGGAATTGGACTTGCAGATGGTTGTTAGCTGCCATGTGGATACTGGGATTTGAACATGGGTCCTCTGCAAGAGCAGCCAGTGCTCTTAACTGCTGAGCCATTAAGCCAGCCCTCCTTTCCACAACTTATTGATTCTAGACCTTCCCTCACAACCGCTGCACTGTGCTTGATTGTGTCAATTTTGAAGACACTACAGGAAGCAAACAGTATCCCAAGACTCACAAGAGACTGCTGTTAATTTCATTATATCATAATGTTACATTTAAAACCAAACATTGTTAACAATTCCCCCTGAACATTGCTCTTTAGGATAGAGAAATTGACACAAAATGTCAAGTTACGTTGAATCACAATTGATTTGTGACTAGAATCAGAACAAGGGAAGTTTATTTTTATTAAATGATATCTACAATGTTCAGTAGTGTAACAAATAGATCACAAAGGGTACTTTTAAAGGAATATCACTGTTCAACTATCAACCACTCTTTTTTTTTCTTACAATATTGGATTTGTTACCTCTGAAGACGTCCTTTGAACAAATGATTCACATTTCTTTTCTTTGTAGTCATGGCAACATCTGTAAAATGATTTTATTAAAAATATTTTAATACGGGGCTGGAGAGATGGCTTAGTGGTTAAGAGCACTGACTGCTCTTGCAGAGGACCCAGGTTTGATTCCCAGCACCCACATGGCAGCTGCGAACCATCCTTAACTCCAGTTCCAGGGTGATTTGAAGCCCTCTTCTGACCTCCATGGCATTGCACAACATGAGTGCACTCACATATATGCAGGCAATACACTCATACACATAAAATAAAAATAATAAACAAAATATTAAAAAATATTTTAATACTTTTTAAATTGATATTCTATACTGCATGCACTCATCACGTGTAATCTCATGATTTGAAAAATATACACATGAAATAGTTAACCTAGTACTTAACAAATACAGTGCTTCACCTTATCATTTCAGCTATTTTCAGTAATTCAATGTGTCATTGTTAACTTTAATCACCTTGAGTGTAGGTCCTATAATATAAAAGTACAGATTATGCCCCTTTGTAACTCAGAAAGTCAGTGTAAAAATGCAGAATCTGAATAAGATTCAGAAAAATATTGAATCTGAGCAGATAAAAATCATTTCTGGAATATCAAACAGAGCAGCTATTAGTGACATAGTCATGAAACTCACATCAAAAGTTAATCAACAGAAATTAAAGAAGTGGAAAACTGCAAGAAGGATCAGAAATGTGCAAAGACTTGTTTACTGGAATAATTCAGATCATGTAAAGAGCTTATTAAATTCATAATCCCATGCCAAATTCTGACTCACTAAGACACTGAGGGCATGTGGTCTAGGAAGAGGGAAAGGAGAAACACCCAGAGAAAGCAAAGTTAAGTAACAACTATAAGGTGGATTTTTCTTTCTTCTAAATTTAGATACACTGTCTAAAAGCCTATGGCCTTCCAGGTATGTCTATTAATAGCTCTTCCCTACACAACTTCTCTCAGCGAGTTCTGCCACTGATTACCTTCGGTGTATTTTACTACCGTTGTTAAGATTATGCTTTCTATTTTAACAGACTTTCTTTTCATTTTATGAGTAATAATGTATACTCCTTGTTTAAAACTGAAATTTAAAAATATTTAAAGTAAAAGAATTAAACATTTGTATTTCACAACCAACATTGAAAACAACTTTACATCATTTGGAACTGGAGAGATAGCTCAGTGGTTAAGAGCACTGACTGTTCTTGCAGAGGGCCCAGATTCAATTTTTAATACCCACATGGCGCATGGTCACTAACAACTGTCTGTAACTCCAGTTCCAGGGAAATTTGGTGCCTTCTTCTGACCTTCGTGGGCACTGTATGACATGAGTACACTTGCAATACATGCAGGCAATATACTCATAAAAATAAAATAATAAATAAAATATTTTTAAGAAACAACTTCATACTCTTTTAAAAAATATTTTTGAATTATTTGGGGGATGGGGATCTGGAGAGATGGCTCAGCAGTTAAGAGCACCAGCTGTTCTTGCAGAGGACCCGGGTTTGATTACCAGCACCCACATGGTAGCTAACAACCACCATAATTCCACTTCCAGAGGAACAGACACCCTTTTCTGACCTCCATGGCTATTGCATGACACAGATGCACTTGCATGCAGGCAACATATTCATACAAATAAAATAAAAAATAATAAAAATATTTTAATATATTGATTAATATTTTATATGTATGAGTGCTTTGCCTGCAAATATGTAAGTGCACCATGTGTGTGCACTGCCAACAGAAGCCAGAGATGGAATCAGATCCCCTAGAACTGGAGTTATTGACAGTTATTAGCCACCACATGGGTGCTAAAAGTGAAATCAGGTCCTCTGCAAGAGTAATCAGTGCTCATAACTGCTGAGTCATTTCTCCTGTCTCCAAAACAACTTTACATCCCTGAAAGATTTCTTTCACTTATATTTATTTGTTCTTCATATGACTTTTTTTGTTTGTTTTAGCAGTTTTGTGATAATTATCTATGCTAAATATCTTCTAAATCAATACATATGGTATTAATGTTTCTCGATGGAAGTATCATTCTTGGTCCATTTTTTGGAAATTTTATTGTTTTTTTTAATGTGTATATGTGTGTGTCTGTATGTGCATGTGAGTGCAGGTGCCTGTGGAAGCTAGATGCATCAGATTCTCCAGGAGCTGGAGTTAAAGGCAGTTGTAAGCTGGCTTATATGATCGGTAAGAACTGAATTTGGGTCTTCTAGAAGAGCAACAAGTTACCTTGTGCTGTCTCTCCACCATGCTTTGTGTATTTTATTGGATATTTTGACAGAAATGAAATTTCATAGCTATAACTATATATACAATGGCAATTTCTTAAATCAGCTTAGTGTTTTAGAATTGATTTGTAGAAAAATAACTATTAGGTTTAAGATACATTGCTCTCTCATATATATATATATGTATATATATATATATATGTGTATGATATATATATATCTTGTTTTATATTACTATATGAAAACTGCACAATTTCACACATTTTATAATTTCTGTCATTTATGTTAAAGCCTATCATGTCAAGTTAGTGTCCTCTACTGTCCCTCAGTGCAAGTTCATCCACCTAGCCTATCTTGAGTCACACCCCTAAATAAGATCAGCTCTTCCTCCCCCGGTAGTAATCAGTTGCCCAATACTTCTTCAGCTAAAATTGGGACCTGCTGCTTTTTTCCACAGTTCCGTGCTGGGTTTTGTCTGTTTGAGATTGCATGGATCTTGTGTATGTTGTCATCACTGGGGTAAATTCATATGAGCAAGTTCCAAGGAGCGTGTAAGACTCCACTTCCACATGGTCATGCACCTCTGGCTCTTATAATCATTCTACCACCTTTTTCGAAATGGTCCCTGAGTCCTGGATTTATTTCCCTCTGTTACATGAGGTAACTTAGTTGATGAGAGTTGAAGAATGCATTGATATTCTCTCTATCCCTTATTCTACTGTGTTTCATGTGTCCTAGGTGTAGAGGTTATATTGTAGAAGTGTCACTTAGAGTAAAAAGCTTCTGTACAGCAAAAGAAGCAACCAAGGAATTGAAAACTCACAGAGTGAGAGAAAATCTTCACCAGCGACACATCTGACAGAGGTTTAACATTCAGAATATATAAAGAACTCAAAAAACAAAGAATCAAGAAAAAAAATGACCCAGTTAAAAAATGGTCTATGGATCTTAACAGAGAGTTCTAAAAATGAGAAATAAAGATGGCTAAAAACACCCTACAAAGTATTCAATCAAATGCATTTAATGGAAGAAATTTAAAACGTGTGCCCAAGACAGCACATGAAATACTATAATATGATAAAGTAGCACAGATCAATCCTATTGTTTTTCTCTGTGAACTTCAATTTCTACAAGATACCTGAACAATACTCTATTTATTTTATTGTTATTATATGTGTATGAGTTTTCTGTGTGCATGTACATAAGTCTGCCCTTACAGGAGACAAGAAGAAGTCATCAGGTCCTCTGGAACTGGAGTTATAGACAGTTGTTAACCATCATGTGGGTACTAGGAATAAAACCTCAGTCATCTGCAAGAGTAATCAGTACTTTTAACCACTGAACCATCTCTCAAGCTACCTGTAGTACAATTTAAATTCTACCACAGGTATATATGTCTGTGACCTGCCATCATGTCCACTTGTGTTTAGTTATCTATCCACATAAGAATGATTTGTTTTTGTTGCTGCAGCAAAAATCCTGGTGTGGGTAGGGTCTCTATTTACCAGACTGAAATGTGCACTGGGTAAGACACCACTGGAATTGTTATAAAGTGGTCAGTGATACCTATTATTTATCCTATTCATTCTCCACAGCCTTCACGGAAGCCTCTGGAGTCACTCCAAGGAGACATTTGTCATAGCAGAGTCTTAATGAAACCCGGGAAAGGATGAGCCTCTGAGGAGATGACAAAGAATGCCTAGTCTCCAAGGACTGTGACAGCTTACCTGTAGAACTTGATTTTAGAGAAAGGACAGAAACCTTGAGAACAGATTTTAATTTCTTTTTATTTTCAGTAGCTGTTTGTTGTTAAGGAAAATTGCATAACAACCATGGTGGGTGTTTAAATCAATAGTTTATGCTCTTTAACAATTGGTTGACACAATCCTAACCATAAAATACCTGAAAGCAACATAAAAGAACTCTGTATTTCATAGATTTCCCAAGGAAACTAAACATCACCTTAATAGTTAACGTACTAAAGCCCATAGCCAAGTTGCAAGGTTTTATGTTTCTATGTAGGGATGGATGTAATTGTAGGAAAACCGGTATTTGCCACCAAATGTTGCTCATACGGATTGATATGGAGCAGTTTCAAGTGATCAGAAAGTGATTCTGCAATAAAATGTCTGCCTCATTTTACTAATGTTGCACATTTCTACACATAGAACCTTCCTTTTACCTCCAAATAAACTTTCATCACCTGACATATCCACAGCAGAGACTCTGACCAGCACTTTAGCTTTACCATCTTCTAGTTCACACTTGTTTCTATGCTCAAAGTGATCATATTAATACATTGTCCAAACCTGGACACATGTGAAAAGAGTGCTTACCATTATTAACTATGTTCCCAAGGACACAGCTGTCCTCAGGCTGATTTCAGAAAAATCAAAAATACTGTTACCATATCTTCCTGGAGACTTCATGAATCCCTTGTACTTCCTGAAGGGCGACTTGTCTATAACAGTGATAATGGTGATGCTGCTGCCTTCGGGTGAATCATACTCCCACCCCGTTTTGAACATAGCCAAACACTACATTAATTTAAAGTCTTAGTTCAAATGAAGCTCTTTCTATGCAAATACTGTACAGAGTGCATGACTTCTCAAAACTAACACAATATGGTAAATATGTTATTTGTCTCAATAGAGATGCTCAATAAATAAATAAATGGGTGAAAACATTTTACTGAGCTGGAATTGTGAGTTGTCCATCTTAAGTGATTAATGTATGTATCTAATCTTCCATACAGACTGTCAGTGAAGAGATAGAGGAGGAATGTGTACTGGATCACAGGCAGAAAAAGAAAAAGAATTGATTAAAACATTGAGTTCAATAACATTTGCCTTCTTCATCTTTCTCAAAAGTCCAGTCCCATTTAGAGCTAATCACAATGTCCCAGGAACTGGATTGTGTGGTGGATAAAGAATTTTCTTCTAATTGAATGAGGCTAGTATGTATTCTGCATGCAGAACAGATTTCTAAATTAATTTTTCACTCCTCTTGTCATCTGAAAGCATATAAGGTAACACAATTTCCAACAATTTAAAAACAAATGACTTCAATTCAGCTGGCCTATATTTTATGCCTTTTAAAAAATTAACTGTTATCACAGCTCAATGTGCCAAGTGTCAACCTTATCAAATTTCTCAGTGCCCAAGAAAATGAATGTAATTGCTTCCTCTGTATGATATATTGCACATAATTGGCTTCCTATCACAAAGCAGCTGGAAAATATTCACAAAATCCGAAAGAAGCCTGCATATTTATGCAGGTCACAGGCTTAGAATGTGTGTTTTCATTTTAAAGTAGGCTGTGACAAAAGCAACAATAAAATTCTGTTG
Organism: Nannospalax galili; assembly: GCF_000622305.1. Taxonomy (NCBI): domain Eukaryota; kingdom Metazoa; phylum Chordata; class Mammalia; order Rodentia; family Spalacidae; genus Nannospalax; species Nannospalax galili. Next base: position 4,499,933 of record NW_008349073.1, on the reverse strand, counting down.
ATAAAAAGAAACTAACAGAAATAAATATAAAAAGTCATCAATTCTGTTGTTATAAATAAAGCTAGTGAGGTCAACTCTGCTTCTTTGACGTTTTATATTTTTATTCACATAATTACAATTTATCACCACAAATATTTTAACATAAATAGAAGTATTAGTACTAATATTTAAATATTATCCATACCTTTTACAAATCATGTGGAACCAAATAATAATACAGGTATCATTTACTCAATGAAAATAGCTTATCACTTATAGATTGCTAAGTCTCTTGAGATTTCTTCTTTTTGCTTGGTTCTTTCTGCATCAGGTCATCCCCACCACATAACAAATGGGATACTGGGGAGCTCTCACCTCTGTGACAGACAAAAAAGTACACTACTTTGTGCTATGGTCATATCAATGATATTTTTTAAGTGTGTGTGTGTGTGTGCGTGTGTGTGTGTGTGTGTGTGTGTGTGTGTGTGTGTGTATGCAGACATACATGTGCCATGACTGGGCTATGGATGTCAGAGGACTACTGTTAGAATTTGGTTCCTGCCTTCCACCTTATTTTGAGGCAGATCTCTCTTGGTTTTGCCAGTGTGCTGTGTACCTCAGACTAGCTGGCCCATGAGCTTTCTGACAATTCTCTTGTCTTGCAATAGAAACACTGAAATTACAGATGTTTGCTACCACATTTGACTTCTTCCCTAGGTTCCAGAGATCTGAACTTAGGTCATCAGGCTAGTGTGGCAAGTGTGTTTATCCATTTAGGTATCTTCTAGTCCCATCAATGACATTTCTTAGCATTGTTAATATTACTGAAGGTAAGTGAAAAATTGAGCTAGCATAAAGGAGAATATGGAAGTATTTAGGGGTATCATGTTGGAAAATTCCTCTCAGGCATTTCAGAAAAAGTGAAAGGCACATGAAAGAAAATAGAGGGGAGACAGAAAGAAGCTATGAAACATGAACATTATAAAATGTCGTTTTATGAATTGTTAACAATGAGGGAATCTAGATAACATGATTTAGTAATCCTGTAAGTTTCTACAGTTTTATATCTCAAAAGTTTTTTTAAACATTTAAAATATTAGTTTCAAATGCAGGACATTGCAAATATGGTGTGAGGATGGCTCCAAAACACTTGAAAAAAAGTAATGAAAACCCCAGTAAAGAAGAAATACTAGCAATGTGCTTAGAAGGGCAGTGAGAAACCCATATCAGCCTCTGACTCTTCTTCATTTAGTTCCTTGGCATGTAAAGGTATGTGTGTGAGTTCTAAAACTGTAATTTGGAAATAATTTTAGTCCCAAGCATTTTATGTACAACATAAACATGTATTACTGAGCATCTACTTGGCAGTTAGAAAATAAGAACCATGTTGACATACAGATGCTATAGTGGAAAATTTCCCCTTCCACACAAGGCTCAGGAAACATTGTGGAAGAGGGGACAGGAAGATCCTAGGAGCCAGAGTTTATCACAAACTGCTGTGAAGCGATACCTTCTAGATACTTCGGGGCTATTGCACTCATGAACTCACGTGGGCTCTGGTTGCCTCCACAAGATCAGGCCAAAGTTCCAGCACAGGTGAAAAGGGGGCTTAAGAAGCCCCCACTCTAGCTGAGACAATATTGCAGCTGAACACAAGTATGGTGAGAATCAGTCTTATTCAGAGAAGATGCATTTATTAGGGTGTCCATGCTTAGTGGATGGCCCTACTCCCATGCACATAAGGACAGCACTGATTAAACTCTGTCAACATGAAAAGAAGATGTGAGCTTGCAAGGGGGATCTGGCAGTGATGTTTGGGATGTGTTGAAATGGAAAACAGATGGTTGATATGAATAAAACACACACACACACGTATATACATATGAAGTTTTCAAAGACTAAAAACACTGGGGAAAATATAATAATTTTTGTAATTGGACTATATTAAGAACCATTTTGTAAATCAGTTAATCAACCAACATGCATATATATATACACACACATACACATGCACACACACACACATACACAAAAATGCTTCTCAAGAGCTTCTTAAATCAAATAATTTTCAAGAGAAAAAGAATCCCCATGGCAAACTGTCCTATCTCCTGTAGTTGGGCGGCCAGCCATTGATATGGATCAATGTCTTCTTACGGGTAAGATTAAAGTGAATACTACTAGAATTCCATATATCCTTGTATCATATCTTTGTTACATTTTGGAATGCTTCAGTAGTAGCTTTGAATGCAATCATGGAAGTGATGATTGAAAGACCAAAATACAATGCTGTGGATAGAACTAAGGAAAGCTACAGGGTGTACAATGATAAGGGACTCTGGAGACTCATAGCTTTCATGTCTAGCAGCTTACTGGAGAGAAGTGTAATCAGTCATTAGATTCATTGGCTTGAGGTCAGAGAGAAATTCCTTTAGATCACTGTATAAAAAAGTTTGAAAGAAGCCCAGACCCATTTGAGATTAAAGAGCTCCACAGCTGCTGCGGCTGGAGTAAATACACACACACACACACACACACACACACACACACATCTCTAAACATAGAGAAGCAGCTGATTAAATTACTCAGAGTAGAACCTGGAGAGATGGCTCAGTGGATAAATAAGAGTACTAGCTGCTTTTGCAGAGGACCCAGATTTCATTCCAAGCACTCCCATGAAAACTAACAGCTGTTTATAATTCTAGTTCCAGGGAACCCAAAGTCCCCTTCTGACCTCAGTAGGCATTATATACACAATGTGCAATTACATGCAAACAAAACACTTATATACATTAAATAAAAATTAATAAATAACAAAATATTATTCAGACTAAATATCTGCCCTCCCATGATAAAATCACAATACATTAGTATCATAATCTTCACTTAGATATTTTCTCCAATGTGTTTAATTTCTTATTGATAAGAACTATTTCTTTCTTATGTAAGATATTTATTTTTCTACACAATAGCAAACTAATTACAAGAACAGAAAGTAAAAACAGGCCAAGCTGTTTAAGTGTAGGGAATTTTAAAATAAATAACTCTGTAGAGACAACACGGGCAACTTTAAGTCTTAATGAGGTAGATATGTTACATAGCATATTTTTAAATAAAATTTCTTAGTTATTCATATCAAACTGCTAAGGGACACTGAAATGAACTTTACTAATCAGATACCCACGTTCTTGGCTACACTGAGGGAGATGGAGAGGAGCAGATGAGCTTTGGTACTTGGCACCAACCCACTCAGTTCTGTCATCTAAGATTTGGACTTATCTGTTTCTGTTTTGAATTAACTACCTTCTATATCCCATCAGTAATAGTCCATTAAAAATGAGCATGTTTATAATAACTTACTTGACTACTTATTGATTTTTTTGTAGAAGTGTTTCCTTAACATTTAAAGTCTAGATTTGATGCTCTCGTAAAAAGATTTGTAGCTAGTGGATTATAGCAAAAGTGAAAAAGAAAACTTGGATATTGAGTTCAAGGCAAATTACGACAACTTGACATGCCTCATTTTCCTTGACTGTACAATGAAGATCATAATAGTTCCCAATTTATAAAGTTGTTATAAGAATTAAGTGAGTTAATATATGAAAGCACTTAGCCCAGTGCCTGGAACATAGTAAATGTTCAATAAACATTATCACTCAATTCTCACTTTAAAGAATGTGAAGATTGAAGATCATTTTCATGCCTGTTTAATGGGAAGGAACAAATAGTTATTGAAAAACCAGTGTGTATTTAGAGTCCACCCCTCCTTCTCTGCATTCAGGATTCATTAACTCCCTAATTCTGATTAAAAAACAGATAACTATAAAGACTCAGGAAACTGTCAAAATATCCCAAAGAGTAAAAAGACTGATGAGAATTCAAGCCCAGATTTTTCATGCAGCAGAATGCCTCCCGCTCTGCTATTTAATACCACAACACTGTTCAACTTAGTTTTCAATGTGGATGAAACTATCATGCCTAGGGGAAGGGTCAATTACCATCTTTTCTTGAATATGAATTTCAAATCGTGATTTTAGATTTCTTTTTCAAGGCAAGCACTTCTAAAAAATCTTGTGCATATGCATGTGCACGTGTTTGTGTGTGTGATTGTGGGAGATGTGCATGCTATGGCACATATGTCAAGGTCAGAGAAAAATTTGTAGTAATACGTTCTCTCTTCTACAAGTCAGTTTTGGGTAATGAACTCAGATCTTCAAATTTGGCTATAAGTGCCTTTACCTACTGAGACATCTCACTGGCCCAAAGCAGGAACTTTTATAACAATGGTTGGTTAAGATATAATACCAAACCAAGGAAGAAGTATCACAAATTTATCATCATCCTGTGTTTTCCTTTCACCCCATCCCTCTCCCACAAAAATACAGAACCAAAAAATGGAAGACACAGGAGGAGTAAGAAGGAAAGACTAAGATTTGGCCGATTCACTCTTTTGCAAGTAGAGAAAATGAAACTTACTCAAGGGTATCTGGACCGGAGCCAATTCTGAGATGCTGTAGAGAGACCTAGACAGCACGACCCTCCATAACAAAGCTGTTGGTTGAAAATGGCTTTTGAAGCTGTTCTACCTCAGCCCCCGGGAAAGTATGATGGACAGTGGAGTTAGTCATGTTAATGAAAGTCTCAGTTTATCTGGTCTATTCACTAGGGAATACACTGACCACCCTCTTGGTAGATTGGACCTTCAGAGGGACACACGATTCTTACTGTCCTCCTATCCCTCTGTCAGGAATGAGCATCTCAGGTAGGTTAGTTGAATGAACAAAAAATGAAATAATATTTTTTTTTATTATGAGGCAGATACTCAATTTATGCCTATGCAAACATTATAATAAAGTATATCTCTATGTGAGTTTGTAAATCCCACAACAGGGTAACATTTTGGACTTATTCTAGGAGTAAGACACACTGGAGTAGAATTCTGAAAAGGAAATTTTCAGTGTTTTTTGAGGTTTCAACTACAATTAATATAAAATAAAAATCAAGTTTCGGTCTAGTATTTCTGTTATTGAGTCAATTTAAATATCTGGATATATAATTTCTAAATTTCATTTTGTATTTATATAACAGGAGGTACATGGTGTTAATAATTCCATTTCAGGTTGCCCAAGCAGTAACCATAGAGAAATAAATGATAAAGGAGGGGGAAAAAAAGTGTGTTACTGTGGTGTGTCCCAACATCTACACACATGCATTAAAACATAAAATTAACCATGGTGTCAACTACAAGCTGCAGAATAGATGGTGGAGATCTGTTGAGACCCAAGTCTGCCGTGCTTGGCGGGTAACCTCTCTTCCAGGGCAGCAATACCAACCAGAGACAGAGTTCTGGACTCTGGGACTTGTGCTTTCCTTACCACAATCGCTTTATTGAAAAATTCAGGTTTTTATACATTATAAGAAACTGGCAGTCACGTGGGGTTTTTCAGTTACAAACAAAGATTTAGTAACCAGAGACAGAGTTCTGGACTCTGGGACTTGTGCTTTCCTTACCACAATCCCTTTATTGAAAAATTCAGAAGGTTTTTATACATTATAAGAAACTGGCAGTCATGTGGGGTTTTTCAGTTACAAACAAAGATTTAGGCAAAAAAATAAGACATAAACTTTTAATTGGCTACAGCTGGAGGATGTTTGTAAGCAGGATGCTTTTACCAGCGCCTACCTGGTAATTTATTGGCCAAAATTTCTTCTTCCTTAGAGCTAAAAGGATAGTAAAATTTTAGCTTTTAGCCCAGGAGTAAACATTTAACCTGGCCTATTCTTTTAGTTAGTGATAGCTGAGTCATCTGTTCCGAACAAGGAGGCAGACTAAGGGCTGTTGACCAGACATTCTACCTCAGAGCAAGGAGTCTAAACTTTGGACCCAGCAATTTTTTTTTTCACAGTAATTCAGATTTTTTGGCATAATGATTACAGATTTGATAAATACATTTTATATCTCATAATAGCGGTGAAGATTATACAAAAGCTATTAAAATAATTATGAGAATAAATTCAATTGTCACTTAAATATCTAAAGTTATTTTCCTTTGCGTTATTCCAGAATGATTT
>NW_008349073.1:4492228-4493852 GCF_000622305.1 Nannospalax galili | reverse complement strand
TCACATGCATTTCTAATCTCTATATGCATGACTATCACTGGTCACAGTCGCCCACCTTCTGAGCTCCTCGGCATCTGAGCATGAATACAAACTCGTCAGATAGACAGCCTTCCTCTCCCACTAGAGGCTCCATACTTTGCCATCCCTGTCACCGTCCACTATGTTGTCAGCACCCTCATCCATTACCCCCATCTGCCCTTCTGGTAGATCTAGTCAGCCAGAGGTCCCTGTTCCAGGAGGGTCAGCTGTTCCTCATCTACGGCAATCCATTGTCAGTATTCCTTTGGATGGAATTGGGGTCTGCTGTTCATTATTCCAGTAGTATGTTGGGTTACTGTCTGGAAGAGCCTTTATCCTAGCCAACAACTCGACTGAAGGTATCGCCTGTCTGGCTTTGTTGTTTGTCGAGTAACTTTTAGTTATGTATATGTATGCTCTTATGATATTATGTTGGCCCCTTTAATCTTTGGTTATACTTCCCTTTTGGGTGTTTAAGGACATACAATTGGACCAGATAAACTGATTTGTTTTTACTCTTGAGGTCGTTAGAGGATTTGTTCCTCAGGGGTCCCATGAGGTTGGGAGGAGCCCCTGGCTCCTTTCTTTTACCAGCTCCATCCATGTGAGGATAAGTCAAAGGTCCTGCTCGACCATTGTTGGCTCCTCTTGGAAGCATGGAGAAAATGATTCCTCCGTGTTGACCCTCCACTTTATAGACTGGACACTGGCTCAAGAACATCTGGTGGGGTCTCCTCAGCTTCCTTGATCAAGAGGCCAGATGACCCACCACCATTACAGGACATTTTACGCGATGCTCATAGTCCCTGGGAACTAATCGACCCAGGAGGGCAAGGAGCAAAAAGTGTCCTTTGAATCCCTCTGACCCAATTAGTATAGATCTCAAGGTATGTCTGTTAAACATCCAAGAAGGTTAGTTCCACCATTCTGGCATTTTTAATTACTGTGTGTCTTGCAGATAAATCTTGGGTAATGACCAGTTGGTCTCAAATAAACCTTATCTAGAGATATATTTCTTGATCTGTTATGTATAATTTGTCAGTAGATTGTAGGAATAATATGTTTCCCTCTGGTTTTCGTGACTAGCTAGGCATTGTTTCTCTCTTGTATCGTCTCACCCCTCTATCATGGTTTTCCCACTTAAGGTGCCCCCACTTCCCCCCCTTTCTTCCTTACTAATGCCCTTGCTCCTATGATCCTACCTCTGTTGAGCTTCTTCTTTCTCCTTATCCCCTAGGTTTCTCATCTACCCTTCCCTCCCCCCTCCCTTAAACTAACCCAATTTTTATCCATATCTCCCTTATTAAGGCCTGTGACCTACTCCTTCAGGTTATTTCTTTTCCTTTACCTCACTGTTTCCTTACCCTTGACCTGGTTCCTGCAGTTATGTCTGCTTGCATACTTATTTATCAGAGTCTGATCCTAGGATCCACATATGAGGGAGAACATATGTCTATTTTTTTTTCTGAGATTGTGTTACTTCACTTAATATAACAGATTCTATATCCATCCATTAACCTGCAAATTTCATGACTTCATCTTTCTTTACTGCTGAGTAAAACTCCATCGTATAAATGAACCACATTTTTATTATCCACTCATCAGT
>NW_008349073.1:4477586-4491201 GCF_000622305.1 Nannospalax galili | reverse complement strand
TGTGTTGAGTTGCAGTGTTAAGTCATTTATTTGTGTTCTTTCCGATTTTTTGATGTAGGCACTTAGAGCTATAAACTTCCCTCTTAGAACGGCTTTCAGCGTGTCCCAGCGTGTCCATGACATTGTCTTGACTTTTATCTCTGATTTTGTTGATTTGGAGGTGCTCTTTCTTTCTTTTGGTTAACTGGGCTAAGGGTCTGTCTATCTTGTTTATCTTTTCAAAGAACCAGCTCTTGGATTCGTTGACTCTTTGTATTGTTTCCTTTGTTTGTATTTCATTAATTTCTGCTCTGATTTTTGTTATTTCTTCTTGTCTGCTGGGTTTGGGTTTCATTTGCTTTTGCTTTTCAAGTGTCTTAAGGGGGGGTGTTGGAAGGGTGAATGTGGCTTAGGGAGTCCCGGCGCAGAGAGCTGTGCTATAGACTTACCCCAGGAGGCCTGAGGATAGGAGTGCAGGCTAGGAGAGTTAGCCAGTGGTGCAGGTCCAAGGACGCAGAGAGAAGTGAGGGTGGGGGCCAGGACCAGAAGCAGTGCTCCTGGGGCCCAAGAAAGGCACTGAGTTGGTTCTGGGTGAGAAGGGTCAGGAAGCAGTATTGGTTCCCCAGGTGTCTGGGGCCCCAAGACTAGGAATGGCGCAGGGCCCAAACTAGGAGTATAGAATGGCAGGGGGGATGGAAGGGTGTATGTGGCTTAGGGAGTCCCGGTGCGGAGGTCTGCGCTATAGACTTACCCCAAGAGGCCTGAGGATCGTAATCTGGACCCAGCAATTTTTTTCCTGCTAATCTCACAGTGTTCTTCAAGATAGGGATATCAGAGCTGCTGTTTTCAGTGCCCCTCCCTTTAGCAGAGAACAGAGCCTGGACTTGAACATTTTAGGTTCATCTCACTCTAGTGTATGCCATCCTTGCTTCCTATAGAGATCAATGGCCAATCTCCAAAACTCCCCTGCTGATTTATGGTTGTTTGAGGTGCTCCTCACCTTCACTACATTATGCATTGTCCTTCAAAGACTCTGGAAACACAGGGGCTTTTGGTTTAATGATAGTCAATAATAACTGGATAATTAAAATTATGTTTTAAATCAAATGAAATGTCATTTATATATGCACATTGTTTTATCTTCTGTATCCCAGGAGAATTTTTTGTAGGATGATTTTCCAATGTCATTGGATAACTATCTTGGTCACTTGTCTTGTGGTTCACACCTAGCTTGTGGAGAGAGAAGCTATGGGTAAACATAGTCTGTCCCGACCCGCAGGACAGTCAACGTGGGTTTCTGGAGGGAGGAGAGGGGACGGAAAGGGACAAGGGATGCGAAGAATGGAGACAAGACAGGCTTTCTGATCAAGTCTCATTTAATGAACATTCACACAAAGTTTTTATAGGGAGGAGAGGGGGAAGTTGGCAGGGAAAAATCCATTGAAGTAGAGCAATTCAATTAACAGAACGAATATCACAATATCACACAGTAAATTCCATAGTAACACCACAATTCTATAGCAAGTTATGAATCAATTATAAGGTTACACCTGCATGATTACAAGGTAATACAAAGATGTTTTCTAGGCAGTTCCATGAGAAATGAGGTAGTCTCTCAAGCGATAAGTGCCCGAGTTAGAACAACATGTTTTTGTGAGGCTTTCAAGTATATTCATCTGGTTAATCTCAAACCAGGCCAGCCTTGATGTCTGAAAAACAGCTTTGCCAGGAATCAGGTCTTGCTATTTCCTGGGGTAGGGGCCTACGGCTCCCGACAATAGTCTGTGACTCTGTGATTGTGATAGTGGTTCACACCTAGCTTGTGGAGAGAGAAGCTATGGGTAAACATAGTCTGTGACTCTGTGATTGTGATCAAATTGAACACTAGTTCACTGAATCATGCAGAGTGCTTAGGAATTTGTGACTAGCATAAAATTTCAATGTAGGCGTTCTCAAAGTGGTATCATATAGTTGATAGGAAACTTCTGAAAATTACTTTTTAGATCTGTCTCCTCATACCCTGTGAAGACCTGCTCTCCCTCTGATCCTGTGCCTGAAAAGCACACCATTCTCACACTCATCCTAAGATGAGCTCTGCTTCTTCTGCTGAGACTATGCACTCATAACATTCAGTCTTGATGTCAATCTGCAGTCACTGCCCTCCTTGCCTAGGATTCATTTCTCTTCAAAGACCTAAGAAGCATTTTTTTACAACTCTTCACCTAGCTAGATCACAAAGGAAACTCCGTAAGTCCATTTTACCATTCTTTTTTCCACATTAATTTTGATTGTATTAAAAACACCTATTGTGAATTCTACCACATCCATAAGTGTACACAACCACATTGTGATCTGGAAGCATGACAGATCTCTAGATCACACCAATCTTGTATAACTACATTTTATTATTACTGATTTTAACACCCACTTTACTTTCTCCAGCCTATAACAACCACCATTCTGATACCTACTTCTGAATATGACTATTCTAGATACCTCATATTAGTGAAATCATTCAGGTCTCTGGTGTTCATCCATGTTGTCACATGCTGGAGAATTCCCTTCTTTTGTGAAGCTGAGTAATAGACCAAAGTACGTTTATACCATTTGCTTCACTTGTCCATATATGTGTATTGAGTTTACTTCAGATATTTGCCTATTGTGAATCATGCTAAAATGATCACAGAGTGATGATATGACTCTGAGATCCCGATTTTAAGTCTTTTGGAGAAGTACTAAAAATACGATTACTATATCATACATAAACTCTTCATTCATTTTGGGGGCATCATCACATTATTTTCCATTGCAGTTTTTATACATTTCTTTCCCATATCTCCCCTTTCAGACATAGTTGGACAAACATTTCATTGAATATTAGTAAGTTCTTGCATTTTCTTTTGCACAATTAAGTTAAACTGAATTCTTAAAATGAAATGGTCCATCCAAGAAAAGAGTAATCCTGTACATATTAATTCATACAGCAAACCTCTATCACCTTAGAGAATCACAGAGGCCTGTACTCATCATAGAGTACACAAATAAATGTGAGCTGAGAGAGTTACCACCTTCCACTTTACTGCTTCATAGAATAAGAAAACTTGAAATTGATAGTTTCCCCACCAGTAAAGTGGAAGGTGGTAACTCTCTTGTATTAATTTGCATTCCAACCAAAGTGAACAAAAGTTCCTCTTTCTCTACATCCTTTCCAACATTTGTTGTCATAATTCATGTTGATAGCCATTCTGACTAGGGTAAGGTGGTATCTCAAATTAGGTTTAATTTTCACTTCTCTGATGATTAGTGATGCTGAACACTCTTAAATAATTGTTGGTTGCCTGTGTTTCTTTTCCGAAAGCTGCCTATTCAGTTCATTAGCTCATTTGCTGATCGATACTTTTATCTCCTTAGTATTTAATTTTTGCAATTCTTTATACATTTTGGATATTAGCCCCTTGTCTCATGTGTAAAGATCCTTTCCCATTCTGTGGGCTGTCTGTATGCTGCTGATAGTTTTCGTTGCTGTGCAGAAACTTCTAAATTTCATATAGTCCCATCTATTGATACTTGGGGCAAGTTCTTGTGCTATTGATGTTTGATTCAGAAACTTCTTGCCGACCCAATGTCCTCTAGAGTATTACCTATATTTTCATCTAGGAGTTTCAGTGTTTCAGATTTAAATTAAAATCTTTGATCCGTTTCAAATTTATTTTTGTACAAGATGAAAGTTGTGAATCTAATTTCATTCTTCTGTAGGTGGAAATCCAACACCATTTATGAAACGTGCTATCTTTTTTCTAATATATGTTTTGGCCTCCTTTGTGACAAATTAGGTAGGCATAACATTGTTGAACTTTTTGTGGGTCCTCTATTTTATTCCACTAGTCTATCTGTTTTTATGACAGCACCAAACTGTCTTTATCACTATAGCTCTGAAGTAAAATTTGAAGTTGAATATTGTATTGCCTCCAGCTTGTTCTTACAGAATAGTCTAGTATTCAGGGTATAACTAGACTATGCTTTGAAAAACTTTTAATTAGGTGGAAAGATTTCCAGAATTTTAGACTCTGAAATTTGTTATTTCGCCCACCTACCTACTGTATTTATAAAGCATGATTACTATTCTCAAGCAAACTACTCAGAGGAGCTTTCTACCTTCATCTTTCTCCTATCTCTGTCCTCGTCACAGTCCCTTTATCCCTGGGTCCCCCAAATAGTTCCTGTACTTTTCTTCACAAGGTTTCCTACCTGAGAGCCTGTACTGGCTCTTTCTCCTCCAGGTAAATAGCTCTACATATTCTAGGTAATCTTTTTTTTCCTTCTCTCTTTTCAAAATGCACCTTAGTACTTCCAAAACATGAAAATTGATGTAATAAATTCTCCGTAATTGATAAAAGATTAATAACTCTACAGAGATAAGTTTTCATCAGATACCATTATACACAAAATTCAATGGAAATAATTTTTGTCTGATGGTGGTATTTCTGCTATCATGACCTAATCCTTGGGAATATGTTACTTGTTAATATCTGATAATCGGAAAAATAATCTGAACCACTATAAGGCTTGCCTCCATAGCAGCACTGCAATAGGTCATGTGCTTCTTTTTCTTTCTTTCTTTCTTCTATTCCTGTGATCTGTAGATTTGGTCTTTTCTTTCTTTCTTTCTTTCTTTCTTTCTTTCTTTCTTTCTTTCTTTCTTTTGTCTACTAACTCTAAACTCTGAGAAATCTGGAATGGAAACTTCTTGAAATAACACAAGTGGAATTTTTCTTTTGAATTTGAAATCCTAAACTAAAGACTTGAATGTAACTTCAAGATTACCATCTCAACCTTCTAGATATGGAACTTGAAACCCAGGCAGGTTTAGTTGACTTACATGGGGCACAGAAAGTTCTTAGTATTCTATTTGTTGAAAGCTTAGTCTCACTTCTGTTCCTTCCTTAACGTTAGTAAGGATGTAAAACAGAGAGCTCTAAGCAATGTTTCCTTAGGTGCTAGGAGCGTGTTCCACACTGTAAGTGCTTCAACCATGACAACTTCAGCTTAGCCTGGGTTGGACAGTCACTGGCATGAGACAGGCTTCACTCAGCATCACTATAGGCAGCACATTGGCATGGAATTTGAGTCAGCATTTGACTTTTCATAAGTCAATAGCCTGAGCTATGTCTATGACCAAGAAATGTGAGTAATCAAAGATAAGTTGGCAGGGCCTAATGAAGAGGACATTTAAGCTTGTTTAGGATTGAAATCAAACATCGTAAGTTTCCTTGACATAAAGAATAGCAACAAACAAATCCCTAGGCACAAATGAAAGCCTAGGAAGTTTTATCCTAACAAAAATATATGTTTGGCATATTTGTAGCTTGTGAATATGATTCTGAATTACTTAGGCTATGACTTGTTAATTCAGAGCACAACACACAGCTAATTTGGCAAAAATCACAGATTTATTAAGTACAATTTTTTTTCAATTCTGATTTTGATATCCAACTACAACTTTCTGTGACTCTTAAGGAATTGGTGGAGTTTTCTATAAAAGAAAAATAACTTGAAAGAAGGCACCTCTAACAGAGAAAAGATAGAATCATCTACATATTGAGACAGAATTCATTTTTTGAATTGGTAGATTAATTACATTAATTCTAGATAAGCAATCTACTTGCATAATGCAAAGCACACACAATAGTTAAAGAAATACAATTCAAATTCTTAAAACAGTAAGGCTAATGGAATATGTAGGCATTTTTAAGTATGATATTGTCTGCGACTTTATGGCCATCTTAACAACATATCCAACACGTCAGCAATGCAGGTAGGAGTGACATGGCAACTGGAGTCATCAAGTGTTTTAATTTTTAGTTTATATTTCTTGATTAACACATAATGTTTGTGCATCTTTATTTTAACATATATTTTAAATTGACCAAATTATACCATTATAAAGAAATATTTTTTAAATTAATTTTGTGAACATTGGCATATCTATAAAATTAAATCATGGTGTGTGTTTCCAATTATTCAGACATCTTAAAAATATTTTATTTATTATTTTTATTTTGTGTGTATGCGTGTATTGCCTGCACATAGGTAAGTGCACCCATGTCGTGCAATGCCCGCAGAGGACGGAAGAGGCTGTCGGATCCCATGGAACTGGAATTACAGACAGTTGTTAGCTGCCATGTGGATGCTGGGATTCGAACCCAGGTCTTCTGTAAGAATAGTCAGTGTTCTTAACTGCTGAGCTGTCTCTCTAGCCCTATTCAGAGAATTTTTAATGTACTTTATTTTTTGAATTCCTCATTCTTTGTTAAGTAATTCCTGTAATATTTTCTATTCAAATATTAGTGATTTGATATTTTAATATGAAAATATATTTTCTCTCTTACCTTTAAATTGCTTCCCAAATCCTGCACATCATTGGTTTAGTAATTATTTGAAGCAAACTTACAGCATTCTTTGAGTGCTGATTACAGGGTCTTACTTGCCTGCACCAACTAAGCCTCCAAACTACTTGAGTGTAGCCTCAAAGATGTAAATACAGCACAGTCCATTTCCATGACTCTGGGGAGTTGCAACTAACCCCTAGTTTGGATGGATACTTCATTGACAAATGAAGAACAGATTAAGTTCTGTTTTAAACAAACGAAACCTTCATGAGTCATATAAATGATTTACAGTGGCTCAAAATAGGTATACCTAGGGAAAAGATAAACATAAAAATAGATTTAGAAATACACAAAGATAATCAGAATTCATAACTAAGAGAATTGAAGGACAGGTGAATATTAGGATGACATTTCACACTGTGATGCTTTAAAAATACTGATTAAAATCATCAGTTGTTAAGAGAAGAATAAAAAAAGACAATGGACAAAGTGCATAATGTCTGAAGGAGTAAACCGAAAATAAATGGGCCCTGACTTCAGGATCTTATAGGGCCTGTCCTCAGCAGATACAGTGATTGCTGAAGTTCTTGAAGTGAAATAAGACAATACCATCTTCAATTACAAGAATATGTTTTAAAGAAAAACAAGTAATTTAAAAGAATATTAACATAAATATCTCCAGAATTCTCAGTGTTAAGGATCAGATAGCCCTGCCCCCTCACCAACAGAATCCCAAGGATTTCTCATGCTCCTGAGAAATGGGAACCTAGCTGATAAGCACCTTGGTCTTTGAAGTCAAGTGAAGCAGACTTTTCTCCACTGTTTGGCCAACACAACAGGCTTCCCCTTTGATCTCTAAAGAGGACAAGTTTTAATAGTCCTGCTCTCCCACTCCCCCCCCCAACTTTAAAAAAAATTACATCTTTCCTTCTTTAAAAAAAAATACATCTTTCCTCCTTCTGCAGGAAGCAGAAGCCTCCCTTTTTTTAAAGACCCCAGCTCAAGACCCGGGCAGACATTTTCCCTGCCCAGAAGGGAATCTGTCCCATGTGTTCCTTTGCTAATAAACCTTATTTTGATGGAGTTTTATCTGTGCCTCGGTGCCTCATCCTCCATTCGCTCGTTCTCCACCAAATGTTTACCTATCAGATGTTGAAAAAACCTGGTTCTTACTTCAAGGGACCCGCCTGGACTTCTCCAACGCCGATAACTTGCCTCTCAGGTACACTTCTTTTCTCTCTCCCCAGCCATCTGCTTTGCTTTCACCTCTTTCTGGCTCTCCTCACTGTAAACACTCTGCCTTGCCTATTTCTCTTGATCTCCTTTCCCATTGATTTTCACCACTCCCAGACAGCACTGTGGTCTCCGTGTTGGACCTGCTTCATCCGTTCTCTATCTCGGTTCCCCCACCAGCCTCTCACTACTGGCATCTAGTCCCCATCCTCCCCCCGCTTTTCCTTGGGTTTGCAAGCTCTTCTGTCTTCCATTCTTTTTCATGTCTTTATCCTCTTCCAATGCCTTTCTTCCTCACTTTACTCAGGATGATTTCTGATACCGTTCAATCCAACAAATATAAATGATCTGTATCCTTCTCCTCTCTCTCCCCCTCCCATACTAAAGCTTTCTACTCTCTGCTGTATGCCTGCCTGCCAGCCCACCACATATCTGACCTCCCATGCATGCTTTAAACCTGCATGACCCCAAGGCATTTTTTCCCTTCCCACTCACTATTCACCCCCTCCAGGCAGCTGCCAAGATTGCCAGCTAGCCTGCCCTGGGAATTTTTTTCTTTAACATTCTAATGAAATAAGTTTCCAGCTGGGCCCATTCTTAAATTGTCTTATAAATTTGGCTAAGAACCCTTTAGGGGACACTTTCTCCCCATTTTGACACAACTAGCCTAAATCAGCTGGACAACTTTGCTGAAGCATTTAAAGAACTTCAGGTGGCTTGCCCCATTGACTAAGGAAAAACATTTTAAAAGCCTTTTTTTCTCCTAACTTTCTCAGACAAAGGGGCTCAAAATTTTAATCTTGGGCCCTCTTGGGCATCAAGCAACTGGTACTCAGGAGCTGACTCTTCTAACTAGAACTAACCATTTTAAATTTCACTATACATAAAAGGTGACAGGCACTACTCAGGAGAGACACTTCTCTGGATTTCTTTAATTTGCTTTTCTATTTGAGTCACATATACATATATATATCTGAGGGTACTTTCTTCTTTAATATCAAGCCTAATCTACTGGTACCAGGGGTGTCTAGGATTCTCTGCAATTTGTTTTTGTTTTTGTTTCTTGATGATGTTATATAATAAACAATTCATTTTTTAAAGATGATTGTTTTAAGTTTTTACATTGTTTGACATATTTATGAATATTTTAAAAGGAATTAATTTTAGGTTTTGACATTGTTTGAATGACATCGGTATCTGGTAATTTTAAAGGAATTATTTGGATTTTAACATCTTTTATATGGTATTTGCTAATTTCTAAAAATGACTATTTTAAATTCCTACTGTTTTACATGGTATATTTGGTAGTTTCTAAGGGGAACTTAAAGTTTTTCTAGCCATTTACCTTCAAGGTGCAAAGGGAGCTGACACTTTGTGATGACAGAAGCAGATAAAAATTTGCTGAACTCCAGGGCCAAAACTTTACTATCAACACATAGTTACAACAATGAGAGTCTACTTAATGAGAGGCTATGTGCTGTTTGAGGTCACTGAGACGCTGACTCTGGAGATGGGATTGGCCCTCCCACTTCAGACTCAAGCCTATTATCTCAAGATGTGTTCTCCAAGACTTTTCCAGGTTCAGGTTGGCCTCCTGACCCTGTGACAAGGAGAAGGAGAACAACAAAACAGCCTGAGAGTAAAGGCACTATGCAGTTGAGAACAGGTAAGTTGTAAATTAATTTCAACAGAGGGTATTACTGTCTATAATGAAACTAGCTAATGGAATTATTTTCAGTACTATTTAGATTTCATTTATTCTTAACCTAATCTGTTAATGTTTCCTTTTGTCTTTCCTATCTCCTCTGATTTATGTTCTTAGATTGACAAGGTCTTATTAACTTCCTTCAGTTATTTAGCTCTTAAAAAGGAAAAAGATGCTACCTCAAATCTATATGGAAACCTAACTCTTTTTTAGGCCACTAATTACATATACAAAATGACATCTAAACTTGTTAGGTAAAATCCTATTTGTTAAATATCATTTTTGTTTTTAGTTTATGTTCATGGTGTTTTAAGACATATTCTTTTTGTTTGTCTACTTCAAAGGTTTTTTAGTTTAATAATGATAAACCAATCACATTCTCAACAAAGACTATATAACTAAATATGTATATACAGTCAACATAAATTTATGCTTCTTTAGCTTACTCGGTATCATACTAATTTTTAAGAAAAATCTCATAGAAATTAAAATGTTAAATTAACACCAAAATATTTTTTTCTGGCCAAAATATTCTCTCTTTAATCTATAACATGGTTCCTGGTACTAAAATATATAAATTAATTTTAAGTACCTCTTTCCCTATCTCTCTCTCTCCCTCCCTCCCTCTCTCTCACTACCACACTTCTGGGTCTCATCTTCCCTCAGCCTCTACTAAACCTCAGGATCAACTTGTTCCACAAACTTGCCTCTCTTCTAGGTCACTGCATTTTTTTCCCGCTTTTCTCCCATCACATTCCTTGTACTTTGTCTCCATCTACTGGCTGGTCATGTCACACCCTCATTGCAGGGTTTTCTGCTCCTCTTGCTTGCCTGGAAATCACACTTGTGTCAGAAACCCCTTTTCTTTCTCTGGATATAGGACGCTATTTCCAGAGATAGGAACACGCATTACTTCCTGTCCAGGACAGGATCTTGCCTTTCCTCTCCCTGATGATCTAATTGTGGGACGCCACCTTCTGGGACTTGGAAATAACTAAAAAATAATAACTAGAACCCGAGCAACAAAAAATGACACTTTGCTTTGATGCCTGGTTCTCCTCGCTCTCGTTTTGCGTGACCAATGCCAAACCCATTTTCCTTCTACTCCTGCCTTATCTCTCTCTCTTCCTCATCTGCTGCGTTTCCTGCCCGGACTCATGATCCTGCTTCCACTCCCTATGGAGAGAGGATTTTCTTTGTCTCGCATCTGCTCGGTTCTGTCTCTACCTCCTACCCTCTTGCTGGGTTCTTTCTCTATCTCCTCTTCACTCTGTACTTAATCTGTCACTATGGGAAACCCACTCAAAGTCTCAGGGTCTCACACCTCTTGCTTGTCTTCTTAAATCCTTAAAACAACTAGGACTTTCAGATACAATCAAGCCAAAATGCCTGAAGTTCCTGTGCACCACTGCCTGGCCTCAGTATGAGTTAGATAATAACTCTGTTTGGCCAGACACTGGAACCTTAAACTTCAATATTTTGAGAGATTTAAAAAAATTTCTGCCATTGTAAAGGCAAATGGCCTGAATTACCATACAGCCAAGCTTCCTTTGATCTCCATGCTAATCCCTCCCTCTGGATCCCATGGTCTTCCCATCAGGTTCTTCTGGCTAAGACCATTTCACAGGATCCCAACCCACCAGGGGCCTCTGCCCCCCCTCCCCCATAACCCTCCACCTCAGCTTTTGATCCTACCATAGCCAATGCACTGCCTCTGATTAGGACCCATTACCAACCTCCTCCTGCTCACCAGCCTGAGGCCTAGCCAAGTCCTCCCCATGATCTCCCCTTGCTATACTCTCCCTTGCCTCCCACTACACGGCCCAACCCATCTCACCTCCTTTCTCCAACTCAAACTCCATCTCCTCACCACAACCTTCCCCCTCCTCAGCACCACTCTAAGTCTATCACCTGCTCTCCTTCCACTAACTCTCTCTACTTGACACCTCCTTATCAAATATTCCCTAGCCTCCCCTATTCTGGCTTCTATCTCTAATAACCCATTTATTCCTCCTGTATCTAACTTCTACTTTGATTCCAGACCCTGCCTCTGATACACCTGCCCCTGTGTCCCCTCATAGACAGGACACCCCTCCCATCTCTCCCACTCCAAGAGTTATAAAGTCTGAACAGGGTTATAGCACAGTTTTCCTTAACTGATTATACTGGAGGTTGTAAACATCAATTCGATAATGTTCAACTCTGTACCAATTGCTTTTTCCATCTAAAGCAAGATTTTGGTAGACCACTCTCTAAACTACATAAGGTAAAAAAATTACCTACAAACTTATAAAACACAATATGTACATAGGTAATATTAACTTATTACATTATCTCATGTATATAATTTAGATTCCGTGTTCTTTTAATAAGATACTACACACTACTTTTCTCTGAGTCAAACTACTACCATCATCATGACTTCAGTTGTGTCCACTAACAAAAAAATCATCACAATTGGACTTGTTGACTTGACTATCGTATTCTTTAATTAAAAGAGGAGGGGTAAACAGGGTCATTGGACCCTCACCTGAGTATCCAGCTTCTCTTCCCAGCCAACTGTATGTAATGTGACCCTGATCACATGGTCTCCTGGACTGGTGTAAGACTAAAGTATATTATCTGGAAAAGGCTAGGAAGAGAAGGCTTGATCCCTGTTGGGTTAAGGCTTTCAAATATAAATACTCTCAGGTCACTCATATAACTCAGCAACCCCTCAGTCATCTCTGCAAGCAAGCTCAGTAAATTCACTGGTTCCCCAGAAAAACTTTAATGTAATCAAACACTGGTTTGATACTACAACCTAAAAAGGGGAAAAACATTGCTTAGTATCCTCAGGAAAAGAAGTCTCACAACAGATGAAAAATTTGTTTGCTAATGTTATTGTGTCTCATGGTTATTAAAAAAACGAAAATGGGAAATAGGAGGATGTTGGATATGAGAATGGAGATATTTTTAAAGAAGGATTTGTGTATGGAAATTATGATGGCTGGATATTTCCAGAATTGACAGAGAAATTAGAGTGGTGGGCAGATGATGAAGGTCTGTGTAGGGTTGTTACAATATAACAAGGATGAGACAAGGATAATGTGTAGACAATCTTAAAATTTCTAAGATCATTTCTAAGGTCGCAGATTAGTCAACTAGTCTAAGGATGTCTAGTCAAGGTTTATTTAAGGATGTTGCCCATGCTCTATCTACATAGCACATGGTAATTAATGTACCAGGCTGGTGTAACTAACCTTGTTGGATGTTTAATCTGGTCAGAGGGACTTAAAGGGACAAATTTTTGTTCCTGGCCCTCCAAGGTCAAACAAGTTCCAGGGGCTATGACACATCTCTTGAAATGTCCTTTAACTTTGGAAAGTCACCTGTCTTCTTGTTCAGGGTGGCCATGGAGACTCCAGAAGAGGGACTTGAACCAGTGTCCAGTCTGCAAAGAGGAGGGTCAGCCCTAGTCAAGCAAGACCTTTTGACTTATCTTCACATAGATGGAACTGGTAAAAGAAAAGCCTGAGGAGCCAGGGTATGCCCCCAAGCCCATGTGACCTGAGTACCAAACCCTCATATGACCTTAGAGTAAAAATAAATTGGTTTATTTGGGCCAACAGTATGGTCTTAAAATCAAAAGGAAAGTATAAACAAAATTAAAGTCATCAGTATATTTTAAGGGTTCAGGGGATTACACAACCCAGACATTAGATGTGAGTTCTTATGTTATTTAGACAATTATCTATCATTGATGATTTTGTTCCTAATGAGACAACATTACTAAGATGTAAGACTTCAAATCTTGGTCTACAATACTGTAGTGCCCACCTACAGCTAAGGGAGGCAACTCACTATTGTTCTAGCCAAAAAATAAAATGATGGCTAAATTTGTTTTCTCTCCCTATCTAGAAGCCTTTGAGAGGCAACTGACACTGATTCTAGCCACTCCAACAGCTATCAAATTACCTGAAAACAAATCCCGAGTCCATCACTCTCAAGTTCAGCCCTGGCAAAAGAAAAAAAAAAATGAAAAAAGAGCTATTATCTTGGTGCTAACCATTGCTCCTTGCCTCTTCAGATATTTTCAGGACCAAATCCAAAAACTAACTCTTACTAATTTTAATCAGTTGTTACTTTCCTTCCCTCCACGTGTACACAAGTGCCTGTCAACCATTGAGGACCCTGTTGAGATGCATGAAGAGGGAACTCCTGCTGTCTGACCAAACCCTAATCCAGACTCGCCTCATGTCGACCCTTCCAGCAGGAAGTAGCAAGATGACAACGGCACCCCCTATCCTATAACACAAAAGGCTGGAAT
>NW_008349073.1:4469368-4477472 GCF_000622305.1 Nannospalax galili | reverse complement strand
AGAGGACAGGTTTTAACAACCTTGCTCTCGCAACCCCCCCCCACCCAACTTTAAAAAAAAGTTACATCTTCCTGCCATCTGCGGGAAGCAGAAGCCTCCCTTTTTTAAAAGACCCTGGCTCCAGACCCAGGCAGACATTTTCCCTGCCCAGAAGGGAATCTGTCCCTTGTGTTCCTTTGCTAATAAACCCTATTTTGATGGAGTTTTATCTGTGCCTCGGTGCCTCATCCTCCATTCGCTCGTTCTCCGCCAAATTTTTACCTATCACTCAGGTACTTCTATTCTTTGAAATTTGTTTTCTGCCTCGTGTCTCTATTTAATTTTCAAATTAACTTCTACTTCATCACATATCAATTCAAATTAAATCCAACAGAGAATCATTACTAGAGAGTGTTAGCAATGGCCAAGCCTCAGTGGATCTTTGCTTAATGAACAGAAGAATGATGCCAAGTGGGGAAAACGGGAGTTGATTCTTAGCTTTCTCTTCCCTTCCTCTGTATCTCCCTCATCAATCCATGTATCTGATTAATTGCTGTGATAGATCTCATCGGCTAATGTTAGACTATCTTACAGAACAAACTAGCTACTTTGATAACTTTTTTAAACTCCATTATGGAAACATGGGACAATTGTGAAGACAATATACCATGCACCTTTTATAGTTATCTGAGCACTCAGAATATGTCAAGGTGAGAAAAATTAGCAGCATGCAGAATTTAAAACTTGCATTGCAAAATATTTGTCACTGTGACACGCCGCCTGATGAATCAAGCTAAAGGAGAGTTATTTTGCCTCACAATTTGAGGGAATGCAGCCTACCATAGTGAAGAAGGTGTGGTGGCAAATGTCTTCAAGGTGGCCAGAGTGCAGTGTGGCAGCTGCTTACTCATATCTCAGCAGAGTAAGGAGGAGAAAAGGGGGAAACCATAGTTTAGCATTCAGAACCCCAACCCTGAGATAGTGCCTGAAATTTATGTTCAAGGATGATCTCCCCACGGTACTTAATACTCCCTGGAAAAGCTCAGACACCCTCCAAGGGCATCTCACTAATGTCCTAGGAAGTTCTCAATACAAACATATTAACAACGGAAATTAAACATGGACCTCTGTGAAAACAGATTTTTGGTTTTAGCATCCATTAAAGGACAAGAGACAAGTCTTTGGGACTAAGAAATGAGCAGCGGATATCATACATTGCTTGAAGGACAGTTTATTTCTAACATATCCTGAGTAGTACAAAGGACTGCTAAGTTCATCCAAAACTTTAGAGAGTTAACCAGTTAGGTTAATCTATAATTCTAGTATTTTATACCTTAAATAAAAGTATGAAAATAAATCTTTCAATTATATTTTATTTGATTAAAAACCTTATTGTAAAACAGATGGAGGAAATATTTAATAGATTTAGACTATTAAAAAATGAAGAGGTTGTTTGCGTTATGTGTTTGTCAACAAAGTAGAAAATACCGGTGCCCCTGAAGTTAGCATTTATGGCATATTTTACAACATTATTACCTTTCTTCTTCTCCATAGTTTTTCTCTCTCATCAGTCCCTCTCTTTCTCTCTTGATAACCTCTCCTGAACTCAGAACTTTGAGTAGGCATCACTGTGCCTCATGAGGAAGAACCTTCTGTCCATTCATGGTCTAGAATTGCCAGGTCATAGACTGCTGACTTGGAGTTCACAGGGTTTCAAAAAGAACGGTTAAAAAAAAATTATAAAGTAAATTGTGGTGATTTATAAACTATGCTTAACTAAAAAATCGCATGTAATAAATGTTAGCGTACTTCAGAGAGACCCTAGGGAGGTATTAGCTTTATTTAAAAGTGATATTATATTACAATTTCCACATTATAGGTAGACATACATAACCAGTTTGAAAGTTCCAAAGGAAAAGAAAAAAACAGAATCAGAGAAAATGCGTGAATACTAGAGCTATATTTCAGAAAATGGATAGATCTGTAGAAACAAAAGTTTGGGTTTTTTTACTTATGAAATACTTTCCTTCACTCAATAAAACAGAAGTGAAACAATGTTAATTACATGCTTTCTACCCAGAATACTTCAATTTGTTTTTTATAGTATTACATTATTGTGGTACCTGAACTGAATACATAGTAGAACATTAACTCCCTATGGTAAATTAAGAAGGAAATCAGTATAATAATCCTGTTCCTGGAGGAGAAGAGGGAAGCAGTTATGTAATCCATTAGTGGATCAAATTTATTAGATTCTCAGGAGGGGCTTTCACTTAAAAATCAATATTTTTCTTCTCAGCTTGTACAACCCCTTAGAAATTAGGCATATTGTGCACAAAAGGTTTTATCATAGGATGTTTTGCCATAATGTGGCAGCTATTTCATTTTGGAGTCTACCTACCTATGCTTCAATCTTGCTGTTTGCTTTCTATATAAATTTAGGCAAGGGGGCTGGGGTGACTGTTCAGTGGTTTAAAGCACCTGAAGCACGAGTGTGAAGACCAGAGTTCAGATCTCATAAATACCAGTGAGCATGGCAGCCCGCCTGTAATCCCAATGCTCAGAAGGCAGAGACAGGGATTCCCTGGAGCAAGCTAGCCAGCTGCATGGTCAAATCCTGGGTTTCACTGAGAGACCCTGCCTCAATGAATAAAGTAGAAAATGGTAAAGAAAGAATCCTCACATCAACCTTGGGCCCGCACATGCATACATGTGTACACACACCTGCACACATACATATGAGAAACTTTAAAAGTAGGCAAGCATCTTCATATATGCACATAATCAAGATAATAATTTATTCAGATATGATAGGGTGAAATGCTTGTACCAAGTATTCAGTATAGAAACTGACACATAATCACTTATTTCATAAATGTTTTTCACATCATCACCATCAATAACCTTGTAAACACGATGGTGTTTTCACTAGTATACAAGCAGGGGAACTGAGGCTCTCAGAAGCTAACTATTCAGTTCAATTTTATGCAAATATAATGAGACATGCTAACGTTGCCAAATATTCTGTATCTTTGTATCACAATATGACTAATTTGAAGTTTGAAAGAGCATTTATAATAGTCTGTAATATTTTTCCAGTAATGTGAAAATTCAAATACATACAGGTAAACATAATAAATATAATTTAGGGGACATAAAAATCTTCGAGAAAATTACCACAATCATTTGTATTGTTAGAAATACCTCTGATTTTTATTCATCAGCCCAAATCCAGGTCTGCTTATTAATTTACAATTAACAGTTATCAGTTTTCATGTTTTGAAATTTAAACAACTAGACACCAGTAAGAAGAAAAGAGAAAATCCTTTAAATTCAATGATGGATACCTCTCCAAAATTACACCTTTTATGAGTTCCTGAGTCCACCAAAGCACTTTGTGATACATTTCTGGGTTCATTAATTTGCTTTCATCCAATAACTCTGACACTACTAAGTGAAGAAACATATACCTTAGAAGAACTTAAGTATTCATCCTGTATTGTCTG
Organism: Nannospalax galili; assembly: GCF_000622305.1. Lineage (NCBI taxonomy): Eukaryota > Metazoa > Chordata > Mammalia > Rodentia > Spalacidae > Nannospalax > Nannospalax galili. Next base: position 4,473,987 of record NW_008349073.1, on the reverse strand, counting down.
TTTCAGACAATATAGAAATGAAATCACAGTAGCCTTGTAACCCTGTGATTGAGGTCAGTACATGCTCCACTTCCTTTTTGGCAATGATGTCTAATGAAACCGTGCTATTGCTGTATTTGAATAAAAAAGAACACATCTTAGAGACGTGAATATCAGAAATTAAGTGCTATTTTAGGGGAAGGGCAAAGTCATTGAAAAAGCTGCATAGCATGTGTGGGAGAATTATGAAAACTGACATACACAGTGTGCATAGATCACACATCACATGGGCCACAGAGTGAAAAAGTATAATATTAGGAATGATATATCTGAATTTACATTTATAAAAAACCACTATCATCATGGACTGCAGAGACATGATCTGTGCAAATAGCCATGTATGCAAGTGTGGGCTTATATGTAGATTTGATCTTCAGTGAACACAACCTCAAAACCAGATATACTTAGTTTAGCCTGAAGACTCACTTGTGTTGGTAAACATTTAAGATATCAGTGGAAGGTGTCTACACATGCTGCATTCTGTGTATATACACAGAATTTTTAGGCCATGGCTCTCGGCCCAGAGAAGTTCAAATATGAATTTCCTTTATAATACCAAGTACAGATCATGTATTCTCTTAAAATACAGGGCTGGAGAGATGGATCAGCAGTTAGGAGCACTGACTGTTCTTGCAGAGGATCTGGATTCAATTCCCAACACCTGCATGGCAGCTAAAAACCATCTGTGGCTCCTGTTCCAGGGAATCCAACACCCTCTTCTGACTTATGTGAGCATTGCATGACATGGGTACACTTACATGCATGCATGCAATACATCTATATGCATAAAATAAAAATAAAAATAATTCTAAAAATTAAAGTAAATAAATGATAAAATAAATAAAATTTTAATGTAAAGTTTCAAATACATATGAAAACTACATTGGCTCACATATTTTCTTTTGCTCTGGGTATAGATAAGACATAGATAAATAAAGCAACTAATATAAAACTGACAAGTAGAAATAGTTCATATTTTATCATCAGTTTAGTTCTGTACAAATTAAACTTCACTTCCAAATCAGATTAGTTTTCTGTTCATCTTCACAGCAAATCTAAGAATTGTTATCTGAGGTGTGTGGATCACTGTAATTCATAAAACTTTAATAAAAGCTCATATATTTTCATGTGAGTATGCAATGTATTCATTTAATATTCTTTTTAAAAAATATTTCATTATTTTTATTTAATGTGTATGAATGTATTGCCTGCATGTATGTGAGTGCACCTGTGTCATGCAATGCCACGGAGGTCAGAAGAGGACTTCAGATTCCTCTGGAACCAGAGTTAAAGATGGTTCGTAGCCTCCATGTGGGTGCTGGGAATCAAACCAGGGTCCTCTGCAAGAGAAGTCAGTGCTTTTAACTGCTGAGCCCCAGCGGTTCTCTCCAGCCCCTCACTTAACATCCTTATAGATGAAATCACGTTTATTAAAGATCGGGACACTAGGTTTTATCTTGATATAAAAAGGTGTAATGCATTAAGATCCATTCATTAAGCGAGCATTTTAAGTGCACTAATCAATTATTTCTATCATGAGTGTGTATAAACAAGAATAACTGGAGATAACAGTAACACAGTAATATTTCACAATCCTAGGAGAAAGGTAATGAAAGTTTCCAGTCTTAAAAAATGACCAATTTTTATCTATCTCTCTTCCAGAAAAATTATACATAAAATTTCTCTAAATGAGTCGATGTATATACTTGAAGGCTATATAACAAGAAACACTGCCTGACAGGAGAAACCTCCCTTCACGTTGTTGGGCAGAGCAGTCCAACAGACTCCCCAAACTATACAGGTTATTTACTCAGCCCTCAATTGTCCCCAAGAATTTGAAGGTAAGGCCCTGTTGCTGAAGGCAGGACATAATTAGGATTCAGAATTTGAATTAATGGAACTGGAACTGACCTGGAAGCTATCTCCCGAAGGCTAGCTCTCATAGATTTAGAGAACATTATGCAAGCTGCTAAGGGAGAACATCAGTGTATGATCCCACCCCAACTTTAAGGCCTAATAACTACAGCAATGACTGGCACAACAAACTATACTGAGGAAAGGTAGCATTTTATCTTGGGGGTAATAAACAGCTACCTAATTGGACTTAAAGCCCACTTAATAGGAGGAAACTCATGTGTGATACTGCAAACATATTCAAATACACATGGCTGGAGAGGTCTTAGATCTCAGAGAAAACCCTAAAGCTGTCATATCCATAGACAAATATAATTTCTTTGTCATGTGCTAAATATGTATCCTTGTATTTACAGACAAGTATGCCAGTCACAATGCATAAATGAAGATTCTTTTGCAACAAATGGAGAATTTTACAAAGTTCCACAACTGGTCACACAGCGATTGTTATGTCCAACCCTAAGTGACATATTTACAATGGAACCTCTACACAAAAGCCTTATGGAACCTAGTGTTATCAAGTGGTAGAGAGAATAATAACACATCTTTCAACTCTCATCAACAAAATTCCCTTATGCAACAGAGAACAATGAACACAAAGGGTCACAAATGGCCAAAGCACAGAGAATAGGAGTCTGCAAAATGTGGGTCCTTGGACAGGACTCCCATATTAAAATTTATCTTCCTAGGGCCAAAGGTACCATTGTGGAAGAGGGGTGGAAAGGTTGTAAGAGCCAGGGAGGAGGTGCATGACCACATGAATACAGAGTCTAACAATCTCCTGGGACTTTGAACATACGAATTTACAGCAATGGTGACAGCATGCACAAGACCTAGGCAAACACAAGCAGACAAAAAATCAGTGCAGAATCATTGCGCAGCTGACCACTTCTGAGTAAGGAAGAGCTGATCTTATTTAAGAAAGTGAATCTAGATAGACTGACTAGTCCCCAGTGCATGTAGGTGCACTGAAGGACATCAGGGAATATTGACTTAACATAAATGACAACATAAATGACTTAACATAAATGACAAAATGCATAAAATCCAGTGTGGGGGAGCTATGGAAGGTTGCTGATGGGGATGGAAGTATAAAGATGATTAAGATATTGTATATGAGATACATAAAAATCAATAAAAATTCAATAAATTCAATAAAAATTAAAAGAAAAAATAAATGGCCAGTGTTTGAGAAGAGGATATATTTAGCCTGATTTAAATATTTTGCAATAGATACATGTATCAATAGACAACTTGACACTCCTTAATTATCTGCATTTTTCATGTTTTATGTATTAATTAAACAAAAGATTATAAAAAGCACAACATGGCCATTTATGACTAAGAACAATATAAAATAAAATTCAGACAAGCATATGAAAATACTTAACTAATGGTACAGGAAAACCAGAGATGTGATTGTAGCAGAGGGCAATGAAAATATCAAAAATCAACACATTCAAACTCAATCCTAACCACACGGAGTATGAAAACTATATCAAATAGCATTGGTTATAGTAAAATAAGCATAATGAAGTAGAAGATAGGATCTTTATCAACTGACAAAAATACAAAAAATGAATGAAAAATATTGAGAGAAAAAAAATAATTTCTATAAAAATTTAGAATTCTGTCACTTTCTATGTTAGATTTTCATTTACGAAGTAAAGGCTTAGATCAAGTTTTGAATATTGATTACACTTTAACAGAAATGGGGCACTTTAGTCAGAGGGACTGTTTAAAAATGTTTAATATGAATGAAAACCTTTTAAAAATAGCATTTGCTTTGTAGATAATACCAAGGTCTAGGGCCTGAAATTAGTTTCACTTGCTCAGGGTTTGATTTTCTCAGAATTTCCAGAGTGGGTCAGTTGCTGTGGATCAGACTCACATTTATCAAGCCTGCAAAGCTTGAAGTTTAAAAGAGAATATCAGTTTATTAACTTACAACACAAGAATTAGATCTTAGGAAACCAATTTGGGAAGTTTATGTGGTAAGCAAGACATCAGAGCCATGGTTTCAAAAAGTTCTAACATATTGTGTTGAATATTTAACCAAAGATCATGTTGATTACTTTCATTCATTTCCAGAGCAAATAATCCCTATCCAAGTTAACTGAGGCATTGCATTTACACGTAAATCAAGTGAAGATATTGCTAGTGTAGGCATGTGGGCAAACTGAGCTGTAGTAGTATCAACCTTAATCCTGTTTACCTATCCATACCAATCTGTTCACCAGCCCACAGAAATATTACTTCTTGAGAAATAGCGTATCTAATTTTATTCCAAATTTTATCTTACTGGAAAATCTAGTTGAGACTAAAATTTTGCATTTAATTTGCTGCTCTATGTAAACCATCCTTTATTAAAAGTAATATATGGAGCCTGTAGTGGTGACTCATACCTATAAGCCCACTATTTAAAAGGCTGAGTCATGAGGATCACTATGAATTTCAGGTCCAAATATGCTAAATAGTACGTTCCAAGGCATTCTAGGGTTATAAGCATGAGACTGTCTCAAAAAATAGTTTTAATAATACATGGTTATAATAAAATAACATAAAATGCTAAAGTATTTTAAATAAAAAATGAAGAATTTCTTCTACTCACTACTCTATTGCCTTAATTCCTTCTGTGAATTGTAATTATTGTTATTTGGCTGCAG
>NW_008349073.1:4465287-4469093 GCF_000622305.1 Nannospalax galili | reverse complement strand
CATCAGATAAAGGCATCTGTCATAGGGCCTGAGGATGTGAGTTCAAGCCCTGGTACTCACATGATAGAGGGACATAACTGACGATTCTACTCTGACCTCCACCTGCACACTGTGGTATGTACCCACACACATAAATAAGTGAATAAACAATGAAGTGAATAAATAAATAAAACATAATTTTAAAATACACTTGTAATTATGTGTATCTTCTTTTTGTAGCAAAATTCATAGTTGTAGCTCAGTTACAATTCCATAGTATGAAACTGTAAGGACATAGTCTAATATGTAAGTATACAAGATAGTATCATTCCTATTTTAGTGAAAATTCATACAATTATGAAGCTCATATTTTTTATTTCTAGCATAGTGAAAGTATTTGCCTATGAATACTTATTGAGTGAAATTTATGATAGACCAAATACCAGGACTTGGGATATGGCTCAATGGGAAAGCATTTGTCTAGCACACTAAAGTCCTGGATTTAATCCTAACAATGCCATAAAAAATTTTAAAATGGTGCATAAACTACAAATGACATATATATTTAATATTTTTATATGCATAATCCATTACCTCTGGCTCTTACAACCTTTCCACCCCTTTTTGGAAATGAGCCTTGGGTGGAAAGTTGTGATATGGTTGTTCCAATTAAGAATCAGCACTCTGCAATCTCTTATTTTCTTTACATTGACCAGTTTTGTGCCTCTATGTTATTTGTCATTTGCTGCAAAAGACGTTTCTCTTGTAAGAGTTGATATATGCACTACTCGATTGGTATAATAATTCCTTAGAATAGTCCTGGTACTCACATGATGGAAGGACATAACTGACTCCTGCAGACCGTACTCTGACCTCCACTTGAACACTGTGGCATAAATAAATAAATAAATAAATAAATAAATAAATAAATGGATAAATACCATTTAATTCTCAGTCCATTTAGCAGAAAAATGGTAGTAAGTTCTCCCCTACAGTTTGAGACCTGTCTGGCCATAGATCGTTGGTCCCAACAACACTGAAAAGATTGGGCTCCATCTTATGAAGTGGGCCTTCAGTCCAATCAGAAAGTGCTTTGAGTAGGAAGGGTTAAATGCAGTAGAGGATGGAAGATCAGAAAAGCAGAGGGAATATAATGAGGGAAAACTAAAATGAAAACCCTTTGGATATAGATTTTTTAACTATGTGCTTATAATTCTCTGAGTTTCCTTAATGTCTATTTCCATGTCTCCCTTTTATCTCTAATTATATTAATTTGTGTCCTGTCTTTCTTTTGGTTAATTTGGTAAGATTTTTCATCTTTGACAACCTTTTCAAAGGACCAATTATTCATTTCATTGACTTTTTCTGTTTTGTTGAGAGAGGGTCTCCCTGTAGCTCCAGTTGGTTCTGGAACTCACTATGTAGTTCAGACTGGCCTCCATCTCACAGAGATCTGCCTGCCTCTGCCTCCTGAGTGCTGAAGTTAAAGGCATGTGGCCCCACACATGGTACTAATTCTTTTAGTTGCTTTTTGTTGTTGTTGTTGCTATTTTGTTAATTTCAGCTCTTCCCTTCTACTGGATTTGGGTGCTGTTTATTATTGTTTTTCCAAGGCCTTCGGGTGAATCATTGATTTGAGACCTAGAAAAATTTTGATGTAGGCAATGAATACTACAAACTTTCCTCTTGGGACTGCCTTCCTTATGCTGCATAGCTTTTGGTATGTTTTGTTTATTTTCTCTCAATTCCAAGAGTTTTTAAATTTCCTTCTTCATTTCTTCCTTGACTCAGTTTTTATTCAGTAGTGTGTGGTTCACTTTCTATGAGGATGTTATTTCAATTTTCCTGTATTCAGAATTCCTTTGAGTCTTAATATGAGATCAATTTTGGAGAAAGTTCTGTGGACTGCTGTGAAAACTGTGTATGCTTTAGTGTTTCAGTGGAAGGTTTTACTGATGTTTGTTATGTCCATTAGGTTTATGATTAATTTTAATTCTAACATTTCTCTGTTTAGTGTTTGTCCAGGTGACTTGTCTGTTGGTAAGAGTATTGAAATCACCATCTATCACTGTGTTTGGTTAGTCTGTGGTATTTTTTTTATCTAATAGTATTTCCTTTATAAAATTGTGTGTGCTTGTGTTTGGTATATATGTTTAGAACTGTAATATCCTGTCAATGGATTTTTTTCCTTTAATGAGGACGAAGTGACACTCTTAATTTCTTATGAAAAGTTTTAAAGTACATTTATTCAGATATTAGAATAGATACACCTACTTGTATTTTAACTCCCATTTGCTTGAAAAGCCTTTTTCCCTACTTTTACCCTAAGGTGGTGTTGGTGTGTTTATCTTTGATGGTAAAATGTGTTGTAGGCAGCAAAAACTTGACACTGTTTTTTAATTCAATCGGTTAGTCTGTGTCTTTTTATTGGGGAGGTTTCTGGGGGAGTTCATTAATATTGAGCCTTTATTTAAAGGCACGCACTAATTCCTGCCATTTTTAATTTCTTGTGATATATTTTTGGGCCTCTTTTGAGCCGTTTTCCTGCATTATGTTTTTATTCTTGTGTCCTACTGGATGTGCTCATCCCTCTTAGAAGACTGAGGAATTTCTTCCAGTGTCTTTTTATACTGCTGATTTAGTGGTAATGAATTCCTTTAAACTGTTTTTATCAAGGACAATTTTTTATTTCTCCCTTAATTTTAGTGGATAGTTTTTTTGGGTATAATCATCTGAGATTACGTAAGGCTGTGAACTTTTGGAACTTGGAATGCATCTTCTGGGCTATTCCAGGTTTAATGTTTCTGTTGAAAAATCAGGTTTTATTCTGATGGTCCTGCCTTTGTACTTGGCTTAACCTTTCTTTACTCTCTTGCAATTTTCAATAGCTATTCTGTGTTTTTAGGTTTTTACCTGTGATATGTCATGAGGAGTTTTTTCTCTGGTACTATTTGATGTTCTATTGGTCACTAGTAACTAGACATAGTTTTGTCTAGGTTTTGGAAGTTTTCTTCTAAGATTTTATTAAAAAAATTCTGGTTTCCTTATCGTATTCTTGTTCTTTTGTTGAGTTAATACAGTTATACAATATTGAACTCTGTATAAGCCCTGTAAGACAGAAAATTGAATGAGTTTTTTAACCTTTAAAAATGATCTCCATTTCATTTTAGAATATATTGTTCCTTGCAGAAGAACTCATTGTTTCTACTACTAACATGAGATGTTGGCGCATGAATCTCTAATCTGTATGTATCTGATTATTACTAGTCATAATAGGTTGCACTTGGATATTTGGTGCCTGTCAATGTTTATAAAGTCATCAGGTAGATTTCAATAGTAATGTTGATCACCTCTACTAATTAACATGACATAAATTTCCATGCTTCCTCCTCAAATATAATACATTTTTTAAAATGTGTTGATTTTGCATGCATGTATGTCATACAGAACATCTCAAACCAACTTATTCAACTATACACCCTCTTCCCAGATGGCACCCTCCCATAGCCTCCCTCCCCTCAGTAGAGCCGGTATACTCTGATATCCCTGCTACTGTCTGCTGTGTTGTCGGCACCACCAACCATTCCCCACTATTTGTCCATCTGGTGAATCTACTCAGCCTATCTAGAGGCTTCTGTTTAATGAAGGTCAGCTGTTTTTTCATCTAGCAGCAATCAGTTGTCAATATTCCTTTAGATAAGATTAGGGTCTGCTGTTCATTTTCCCAGTTCTATGCTGGGTTACTATCCGGGAGTCCCTTTGGCCACCCTGGTCAACAACTCAAAAGAAGGTATCTCCTATTTGACATTGTTGCTTGTTATGTAGCA
>NW_008349073.1:4462913-4465263 GCF_000622305.1 Nannospalax galili | reverse complement strand
CTCTTAAAAAATTATATTGGCCCTTTAATTTTTGGTTATACTTTCCTTTTGAGTGTTTAAGGCCATACAATTGGCCTAGATAAAGCAAATTATTTTTACTCTTAAGGTTGTTTGAGGATCTGTTCCTCGGGGTCACATGGGCTTGTGAGGAGCCCCTGGCTCCTTTCTTTTACCAATTCCACCTATGTGAAGATAAGTAAAGTCCTACTCGACCATGGCTGGCTTCACTTGGAAGTATGGAGGATATGATACCTCTGTGTTGACCCTCGTCTTTGTAGACTGGACACTGGTTCAAGTCGATCTGGTGGGGTCTCCTCGGGCTCCTTGATCAAGAGGACAGGTGACCCATCATCATTATCGGAAATTTTGAGATGATCATAATCCCCTGGAACTAGTCGACCTAGGAGGGCAAGGAGCAAAAAGTGTCCTTTATGTCCCTCTGACCAAATTATTATAGAACTCAAAGTATGTCTGTTAATCACCCAAAAAGTTTAATTCCACCACTCTGGTGTTTTTTGTTATTGTGTGTCATGTAGATAAATCTTGGGCAAAGACCAGTTGTTCTCAGATAAACCTGATAAATCTTACCTAGACATATATTTCTTGATCTGCTATGTATAATTTGTCATTAGGTTGTAGGATTAATATGGTTCTCTCTGGTTTTCAAAACTAGCTAGGCATTGTTTATCTCTCACATTGTCTCACCCTCCATCATGGTTTTCCCACTTAAGGTGTCCCCATTTCCTCCCTTTCTCCCTTACTAATACCCTTCTCCTATGGTCCTACCTCTCTTGAGCTCCTTCTTTCCCTTTATCCCCTAGGTTCCTTGTATACCCTTCCCTCCCCCCTCCTTTAAACTAACCTAATTTTTATCCATATCCCCTTATTAAGGCCTGTTTCCTACTTTTATTCTCTTTCAGGTTCTTTCCTTTCCTTTACCTCCCTGGTTCCTTCCCATTATCCTGGTTTCGTAGTTTTATCTGGATACATACTCACATATAATGATTTGGTACTAGGATCCAGATATGAGGAGGAACATGGGTGTTTTTTTTTTGAGTCTGTTACTTCACTTAGTATAACAGTTTCTAGTTCCATCCATTTACCTGCAAATTTCATGATTTCATCTTTCTTTACTGCTGATTAAAACTCCATAGTATAAATGAACCACATTTTCATTATCCACTCATCAACTGAGGGACACTTAGGTTGCTTCCAACTCTTAGCTATTTTGAAAAGAGTAGCAACAAACATGAATGTACAAGTGTCATTGCAATAGGATGAGTTCTTTGGGTTTATGCCAAGGAGTGGTATAACTGGGTGAAATGGTAGGTTCATTTGAAGTTTTTTTAAGAGTTCTCCACATTGCTTTCCATAGGGGTTGAAGCTCCAGGTTGTTGGAAGACATGCTCAGTAGACTCTGTTCTTCCAATGCTGTGCTCTTACCCAGGCCACGCATCTTGTCAGTGCTCGGCTTCAAGTCATTGTTTTTCCTATCCATATCTGGCAGATGTGACTCAGATTTAATTGGAATGGAAACCAAGCAAAATATAGTCTCATTTTTTTTCTTCAAACTTTTCTTGGTCTGAATCCCAGTTTCAAACTTTCTGAGCTTAGTGTGGGTACTTCTTTTGAGAACTCTCTGTTCAGCTCCTTAGCCCATCTTTTAATTGGGTTACTTCTTGTCTTGGTTCTCTGTTTTTTGAGTTCCTTATGTATTCTGGATGTTAAACCTCTGTCAGATGTCTCACTGGTGAAGACTTTCTCCCATTCTGTGGGTTTTCTGTTCACTTCCCTGGTTGCCTCCTTTGATGTACAGAAGCTTTTTAGTTTAATGAGGTCCCTTTGTTAATTCTTGACCTTGTTTCCTGAGCAATTGATATCCAATTTAGAAAATCCATTCCTACACCTATATCTTGTAGGTTTTTGCCAATGTTTTCTTCTAAGAGTTTCAGAGTTTCAGGCTTTACATTGAGGTCTTTGATCCATTTGGAACTGACTTTTGTGCAAAGTGAAAGATAGGGATTTAATTTCAGTCTTCAACAGGTGGAGATCCAGTTTTGCCAACACCATTTGCTGAACATGCTGTCTTTCCTCCACTGAACGTTCTTGGCCCCTTTGTCAAATATCAGGTGGCTAAAATTGCACATACTCGTATTTGGGTCTTCAATTATGTTCCATTGATCTATGGGTCTTTTTTGTGGCAGTACCATGTTGTTTTTATGACTATACCTCTGTAATACAGCTTAAAATCTGGTATAGTAATCCCCCTGGCACTGCTTAGTGCTCAGGGTTGCTTTGGCTATCCGAGGTCTCTTGTGCTTCCATATGAATCTTAGGATGTTTTTTCTAA
>NW_008349073.1:4459791-4462874 GCF_000622305.1 Nannospalax galili | reverse complement strand
TTTTTTTCGAGATTTTTTTTTTTTTTTTTTTTTTTTTTTTTTTGCAGCTATTGTGAAGGGGAGTGTTTCCATGGGCTCTTTCTCTGATTGCTTGTTATAGGTTTATAGAAAGGCTACAGACTTTTATACGTTAATTTTGTAACCTGCCACTTTACTGAATATGTTTATAATTTCTAGTAGTTTTCTGCTTGAATTTTTGGTGTCTCTTAGAAATCATATCATATCTTCTGCAAAAAGGGATAATTTGATCTCTTCTTTTCCAATTACTACTCCTTTAATTTCCTGCTCTTGTCTTATTGCTCTTGCAAGAGTTTCAAGCTCTATGTTAAAGAGAAGTGGGGATAGGTGACAGCCTTGTCAGGTTCCTGATATCAATGGGAATGCTTCCAGTATTTCTCCATTTAGAATGATGTTGGCTGTGGGTTTGTCATATATGGCTTTAATTATGTTTAGGTAGGTTTGCTCCGGTCCAATTCCCCCTAGGACTTTGAACATAAGTGCATGTTTAATTTTGTCAAAGGCCTTCTCTGCATCTATTGAGATGACCATGTGTTTCTTGTCTTTGAGCCCATTTATATAATTTATGATGTTTATTGACTTACGTATATCATACCATCCCTGCATCTCTGAGATAAAGCTGACTTGATCATGGTGGATGATCTTTTAGATGTGTGTCTGTATGGGGTTGGCAGATCTGCAGGTAGTGGCAGCTCTGGGTGCACTTGGTTGCAAGTATTTTGTTGAGAATTTTTGCATCTATGTTCATTAAGGATATGGGTCTATAGTTTTCTTTTTTGGTTGTATCTTTTCCTGGTTTTGGTATTAGAGTGATGCTGGCTTCATAAAAGGAATTTGGAAGTTCTCCCTCCATTTCTATCTTTTTGAATAAATTAAGTAGCATTGAATGTAGATATTCTTTAAAAGTCTAATAGAATTCTGCTGTAAATCCATCTGGTCCTGTGCTTTTTTTTTAGTTGGGAGGTTTTGTATTACTGTTTCAATTTCTTTTTGTGATATGAGTCTGTTTAAGCTGTTAATCTCTTCTTGGTTTAGTTTAGGTGGTTCCCATGCCTTTAGATATTCATCCATTTCTTTTAGGTCTTCAAATTTAGTAGCATATATGTATTTAATGTATTTCCTTATAGTGTTCTGTATCTTTCTGGTATCTGTTGTGATGTTTCCCCTTTCATCTCTGATGATTTTGTTGATTTGAAAGTGCTCCTTCTTTTGGTTAACTGGGCTAGCAGTCTGTCAATCTTGTTTATCTTTTCAAAGAACCATCTCTTGGATTCATTGATTCTTTTTATTGTTTTCTTTGTTTAGATTTCATTAATTTCTGCCCTGATTTTTGTTATTTCTTGTTGTCTGCTGGGTTTGGGTTTCATTTGCTGTTGCTTTTGAAGTGTCTTGTGTTGCCATGTTATGTCATTTATTTGTATTCTTTCCGATTTTTTGATGTAGGTACTTAGAGCTATAAACTTCCCTCTAAGGACTGCTTTCAGCGTGTCCCAGAGGTTTATTGTGTTGTATTGTCCTTTTCATTTAGTTCCAGGAAAACTTTTATTTCTTTCTTAATTTCTCTTTTTACCCATTCGTCATTTAGGAGTGTGTTGTTTAATCTCCATGTTTTCATGTGGTGATTAGGGCTTCTTCCAGTGTTTATTGTAAGGTTTATTGCATTGTGGTCTGATAGAATGCATGGAATGATTTCAGTCTTTTTGTATTTGTTGAGGTTTGCTTTTTGCCCCACTATATGGTCGATTTTGGAGATGGTTCCATGGGGTGCTGAGAAGAAAATATGTCCTTTGGTGCTTGGGTGGAATACTCGGTAGATGTCTGTTAAGTCCATTTGATGTATGGTATTGTTTAATTCAGATGTCTCTCTATTAACTCTCTGCCCTGTTGACCTATCTAGTGGAGACTGGGGTATTGAAGTCCCCTTCTATTAATGAGTTGAGATTAATCTGGGTCTTAAAGTCCTGTAGCACTGTTTCTATGAAGTTGGGTGCACCAGAGTTTGGTGAATATATGTTCATGATTGTAATATCTTCTTGATTTATTGTTCCTTTGTTCAGAATGAAGTGGCCCTCTTTGCCTCTTCTCATTAGTTTTAGTTTAAGGTCTATTTTGTCAGATATTAGAATTGCAACACCGGCTTTTTTCTTTGTACCATTTGCTTAGTATATTTTTTTCCATCTTTTCACTTTGAGATAGTGTCTGTCCTTGAAAGTGAGATGAGTTTCTTGTAGACAACAAAAAGATGGGTTTTGTTTCTTAATCCATTCACATAGTCTGTGTCTTTTGACTGGGGAGTTCAGTCCATTAATATTTAAAGTTATTAATGAAAGATGAGTATTGAATTCTGTCATTTCTATTTTTGCTTACATTCTTGATATAGCTGTACTTTTCCACAGTTATACCTTCATTGAATTTCTTTCTACAACCCCTTGGGTATAGTCATTCCTTTCTTCAGCTCTTTGTATTGCTTCCAGAACTCTCTGAAGGGCTGGTTTTGTGGATAAGAATTCCTTCAGCCTCTTTATGTCATGGAAGATTTTTCTTTCCCCTTCAACTGTAATAGGCATTTTGGCTGGGTATAGTAATCTGGCTTGGCATCTGTGGTCATTTAAACCTGGGAATACTTTGGTCCAGGCTCTTCTGGCTTTCATAGTTTGCACTGAAAGGCAGCTGTAATCCTAATGGTTTTCCTTTAGATGTAACTTGTTTCTCTTTTGGAGCTTTCAGTATTGTCTCTTTGTTCTGTACATTTAGTGTTTTTACTATGATGTGCTGTGGAGAGTTTCTGTTCTGGTCCTGTCTTTTTGGTGTTCTGTATGCTTCTTCTATTTGTATGGGCATGTCTTTCTTCAAGTTTGCGAAATTTTCTTCCACAATTCTGTTGAAGATCTGGTCCATGCCATTGTCTTGGGATTCTTCTCCTTCCTGTGTGCCTATGATTCACAAGTTTGGTCTTTTTATAGTATCACTCAATTCCTGCATATTCCATTCTTGTGATTTCTTAAATTTTTCATAATCTTTGCTTGAGTGGTCCAGTTCATCCACTTTATCTTCCAGTCTTGATA
>NW_008349073.1:4453069-4459504 GCF_000622305.1 Nannospalax galili | reverse complement strand
TTCTGATTCTTGTGTATGACTTAAGCCTTCAAGTTTAGGTCTGTTTCTTTTTGTAAACCTATGTGCCTTTGTGTTTTACTTTTGGGGCATGAAAAGCTGGTTCATCTAAGCTTCTGGTTCTCTGTTTTGATTTTACATTGGAGTGGCCAGATTGCTCTTGTCTTCAGGAGTTCCCACAGAGGCCCAAGTCAGATGAGGATGAGATATTCTCCGGCTTTCTCCTAAGGTCTGGATCCCTCCAGGAAAGATTTTGGCCTCAGGAATTTGGGGATTGGACTGGCCTGGGAACAGGGCCCAGGAAAGAAGCTGGTCTCCCGCAGCTGGTGGCATTGCCACCCAGAGATGCAAAGGGAGATGGGGGCAGGAAGAGGCCTCAAGGGCTCCTGGGGACTGCAGTGAGGAACTGGGTTGGTCTGGATGCAAAGGATCAGGAAGCAGAAACATCAGCCCCTGAGTGGAGGAAAGAGGCTGGTGGGTTGTACAGCCCAGGGAAACAGAGGGAGGTGAGAGTGGGGCCAGGCACAGAGGGTTCCTGGTGATCCCAGAAGGAACTGATGTGGTCTGGATGCAGAGGATCAAGAAGCAGTGGTGGTTCCCTCCGGTGTCAGTGCCTGGGTGCCAAGAAAAGAAATGGGACAAGACCCAGGCTAGGAGGAGAGATGGTAAGGGGAGATGGGAGGGTGAATCAGGCTGGAGGTGTCAAGGCACGGAGGGCACTCTCTACTTACCCCAGAGAGAGGCCTGCAGGTTGTGCAAGCCCAGGGAAGCAGAGGCTAGGCTTCGTATTCTTATTATTTTATGCCAGTAATTTGAAGGCTCGGTCTTGCCATGGTGCCCCAAATCCCCCTCTTTTGTTTATGTGATGGGACTTGTGCATCTAAAATAGTTTGTTAATTGTACCTTTCTCTTTGCACAAATCATTTTTCTTATGATAGGGCAGGCAAGCACAGAGTTCAGGAGAGAATTATTGTGCTAAATTGTAAGAGGGTTGAGCCTTGTTTTGTTTTCCAGAACTTGTATTGAGTATGACTGGTTCTATACCTAGTTATTTAAGAGTTGGCTCCTGCCTGTCCAAACAGACACCTTCCCAGGCATCCACTCCTTTCTTGTTCATCTTAACCTATGCTGCCTTCCTGCATGGTTCTCCAGGTCTAATGTGCTACACCAAGTAAACTCTGTTCAAGAAAATGTTAGAGATAGCAGAACTTTGGAAGCTAGTTGTGTAGTCAGGAGGTCTGTTAGCGGTGTATGGCTCTACTGGTCCCCTGGTCATCAGGCTTGGGTCTTCAAGGTGGGCTGTACTACCTGTGAGGTGTAGCAGCTCCATGTGGCATTCATGTGAATGGGGGTTGGAGGAATCTTGTTGGCAATGCTA
Organism: Nannospalax galili; assembly: GCF_000622305.1. NCBI lineage: Eukaryota > Metazoa > Chordata > Mammalia > Rodentia > Spalacidae > Nannospalax > Nannospalax galili. The sequence goes on along the minus strand of NW_008349073.1, from coordinate 4,458,129 downwards.
CCTCTGAGATGAGACTCCCCATAGTCCTCAGGTAGCAGGAATCTGCATTATTCTCTTGAGGTATCACCTGGTTGTAATTAATAAAACTTAGTATGTCCTTAACAGAAGTAATTCTCCACCATTAATAAAATTATCCTTTGCTTTTTCTTCTTAATTTTGGTTACTTACATGCCTAGATGGAGAGTTTAAAGAACTAAGTCCAGAAGTGCAAAGCACCTTCTCTGGTGAGTGTTGAGCAATGTACTAATTTATGGATATAAAAATAAGCCATGGGGCTAGAGAGAGATCAGCAGTTAAGAGCACTGGCTGCTCTTGCAGAGGACCCAGGTTTGATTCCCAGGACCCACATGGAAGCTAACAACCATCTTTAACTCAGTTCCAGGGATCCAAACACCATATTCTGACCTCCATGTGTGTTGCATGACATGGGTGCACTTACACACATGCAGGCAATACACCCATACACATAAAATAAAAATAATGAATAAAATATTCTTTTAAAAAGAAAGATGTAAGAAAACATATTTTCATGCAGGCAATACACCCATACACATAAAATAAAAATAATGAATAAAATATCCTTTTAAAAAGAAAGCTGTAAGAAAACATATTTTATTAATTATCAAAGCATATTAATGTTTTATTCTAGAGTAATACTAATTTCATAATTTAGTAGTCAAAGTGTGAGTAATAGTAATCATAAATTCATCAGAAATACAGTAATAGTATTAACACTGAAAAACATGAAAAAAAGAAAGTGGTTTTGTTTAAAATAAAAATGCCTGGCTATACCAGGATATGAAAAGAAACAGGAAAAGTCCAACTCAAGGATATGTAATACATTGGAAAAGGCAGGAAAAATATGAACTTTATTTGCTTTGGTTTAAAATTTGTTGGAATTCATCATAAGGTAGAAAAGATGATGCTTCTTTACTATGAACGTTTAAAATAGGAGTGTACTCATCAAAGCAGAGGGAAAGGGGCACCACTGTCCTGCACCATACCAGGTTTATATGGTGATCAATTCAAGACAATCTTCATCATCCCATGAAATATCTGTTTTAAAAATGAGAATTTAAAAGGGATGGAAATAAATCTTACTAGAAGGAGCGGCATGGAACAGTACTGTTTCTGCCTTCCTAGTGGGGACACTTTTCCTCTGGCCTTTGGGGCTAGATGCTTCCATCTGTTCTTTGTCAGAGACTTTCTCATCAAGTATCCCTTTTGGCCTAATCAGGCGATTGTGTAAAGTAATGAGAAGTCATGAGGTGGGGTGACACGGCAGACAGGCTGTGTGGTGGGAACCAAGAAACAGGTGCTCACCCCCACAAATCCTTACTGGTGCACAAGAAACATGGTGCTCTGGAGAAGATTGACCTGAAGTTCATTCACTTCACCTCCAAATTTGGCCATGGCCATTTCCCCACCACGGAGGAAAAGAAAGCATTCTTGGGAACACTCAGGAAAGACAGATTGTCAAAGGGTAAGGTGCCTCATTTTAGAAACACATTGTGAACCTGGTGGGGTTTCAATAAAAACTTTTCCAATGGTAAAGGAAAAGTTGCACAAAGAAAAAATATTATTGAAAGCCTAATACGTATCAGGCATGATGTCACGCCTGTGCATACCACCTGGCTTTTTCAGTTACATTCTAGTAGATAAAAACATTTGGTAAAAAAATAAATGAGTAAATAAGTGATCAAGATATTTGTAAAGCTGAAATGAATGGAAAAATGTAGCGTGTCTTGAACAGAAAATTTCAAATGTTTAAAATTGCTATTTATCTAAAAACTAATCAATAATTATAAGAAAATTTAACAGTTTAATTACAGAAATAAAAAGCTGTTTACATATGGTGTTTTTATAATAAAATTAATAGTAAATGGAAATTTCAGACAGTAATATGAGTTAATTGTCCATGTGAATGGGGATAACAAATTGATTTAGTAAATGCAATAGAGGAAATTACCTGAATAAATAGCCAAAGAAAGAGGTGATTATTACTGACAATGAAGAAAGGTTTAGGACTGTGACCACTATTATATTAGTCTCAACAAGAGTAACACACAAGATAAGTTAAATGTCTGAAATCCAGGCAGTTGGAAGAATTACCTATATAGATACTGAAATCAAGAAGAACATTTACAGGAGAAATTTTGGAAAATATTATAATAAGAAAGCAGGAAGTAAAACATTTGAAGCATGAGAAAGAGCAATCTGATATTATGTGAAGAATTGTTCCTCCAAGTGCAGCCCCACTGTGCATTACTTACCCGCATTAATTTTATTGCCCACTATTACTATATGTTGGCAGTAACTAGTTCTCAGGATCTTATAGCAATTTGGAAGACATTTTGCCCATTTAACATAACAATATTTGAAAATTCATTTTTATGCCCACTTCATTTATTTATTGATTTATCTAATAAAGATTAGGGATATTAGTAAGTAGCAAGTAGAATTGCATTTGACAGCAGCATGAAGGGTTATGGCTGATACTCTCAGAGGACCTGACAAAGCTTATGCTTTATAGGAGAAACAAAAGTTTGATAGTGCAAGATTAGACATGAAGGAGGATGACTGACCTACTCTACTTTGCCTCAGACATTCCTGGTTTTAGCACTGAAAACCTTAGCAAACAAAGATAAGGGAGGAGAACATCTGTCACACCATTGCCGCCATTGATGAATTAGGGACACGGAACTGGCTTCAATCTTCTAGAGGTAGAGTGAGGACTAGAGGTGGGGGACAGTCTTCCTCTGGAAGGGTAAGGACTTTTGAGTCTCTCTTTAATCCAGAAACACAAATCGTTTCTATGCCCCATAAATAGAAAAATATCATTCCCCACGTTATGGCTTCAATATACTCGCCATAACACATGCTGAATTTCATTCCTATTTCACTGTAGTTAGAGGTAGGAGATTAGGCCATTAAAGTTCTGGGTTAATGAATGCATTGTTATAGAGGAGAAAGTAGGTCCCTGATAAGAATGAATTTCACCAAATCCTCTTTCTGTCTCTCACCTGCTTGTGGACCTTTCTACAAAGTTACCTTGCTTACAACATTAAGGTTGCGGCCAGAGGATGTGTCATGCTGTTGGACATCCTAGTTTATAGACCTATGAGTGATTCAGTCTATAGTATTCACTGTCAACAATAGAACAGCACCCTGAGCTTGCAGCCACCTCCTCTCTGCCACCAAGTTCAAAGTTGAAGAAGGAATAGTTCAACTGGAGCATGCCTACTATAGTTTCTCTTTTGAGACTATACAAGTGGCCAGTGGTGGTGGTGCATACCTTTAATCCGAACACTCAGAAGACAGAGGCAGATGGATTCCTGTGAGCTCATGGCCAGCCTGGTCTATGTAGAGAATTCCAGTCAAGTCTGGGCTACACAGTGACACCCTGTCTCAAAAGTATCAAAAAGACAATGAATGAATGAATGAATGAATGAATAAATGAATGAATGAATGAATGAATAAATAAATAAATAAATAACAAATAAAATAAAAAAGAAAAAGAAAAAAAAGAAAACAAGCACTGTACAGGTGACACCTGGGGGATATAGCATAGTGATAGAGCACTTGGCTAGCATTTATGAAGCTCTAGTTTCAATCCCCAGTAGCAGCAAACAAAAGAAAAGACAAATAAAAAACTACATATATAATAGTTCACAATTCAACTATGTACCTTATTTACAAATCAAACAATTAATGATCAAAGATTGTTTTAGAGTAGCCATTTTAAAATGCTAGACTCCATCCCAACAACTCATCATTCATTTCTAGCATCTCCCTTTAGTGATCTCTCAGTCTTTAGGTCAGCTTCACAGAGGTTAACTCCACCTGCATTTACTCAAAAAGAATTATGTCAGTGAACCACTTAAATTTATAATAAGGATTAGATTTTTTCACCATCTGTTAAGTACATCTTACCTATTGACAGAACAGTCCAAGAAGTTGAATTAAAACCAAAAATATTGGTGAATAAATTTGGGGTGAAAGCACGCATATTTGATTGACCTTAAAGAGAGAGATTAGGAGTATGGGGGAATGAAGTGACGAGAAATGAAAGGGGTGTGTGAAAAAGCCACACAGAAACTGATTCTAACCCAATTGAATACTTGTAAAGAAAGTTTGAAGGGAGATACCAAGTATGATTAGATAACAGAGCTCTTAGAAGAAGCAAGACACTAGACAAGAATCTCAGTGCCAGAAATGGGATAACTCTGTAAAAAATGTACATTAGGGAGGCCCCGAAGACATTAGTTCAGTAAAGGTTCCTGTATTTCTGTGTGGTTTCCTACCCAAAAAAGATGATAATAGCATATAAAAAGCCAATATTAATGAATCTCAGTTATAAAAGAAAAAAAAAATCTATTCTAAGAAGTAGCTGCCCCCCCATGTGGTCCTACCTGAGATAGGGTGAATACTTCCACTGACTAAACAGCAGGTGTTTACTGTGTTTTCTTGACCCCTGCTTCTGCTTCTATAAAATGCATTAATCACTGAGGAATTTCATCCTTGCTATCTCTGTCTCTGGTCACATAGACAGAGACAATGGCCTCTACCTTCCCTTGCCCCTGGTCTTCAGTCAAGTAGGCTGAAATGTAAATCCATGCACCAATGGATATAAAAATTGTGGAAAAGCGAAGCTATGGGCTTGAGTAGTTCAGGAGGGAACTCTGCCTGATTCTGCCTATTGGAAGCAACCTGTCCTAATTTCTCCACTTGAGTCTCTTAGGTACCTGTCTGCTGATGTTGGTCTCTTTCCCTCAGATTCCCATAATGACAAAACTCTATTGCTGAAGACACCACACACTTTGTTTTAAGATATAGCACTCAAGGTGGAATTGAACTGGAAAACTTCTCCTTGCTGGCTGGTTTTCAAAGCACGGGATGGTACTATGAAGACTGCTCCTGAAGAAAAGGCATCAGCAGTCCTGTAAGATTTATTTTATTATTATTATTTTTAATTATTTATTTAATAACCACATACTTAGAAGAAACTTTTCATCACAACAGCATATAAAAATTGTCAGAGCTAAGATGCATCTCTTTTC
>NW_008349073.1:4451826-4452980 GCF_000622305.1 Nannospalax galili | reverse complement strand
TCATTATCCAGTCATCTATTGATGGACATCTAGACTAATTCCATTTCTTTAGCTGTTGTGACTAGAACAGCAATAAACATGGATGTGCAAGTATCTCTGTCATTAGATACAGTCTTTTGGTATGCATCCTGGAGTAGAGCTGAGTCATATGGTAGTTCAATTTTCAGCATTTTTACCAAGCATCTACCCATAATTTTACATTGGTTAAACCCGTTTATATTCCCACCAACAGTGATTATTATGGGTTCCCTTTTCACCAAGTCTTATTTTTAATTTTTAATCATTATTTTTTTAATTTTTAATAACTACATGATTAGAAGAAGCATTTCACTACAGCTTTAAAATATTCAGTAACACACTCCAGAACAAGAGTACATCTCTTTCACAAGTAGCTGAAAGTTTCTGGGTTCACAGATGAATTAATACAGTTAGACAACATTGAACTCAGTGTAAGACATAAAATTGAATGAGTTTTTAACCTTTAAAAAAGATCTCCATTTCATTTTAAAATATATTATTCTTTGCAGAAAAACTCATTGTTTTTGCTACTGACATGTTGGCGCATGCATCCCTAATCTGTATGTATCTGATTATTACTAGTCATAATTGGTTGCACTAGGATCCTTGGCGCCTGTGTATGTCTATAAATTCATTGGGTAGATTTCAGTGGTGATGTTTATCACCTCTACTAATTAATAGGACATAATTTCCATGCTTCCTCCTCAAATACATTTTTAAAAATTTGTTGATTTTCTTGTGTGTGTGTGTGTGTGTGTGTGCACGTGTGTGTGTGTGTGTGTATCACACAGAACATCCCAAACCATCTTATTCAACTATACACCCATTTCCAAGATGGCACCCTCCCATAGCCTCCCTCCCCCCACTAGATCCCTTATATTCTCATATCCCTGCCACTGTCTGCTGTGTTGTTGGCACCCAAGCCATTCCCCACTACTTACCCTTCTGGTGAATCTAGTCAGCCTATCTAGAGGTCTTTGTTTTAGGAAGGTCAGCTGTTCCTCATCTAGCAGCAATCAGTTGTCAATATTCCTTTAGATAAGACTGGGGTCTGCTGTTCTATGCTGGGTTACTATCTGGGAGTCCCTTTGGCCACCCTTGCCAACAACTCAAAAGAAGGTATCGCCTGTCTGGCA
>NW_008349073.1:4439082-4451789 GCF_000622305.1 Nannospalax galili | reverse complement strand
CCTTTAATCTTTGGTTATACTTCCCTTTTGGGTGTTTAAGGACATACAATTGGACCAGATAAACTGATTTGTTTTTACTCTTGAGGTTGTTAGGGGATCTGTTCCTCAGGGGTCCCATGGGTTTGGGAGGAGCCCCTGGCTTCTTTCTTTTACCAGTTCCACCTATGTGAAGATAAGTCAAAGGTCCTGCTCAACCATGGTTGGCTTCGCTTGAAAGCATGGAGAAAATGATTCCTCTGTGTTGACCCTCTTCTTTGTAGACTGGACGCTGGTTCAGGTCCATCTGGTGGGGTCTCCTTGGCCTCCTTGATCAAGAGGACAGGTGACCCACCACCATTGCAGGACATTTTGAGAGATGCTTATATTTTTATTCATGTGTAGGTATGTGTCTGTGTGAGTATGCACATGTGTGCAGGTACCCACAGAGGTTAGAGGTTTTAGATCACCTTGAAGCTGGACTTATAGGCAGTTGTGAGTCTCTCATGGTAGGTTCTGGGAACTGAACTCAGATCCTGTCTATGCAAGAGGAGTATGCTCTCTCAATGGCTGAACCAACTTTCTAATCCAAGGCCTTCAGAGTCTAACTCAGCAGTGAACTTTATGAACTACAACATCAACCTTCAAGATAAGATGTGCCTACATGTACAACAGTGACTCAGTTGTCAGGTAGTAACCAACTGCTCTCTGGTGGGATCTGACATCCACTCCGCAAATGTCATCCCGGGTCTGGTGCTACAAGCCTGTTCAAAAACACGTACTTGGAGAGATCATTAGCCCTTTGAGTGAAATTACTATTGATGTTTAACTAAATACACATAACATCAGATCCCTTCTAAGTATTCATTTTTATTACCTTAGAAAAAGGCTACTTTCAACCATAATCTAAGATTATTTTATTTGGGGTAAACAGTGGTGAATGGAGAGTCTCATGACTTCCCAGAATTCTAAGAATAAAAGACAGATGAAGATTTACCCCTAACCCAGCCATTTGTATTACACCCTTTAAACGTTAAGAAACATTGAAGAAGAGGAGATAGGAAGAATGTAAGAGCCGGAAGACAGAAAGATAAAGAAATCCCATCCTGTAGAAATGATACAATGTAATCACGGACTCAGCTTATGGGATCCTACCTCTTCCTACTGAATTGTTGGCCATTGATGGGCTCTGGATGAGGGACCACTATTGTCTTCAGTTGTGTAACCACTGGTATACCCACCAGACTCCAAAACTAGTACCAACTCTGAGGCCACACAGATGGCCCTTGTCAAAATCAGAGCAATGCAAACAAAATAAAAAGGCATGAATTAAGGAAAGACATTAACAGGCAAAGGTAGGATGGTGAGGGGAGAGAGGGAGATGAGGGTTGGTGAGGGCGAAAACAATCAGAATACATCATGCACATTCATGAAACTATCAAAGACAAAATAACAATAGAAAGGAGGCGATTTATCCATCACTGGGGACTTGTTGAGACCTAAACAGACTTATTTATCCAACAGAGGGATAATTTTGTGATTAGTAATAAAACTACATCTAAATTATGATACAGAGACTATAACAAATTCTTGCTTTCAGTTTTTGTTGTGGTTGTTATTTTAGATTACATGGAGGCCATGAACTTTGCATCTGTTGCTATAGAGTTATTCTTTCTACATTTCAACCTATAATTCTGAAGTGAACAGGTTATTTTTCATTTATTATATATTCAGTTAGATCTTTATCTGTCTATAAAGAGTGTTGTGCTAGTCCCTGCAAAACTAAGCTTTCCTATAGACAGAGCAGAACCTCACGAGCTGTCAGTCTTACAGATGCAGTCCACGTGAGGGAGTGAAATGCGGTAGTTTGAATGAAAATGTCCTGGCCACAGTTGATGGTGCTGTTTGCAGAGGCTTAGGAGGTACAGGTTTGCTGGAGGAAGCACATAACAAAGGGGGGGGGTGGGGAGCTCTTAGCCTTGCCCCATCTCCATTTTTGGTCTCTGCAAAATCTATTCAATGGTACTTGAGTTTACTCTTTAAATCCAAGCATTTATAACAAGCATGATGCTAGCCCAGAATATTCAGTTTTAATAAGAAGTATTTATGGGATTTATAATTAAAATAATCTCTGTGTAATGACTTTAGAGGTTTCCCAAGAGCAATACTTTTCTTGTTGAAACTCTATGAACCATGTTTTCAGAAGTAGACCCTATTACAGGTTTGTTAATTCAGGCTTCTGGTGTTAGGATCTTAATCTTGCCTTCCTTAAGTGGAAATCTAAGGATAAAACAGTGGTGAAGAGCCTGGACACTGCCATTTGAACACCAAGCGATGTAGGCAGTTTTCTTAATGCAGTCAATTTTCTTAAGCTATTTAAGTCAAAATATTAATAAAGTGGATGGAATAATCTAGTCATAATAATATCAGATATCTGCTATGACTATGATCAGTATTAATGAAATGGTGCATATAAAATTCCAAATATATAGCACTAGATGTATGTAAATTACATTCTGATTGATATTATCATTAATGTGATTTTGCTACATCACGTTGTGCCACTTCCATTGAATCACTGCTCCTCACTGCTTTTCTCAAACCCTGGGTTTCTCATTTAATTTAATTCACAGTGACGTATGCTTCCCTAAAGAAGTTATATAAATGTCTTATGCAACACTATTACTACCTCTTGATTATGGTTGAATTCAGACATTCCCAAATATTAGAATATGCTCTAACATATTCTTGGTAGTCTGCTTCCATTCAAAAGCTTAGGGTGCCTCTATAAACTGAATTGAGAAATTCCAAAATGTTCAAAGACATAACTAACTTATTTTGAATTCTTTGCATAGAACAGAACCCATCATTCAAAGCACCTGTTGACAGCTGTGAGGTGGTAGTTGGATGTTAAGTGAGAGGATGATTTAGCACGCCATATTCTATTTCTTAGAGTAGTTATCTATGATTAAGTCGATTTTTTTCTATATTTGGTAACTGAAAAAGAACTTTAGGAATGGCTTAATTAATCCTTGAATCACATCAATTTTACCCTCCACTGGATAGGCACTAAGAATTTGTATTTAAAAAAACAAAACAAAACCCTGTTCTCTCGTATCCCCTGCTGGCTTGTTCAGGAAACCTACCAAACCTAGTAATTTCTATTCCTATTTTTAAATTAGGTATTAGCAGCAGCCAGGTAATGCCTATTAATAATCTCCAGGTGTAAGAACAAAGTGATCTCATTTGGTTTAGCCACCTGTACATCTTTGCTCTCACTATGGCAACCTGACGTTTACAAATTAGTTCATCATGAGACTTCCTAAGGATCTTCTACTTCATCCTAAGAAAGAGATATCATAGAGGGTCTACAATATTTAGAAAGTATGATATACTATCTTTCAAATATCCAGTCCTGGAAAGTTTAGCACTCTATTTTTATGTATGTAATAAATTCCGGCAACTCTGAGATACTTCTCGTCTAAATTAATAACCTACATCATAGTTCATTGCTTCCTAGGATGAATAGTAGAAATGAATGCTGTTAAATAAGAGGCTTTAGAATTTTGACTGGGAGTGATGAGAGTCCTCTGATTCCTGGCATAATTGTGGCAATTCAGAAGCAAGTGGCCTCATAGTCACAGGTTTCCTCCCAGACTTTCTAGGTAGCTGATAAAATACAGAGAGCTGTCAGTTTTATCATGGGTAAGCAATCTAGCAAATCACCCACATGTAAGATAAAGTGGCTTTTTTTTCCTGCCATCACCTTCAAGCCAAATTTGTTCTCAAATCAGTTCAGCAAATGAAGTCATGGGAAGAACTTTCAGACAGTGTTATGAATGACAAGAGAGATGTAGGAAACTGTGTACATACACATGTAAGCCTGGTGTTTAAATCTAACAAGAATCCAGCATCTTAGTTTGTATTGATAACTATACATCTTAAGGGCTAGAGGCTCACGGCAAATGTTCAAGCCTTGTTCTCAACTCTAGACAACTAGTCTCCTCAGACCTCCTTAGAATACTCTATTTGTTAACAAAATTTAGAGTCATTTTTAGGACAGTATGTATAAACCAGCACCATGCTGACCACAGCTCAACACTGAATGTATACATGCAAATTCATTTCAAGAAATTTCATATAAATGAAATAGTAATCCATTATAGATTTTCCAGTAATTTACCCAATTTAATACTTTACCATAGAAATATTATAGTTTTACAACATTTTGATCAATGTTTCTCTTAATGACTACTAAAAATGTCAGTGTTAACCCCCCAGAGTGGTATGATTTGAGCATCACAGAAAAAATGTCAGTCACACCAGTGACCATGTAGATGCACATACTTTGATGGATTTGTCTCCTGTAAGATTCAGCTGGCACAATTGCCAAGGTGGCCTATCTATCAAGTGCTGTCATGTTCAGCTGAAAATGAGCATACTTTCTCAGCATCATGAATAGCTATCTTAATAAAGCTGCCAACATTGCTAAATATAACTTGATGGTGTTCAAGCAGTTGAAGTCACATAAGGACTTGTGTTTCACATCTTGACACAATTATATGAATACCTCATAGTTTATTAATTACATTTGCTGTTTTCTCATTAAATGATCGATAAATAAGACCTAAATATTTTTAGGACTTATTCAACTGCCAATCAACCTAAATTGTGAAAATAGAGTTTGTGATAGGCTGGTAAGGAGGTAACTCAGCCTTTCAGGATTAAGGTTGTACCTGTTTGAGTTCTTCCTACATAAACTGTATGATTCTCATGTTTTTTTTCTGTGAAATATACACTCAAATATACACATATTCACTGTCTGCCTCAGGGGAGACTATTGCGCTTGATACAACAGGCTTTCAGCACTTACATAGTTTTCGCTTTGAAACGCATTTATTCAACACTATCTTTTACATTTCTTATATTATTTCAAATACCTATTTTATTACTGAAATAATATTAAAAACTAATGTAGTGACTGTTTTTAATATGTCTTATATTGCCAAAGAATTGAAAAATATGTTGACTCTGGAGAAATTGTGTGCTTAGTAAATAATAATTGTAGATGCACTTATTGAATAACTCTTGTATTAGGTATATGGCTCACAAAAGGCAACTGTTTTTAGTAGCATCTTGCACATTCTTAAGGGATATACCTACATACACACAACTTATGAAAATTTACATAACCCCTTTAGATGCACACAATTGTTCCTGAGTTTAAATACTCGAGATCATTCCATGTCAGTAACTAACTATGAACTTCATTGACTTTTGTAGCTGATCAGTGTGTGTTTGGGAGGAGGTGAATATTGTTTTCCCTCCACAGTAGCTGACCTAACTTAGGTGATCTTGGTGTATAGCTCTCCCTGCAGTGTTCTTAACTATTGCCAAATTGTTATTGGTAAATGAAAATTGTTGGGAGATTCTTTTTCCTGGAGTTTTCAATGTAGTACAAATCAAGGTTTGATAAAGATGCTCACAGCACAGTATTTAGTAATCCTGGGTCCAGAAGTACTTGATGACATGGTCATGTGGATACATTCAATAGTCCCAAAGGTAAAGTCTATAGTTTTTACTAGATTTTCTGAGTTTATGGTCATTTTATACTTGTAGCTACCAAACTCTACTCTTAAAAAAACATAAAAGAAACAGTCACTTTACTAATTTGTATTTACTAATTGTATATAATTGTGAAAGAAATTCGCTTTTAATTGATTTTCAGTTTTATTTATGAGGCGAGAAAAGTGTGACTTACTTAAACGAAGGTGGCATCATTTCAATCACCACTAAAGGCTTTCTAAAAGCTTAGGAAATGACTTCCTGGTCCTAACATTTCCTGAATCAAGATGGCATCACCAACATCATTCTTGCTTCATGTTTTATAACTCCACCATAACCTTTGAGTAAAACCATTCATCCTTACAGGCATTGCTGACCATGATGCTCTTGGTTTTGCAAGCTTCTAGCTTGTTTTATGAATGATGAAGTAAGTATATACAATGGGAAAATCATTTACTTCTGTAGTGTAACTTCAGGGTAATTGTAAATTAGTCAACACAAGTAAACTTATGCAGTAGTAACTATTCTTTCCCAAATCTCAATTACTAGAAAACATAAAGTTCATCTAGACTATTTTCCATGACTCTTCTGTGTTCATATATCAAATTTAAGTTCTTTAAATATAGTCCTACCACTAGAATATAAATGTTACTAACCATAAAGTGACTGAAAAATTCAGATATGAAATACATTAAGTATTTCCTGTGCCACAAACATCTTTCTAACAGTTTTTAAGTTCTGAAACTCAAAGTTATGATAGGAATTTCCTAAGGCTGTTCTAAGAGATTTGTATGTATTATTCCACATAAACATGATGAAAATTCTATCTTATATAAAAATAAAATTAGAGAACTTGCATACCTTGCACAATATCACCCGAAAAAAGTGCTTCTAAGTTCAGACATTTTACAAATAGCAAAATGGTTAGTGTTGCCCTATCTTAGCACTGATATATTAAAAATAAATTCTAGCTGGGCAGGGTGGTGCATGCCTTTAGTCACAGCACTCAGGATGCATAGGCAGGTGGATCTTTGTGAAATGGAAACAAGTCTGGTTTATATAATAAGTTCCAGGTCAGCTGGATCTACAAAAAGATCATAAATAAATAAATAAATAAATAAATAAATAAATAAATAAATATTATCTGCAAAGAGTGAGCGCCTCCAGAAGGGAAGTCCTAAGTGCCCACACTGTGGCAACTTCCTTTCCGATGTGAATGTAAAGATGCCTTCCCTTAGGCAAATCCTCTTCATGTCCTTCTGAGAGCTTTGGGGCATACATACACATGTCGCTCTCTTCCGTGACACTATTAGGATTCTGTTACACATGTGGTTTTGTGTATATTTAAACCCCCTGAGGCAGGAAGGCCATAGGGCCACCAAAGCATTTAGCCCTTTATTTTACTCTTTGTTCACTTAAATAACAAACTATCCCAAATCACAACCGCCTTAACCCAATCATAAAATGTCATTTTACAACTAAAAGCACCTATTTCTATTTTGGTACTTGAATTTAATATCATAGCAAGGATTAGTTGGTAAAACACACAGTACCTATTCCACAGGCATGAATAAAAAGTAGTAAATATGTAGAGTGGTCACAAAAATAGACACTGCCTTAAATACCTATCTCTCCAAATTTAAAAAGATTTTCACTCTTCTCACATATGTATACACACACACACATACACACCCACAAGATACACATTGATATCAATCTTGTCAAATTCTAAATCAAATAAAAATCCAGAAAGAATACTGAGGTTGTGTGTGCTTCTGTATAAGATGATCTTTTGTTGAGTCATTAACTGGTTGGTTCTCTTAGTATTCACTGAGTCCTAAACTGAACACTTATGTTAAGTAACTCGTGTCAGGAGAAAAAACACTTCTTCTGGATAGCAATGTCCATTATGATATAAAATATCAATAAGATCTCAACAAGTCCAAGGCTAAAATCTGAATTTCCTTCACTTAACCATTAGCAGATGAATGATAGCATCCTTAGGCAATATGAACAAATGCAATTTTAAAATGTCATCTTTGCCTTTCAGATTAAAGTTAATATTTTTATAGTAAATTTATTCAATCATCGAAGATCTAGAACTAATCTTAGCTCATTATCTTGGTCGATGTTTGCAACAGTTTCTTTGAAAAACATATTTCATCCTTCACCTTTCAGACTTCTTTGCTCTTTGTGATTATGTAGACTATAAGAATACATTGTTTGAACTCTGTGCTGGTCATTACAGAGCCTCCTGGCTCTGAAGACATCTCTGCTGAACAGAAACATTAATTGTATTTTGCCTGTTACCTCCAGCTGATTTCTGAGCTGACTTGACACATTGTGCCTCTTTACACTGTGATATTTTCCATGTTTCTGTTGAACTATTTGCTCAGAGGAAAACCTGGCTCCCCTGGCACTTCCCTCACCCCTTTTCTTTGCTAGTATAAACATCCCTACATTGTTTGCACTCTCTCTGAGCCTTGCTTCAGTCATCTGACCAGTGAGTACTGTAACCTTCAGAATTTCTCATTTGCATCCTTCTACCTGTACCATGCTTAGTGAAGATACCCCATCTGTGGGCTTTCAAGGTTCATGAGCTATAAAATCCTACAAACTGGGGTATGAATTGGATGCTCAATATATTTCTTTAGCTGTGAGATGCTGCCTGGTGAATCTTAACACTGGGATCTGTGAGAAAGCATGGAAACAATAGCCTCACCTCACAAAGAAGTGAGCAATAAGTGTTCTGTCAAAGATAAATAACAGAGCTAGGAGTGAGAGCTTGACAGCCAGAGCCACTTCCACCTAAAGCTTTGCTCCTCTGAAACTGGCTCTACTGAATGTTTGATTTTGGAATGATCACATTCTTGCACATATCTTAGGAAATCCAACACCCTGCCCCCTTTCTTTTGGTCTTTTTGAGACAGAGTTTCCCTGTAACCCCAGCTGTCCTAGAACTCACTACGTGGACCAGGTTGGCCTTGAACTCATAGAGATCCACCTGTCTCTGCCTCCCGAGTGCTGGGATTAAAGGCGACCCCATTTTCTGCACAGCAGCTGAAAGGAGGTCATATGTTCCATTGCAACCTGTCAAGTGATGAGTCTCATCTGGATGTTGACTTGTTTGAGTCTTGAGAGCCACTCAAAGGATGCTTGCAGTGGCCTCTTCAGGGACTGCAAAGCCCAGCATACGGAGGCCACTGATGTTCCCCAGGTTATCTTGTTTATGCTTTGCCTGGCTCTTGCTGTAGCTTGGTTATAGATTCTGTGAGATCTCTGCCCCATTTCCAACAAACCTCTTTTCTGTGTAAGACAATCAGAGCCGTTTTGTTTTTCTGTGACTAATAGAGTAGCAATAATGAACCCGTTAAGGATGCTGCTGCTAACTGACTCAGCGTAGATGCGATTTCTCTTTCCTCTTGTCTCTTGTCAGATCTTCCTTCTTATTCAAATTAAATCACTTGTGTCTATCTCACAGTGTTTAGTCCTATGATTCTATAAATAAAATGGAAAAACGAGGGGACAAGGGACAGAAAAGATGAGAGATAGAAATAGAGGTGGAATTTATTAGTCATCAGCATATAAAGAGCACTTAAACCCAAGGTATTATCTAGGGATATTAACTAGGGGTAAAAATTATGCAGGGATAAAGAGCAGGCAGAAATGGGAAAGGGGCCAAGACTGGATTCTTAGTGGTTTCCTGCATTTACATTAAGTAGAGGCGGCATATCACCTAAAGAAATTGGAGAACAGCCAATGAGTCCGGAGAAACAGGAAGACTGAAGGATTGCAGAGACCAGAAGTCCCACCTGTAGTTGACTGTAATGACGCTTCAAGTGAAAGAGGAAAGAAAAGCAACCAGTGGATCAAATGTCTAGTATGTATTTTGTAATTTTCATTAATACAATCATCCCCCAGCATCCATGGGAGACTGGCCCAGGACCAGCATAGGTACCAAAGTTTGTAGAATTCTTACATAAAACAATGTGGTATTTACATGGAACCTCAAACATCTTCTCTTGTACTTTAAGTAAATTCTGCATCATTTATAGATACAATGCAAGTGCTTTGTAAATTGGTGCAATACTGTATTGTTTAAAGGCTAATGACAAGAAATAAAAAGTCTTGGGGCTAGAGAGATGGCTCAGCAGGTAAAGGTGCTGACCACACTTGATGACCTGAGTTCAATCCCCAGGACCCACATGGTAGAAGGAGACAGCTGACTCTTGCAAGTTGTCCTCTGACCTCCGCATGTGCACTATGATTCTCTCTCTCTCTCTCTCTTTCTCATAAATGTAACAAAAAATTTAAAAGAAATGAAAAGTCTTATTCAATTTTTTTAACCAAGTATTTTCTGAGCTGTTGCTTGGTTACATGGTCCTGGAACCAACAGATACAGACTGTTTAGTAAGGATGAGGGTCAGCTGTCAAAACACCAGTAGTCTTTATTAGGTCTATTGGAGTGAAGTCTGGTAAGAGTGGGTAGTAGAGAGAAGAATTGATGTACAGAAAGGTACAAAAACTACAGAAAACATTTTTTGCAATTCTGGGGACTAATCTAGGGCTTACACATGTTAGTCAAATGCTGAGTTATATGACAGCTGCTAAGAAACTCTTAAAATGTGTTTCCGCCACCCCCCCCCAAAAAAAACTAAACTTGAGTTGTGTCAAGGATAATACACCTTCTGAGAGTAAGAAGTTCTCCTGCTCCCATGTAGGCTGCCTTCTGTAAGCTCTGCCTCACTGTTACTCTCCAGCATCTAATGCACACTCCTCAGGACAGTTTTCCCTCATTTGGATTACTTTGATGGATTCATACACTTAATTCACAAGTATAACTCTAGCTGTTTCCTTTTATAGTACACAATACAATTAAACGTCCCTTTGGTATATCAGATACTTTCAAGTCAGTCTCACACTGGCTGTCCTTTCTATGATTCTTTATTCTGCCCATAGGAAACTCCCAAATTCTTTGTCTTACAAATGTGTGGTGTTATTAACTCATTCCCAGATCAGCAATTTCTTCTCTATGCAGTTTGCTACTACTTGCAGTTTACCTTCCAACTTTCTCATACATATATGTGTATGTTCTTTATTACAGAATTACAAAATTTGTAATTATTTATTACAAAGTATAATAGAAACACACATACATGTGTGTATGTATGTATGTAAATATATATATATATATATATGCACACATTACTGAGTCTTTCAAGGCCATTATATCTTCTACTTTCTAGAGGCATGTCTCTCAACAGAAATACATATGGCCCTAAAACCCTCTATATATCATGTATTTCCCTCCCTAGTAGAAGCAATGGCCGAGCAAGGTTATTTCATATTTCATAAAACATCCTGAAAAATTCTCTCTTCCAACAAACTCAAGTTTTTATTTCTGAGATGGTGTTGAGAAGTTTATAGAGCCAGTTTTTAAAAATGTTTTATTTATTATTCTTATTTTATGTGTATGCATGTATTGCTTGCATGTAGGTAAGTGCACCCATGTTGTGCAATGCCCATGGAGGACAGAAGAGACTATTGGATCCCTTGGAACCGGAGTTACAGACAGACTATTGGATCCCCTGAAACTGGAGTTACAGACAGTTGTTAACTGTCATGTGGGTGCTGGGACTTGAACCTGGGTCTTCTGCAAGAACAGTCAGTGTTCTTAACCACTGCACTATCTCTCCAGCCCAAAGCCAATGTCAGTGAAGGCTTTAGATGATATCTGCATTTGGCCCTTTTTAAAACCTTTATCAAGGTATCATTGATACACAGTTTTATAATTTTGAACACGAGTACACCTCTGGCAATAGCACTATAATCATAGTACTAAACACATTCATACGGGGACATGGACTTTAGCACCCTTTCTAGAAAATGCTTTTGCTGTATCTTGTTGCTCCACATTTACTTTTAATATCCTTCCCCATCCAATTTGATATTCTCTATCTCTCTCTCCCTCTCTTTCTCTCTTCTCTTCTCTTCTCTTCTCTTCTCTCACCTTCTCTGACTCTTTTGTGCTTAATGAGTAGCAGGCAGCAGGAGCTAAGAGATAAGGTTGAATAACAAGAGAGAGATAAGTAACTGAAGGACCTGAGCAAGCCTAATTCAATTTGGACTCTCCCACTCAGCCCGTAGACCCAATCAGTTACTTAAGCGGAGCATCACTTCCTAGAATTGCATTTCTCAAATCCACCATATCGTCTTTAATCCAATCACTAATGCTCTTCTACAGTTCTTTAACTGGATCACAGGGGTCGTTTTGACCATTTCATCTTTCAATCTCAATCCTCCACACCACTTTAATTAGTTTTCTGGGCCTATAGCTCCAGTGCTTAACTGTTCTTCAAGGACACCCAATTGCTGCTGTATAAACTGTAAATTCCTCCACAAACTGCTCTTGAATTACTCTGCAGAGCTAACTCCTGCCAGCTCTTTCTTATGCCCACTAATCACCACAATATTAAAGTACAGTTTGCACATAAGGGTAAAAAAAGGGCCTCTTAAATCACTGGAAAAACTGAAATGGAATAAAATTATCTTCTTATAGTTAAATTCCAAAATCATAGCACTAAGGAGTGGAGATATGCAAAGCAAATCCATCTTAAAGAGAAAACATTTTTATTTGGTCTAGTTAGACCTTGGTCTAGCCATGCCAAGAGTCCAGTAGAGGAAGACAGGATTTCTAAGGGTAGTCAATGAGTCTGATATTTTTTAGGAGATAGACTTACTGCTGCCTCATAGAGACCACAAGAAGTACAGAATCCAGAATGATTCACTGAGAAGTTGCTTGATGATTTCATAACTGGTGATAAATATGCTTGGTGAATTGCAGCAATGGCTCACAAAGGCTCTAACTTTCATGGATAAAGGTTTGAGAACTGATAGAAAATTATGGGAATTCAACAATGAATGCCTGAGAAGGAGATGATTAATGTGATTTGAATGACATTGAACCCAGATTAACAGGATGGCATTAAAATATGAGTAAATCATGAGGATTCCATCCCCATAAGTGGATTAAAGACTTTATTTTGGAGTTAGTGAGATATCCTCTGAACAGATTCCTGGGACGGGAAGATTGGACAATGGATATGAAACTATAGTAGAATAGGAGAAAAAAACACTTCATACTGAACAGAGGGTAGATAATAACT
>NW_008349073.1:4431910-4438957 GCF_000622305.1 Nannospalax galili | reverse complement strand
ATATATATATATTTTAATTTTCAGACATCATCTTTGATTGTTATTGTTGAAAATTTATACATGTAGATAATCTGCTAAATCCATTTAGTTTAGGGCTGACCACTTGGGATTAGATAACTTGACTGTAGAAAATTGTTTCATTCTCCCTCAGCAACCAGTGTTTGCCTGTAGATCTTCATGGAGAGGTGAGACCTTGTGAAATTTCCTCTGTCCACATTAGCATGTCAACTGATGTCATCATTATGCAAGCCTTTAGGCAACCATGTTGCTGAGATTTAATGGGTGGGGCTTCACTGTCATTTCTAAAAGACCCTATCTAGCAGCAGGTTCCTGATCCTCTGACTCTTATAATCTTTCCTTCACCTCCTCTGCAATGTTTCCTGAACCATAGGTTTAGAGGTTGCATTGTAGATGTATCAAGTGGTGCTGGGACCCCATAGTCATTTATTCCCTGAATTTTGACCAGTAGAGAAACTTTGTAATAGTCTACATATGTTGGAGATTTTTAAAAAAGCTTCTTTGATGAGTGGTGTTAGATAGGTGTATCCTCAGAAAGAACTAGCA
Organism: Nannospalax galili; assembly: GCF_000622305.1. Taxonomy (NCBI): domain Eukaryota; kingdom Metazoa; phylum Chordata; class Mammalia; order Rodentia; family Spalacidae; genus Nannospalax; species Nannospalax galili. The sequence goes on along the minus strand of NW_008349073.1, from coordinate 4,438,393 downwards.
CTGAACCCTAAGAGACGCTCTAGACAGACGGCAAGATAGTCACCCCTCCCACTCACTCTGTCAGCTTCAGTTGCATAGAGGACAGGTCTAAGGACAGGCACAGAGGAAGCTCAGAGGCAGCATGAAGTTGCCATCTTGGCTGGGAGCTGGTGGTGGTAGAACTCAAAATCTCAGCCGAGATGTAGGGGAGAGAGCCCACAGGCATACATGCCTTTGTAAGTGACCCCCTCCCAAAAAGCATAAGCTTTGTTGGCAAGCCCAAGTAAATATCCTTATTCCCCACACTGTAACTTAGAGGGATATTGTGTCAGTTTTGTCAGTCAGTTGTAAAGAAGCAGCATGTCTCACAGAGGGCTGGGGAGCAAATAGAACACAAGCATGGGCCTGCAGAAGAGAATTTGGCACTACAAGTAGTGAGAGCTACACTTCTCTGTTGACGAAAAGATAATTATAATGTAGTTACAAATTATGTTGGTTTAGGAAAGTGTCAATGTTAGGTTCTCCTCTGCTGTTCATGACCACTCCAGGCATTGGTATTTGCCCACATTTACAATGACACAGATGAATTCCCTTATGTTGAGCAAACTTTAAGTCCAATTATTGTTGGCAACCCCAAAGATAAATTTGTCACTATTGCATCTCTAGGAATATTTTGTTAGGCTGATTGATCATTGTTGTTGTTTGTGGGCTTCACAGCTGAGTAGGACTTTTGCATAGCACATTCTGGTATTATGAGAAGTAATTCTCAGTTTGGAGGCTTCTAGGACAGTGTGAGCGTGATTCTTCTAAGTCCTGTGTCCAAAGTATGTGGTGTCTTCAGCAACAGAGTCTAACCTTCTAGTTCTGGGAGGCAGCTGACTACCCAGACCAACAAATGAAGGGAGGTGTTCCTTTCCTGGCACTGAAATGGAAAACCTTTTAAGGTGTTTAAGGCTTAACTATAAGGCTATCTTATATTTTTAAGATAGCCTTTGTTTATACTCATGCACACTCATATATATTACACATGTACTTTTAAATAAGCTTATAAAATGATACATTTCCTTTTATTTTCAGGCATTCTTAAGATTATGCATCTCTCCTTTCTCCCTTTCCTTCTGTTACCCTCCCTCGTCAGTTAAATCCCACCCTAATTTTCTAATTTTCCCCAGATAGCAGCTGGATCTACTATACTTCCCCTCTAGACCTCTTCCTCCTCCCTCCCTACCCCATGGTCCCTTTTTCACTTTCCTGGTTTCTTCAATTACTTCAGATTATATACGTTCACAGCTAATATTTACAAATAAGAGAAGACATGAAAGATTTGTCTTTCTATGTCTGGGTTACTTCACTCAGTACAGCCTTTATCAGTTCGATCTATTTACCTGAAAAGTTTATAATTTCATGTTGAATTTTTACAGTTGGATAGAAATTTAGGTTGTTTCCATTTCCCAGCAGTTGTGAAAGAACAACTCTGAAAATGTCCAAGTAAGTATCTCTGAAGTAGGATATTGAGTCTTGTGGGTATATGCCAAGGAACCAGATGGCTAGGTCATATGGTAGATATACTTTTGTTTCTTTTGGTTCTTTTTTTTTAAAAAAAAAAAAAAAGAATTCTCATACTGATTTCCCATAGCAAATAGGATTTTTGAGGTTTTCACCATAAAAAGATAACTAGAAAATGAATCCTGATTTGGATTTGTATTGTGATTTGGACACCAAATCACATACCATATATATACATTTCTAGGTTCTACATGTAGTCAAAATTTAGAAAGGATGAGTGAAGTTACTCTCTGTGACTCACACACTCACTTGCTTTGATGTAGCATCAAGACTACTGGTACTAACATGAAGTTCTTCTACTTCTCTGTATACAGAACAGCACCACCAACTGGAGATAAAATGTGCAAATACTTGGAACCTATAGGGGGACATTCTCATTCATTCAAACTACCACAGCATGGATGAATAGCAAATCTGCTTTCAGGCCCTCACCCAACTATGTCATGATTTTTAGACTGAATATTGACTAACTCAGACATATCTACTCTAATCTAATGTGGCTTTAGGCCAAGAAGCTTATTTTATGGGTATGGGGTGAGGGAGATGAATAACAATGAGCATGTGACTGGAGAATCTAATAACATTGAAGCTTCCAGTTCAGTTGAACAATGGAATGAGCCCTTAAAATATAGTTAAAGAGCACTTAGCCCAATCCATCAAGATGTAAAAACCATTGTTACGAGATTCTGTGCATTTGATAACCAGACGTAAGTCTTAAAACCAGTGGAAGGAGGAAATCACAATAATTTTCATGAAGAGTTTGCATCCATTTCTACAATTTTCATTCTTACCATATAAAATATTCATAAATGAATGCTTCTAATAGGGATGGAAGTTTAGGATTCTAAACTTAAGACTATAGCCTGCCTATACCAGATCATGTTCAATGCCCCCATTACAAATCTCAGGAGCTGATCTTCATCTACACAATTAACAATAGTTTGTTTTGAAACCTACTAATCTTGCAATCCAGTCTGATACCCAAACTGTTATAGTATTCTGTCCTCTGTTTATGAAGGTCAGGGTCAGATTATAAGATGACTAAACACCTTCTGACTTTCACACTGTGCCTCAAGTCAGCAGATGCCTGACATGGGCCTCTCGTTCATTTTTCTATGTTTTCTGAGAATTTACTTATTGAGAAGAAAATCTTCAAACAAACTGAGCTCCAAACCAAATATACTTGTAGACTTGATCTTTTTAATAAAGAATAATAAAGTAAGTTAGTGGATAGTAACTACTACCATGTTTACTGTATAGAAAATTATAAAATGCTTGATTTTCAAATGCCCATTACAATGTGAAATGAAACCGTCATGTCTGAGAAAACACTGAAGAATATTTCTTATTAAGAACAATTAGGGTGCTGAAATTGTTTCCCTGATTGGACAATTGTACACACTAAGTTTTTACTTCAGATGTTGTTTGGAGTACACCTGCATTCAGATGCATATTAAAGATATGGAAGTGCAGAGACCTCTGTAAGGAAGTGGATGGGAGAGAGAACAGATATTCTCTGGTGTCTATTTTAAAATGATGAGTTAGTATATTAGGTGTGGTACTCCAGAGGAACCAAATCATCAGAATTATACAGTCAGGTAATCCTTAGTTTGCAGTGGCTCCATTTAGGATCTTTCCATTTTTCAATGGTGCAAAGGCAGTATGTATGCTTTGCCCAACGAATATATGCTGAATTTTGAATTTTTCTCATGCTGAAATGTGTGAAAACATTCCCTTATAATGCCACACAGCAGCCAGATGTTTAATGTCAGTCAAGTGATCACAAGGGAGAAATAAGTGATACTCTACAATACACTAAGATGTGATGTTTGAGAGTTTTTTTTAAATGTTTTTTTTTTTTTTTTTTTTTGCTTACTATACCTTCTACATACAATAGATTTTTTGGAATGCAACTTTATCACAAGTTGAAGGGCGCAGAGAGAAAGAGAGACAGATTATTTTAAGCAGTTAGTTGGCATAATTAAGGGGTTTGGTAAGTCCAAAACCTTTAGAAAAGTCCAGTCAGATGGAGATCCAGGGAAGAATTGCAGCTGGAGTCTGAAGACCTTATTGCAGTAATTGATTGGATGAAATCCATCCACATTATGAATAATTTGCTTTACTTAAGCCCATTGACTTAAGTGTTCATTTTATCCAAAACATTACATTTATATGGACATGTAGGATAACTGTTGGCAGAATAACTGGACGCCGTAACTCAACAAAGTTGATGGTTAAAATTACCCATCACAGGGCTGGAGAGGTGGCTCAGAATTTAAGAGCACTTGCTGTTCTCCCAGAAGGCTTGAGTTAAATTCCCAGCACCCACATAGCAGTTATTTCCCTCTTGCAGTCTTTGCAGGGACTACACACATACCAGTGTATATGCAGGCAATTCAAACGCTTGTACAAATAAAAATAATCTTTTAAACAATTAATCAACACAAATAGTCATATCCTTTTATAGCTCTTTCTTCATAGAATCTACTTAAATGAGATTGTTAATTTTAAAATGTTTTTTAATATTTTATTTATTATTTTTATTTTATGTGTATGTATGTATGCCTGCATGTAGGTAAGTGCACCCATGTCATGCAATGCCCACGGAGGTCAGAAGAGGCTGTCAGATCCACCTGGACTGGAGTTACAGACAGTTGTTAGCTTCCATGTGGGTGCTGGGATTCAAACCCGGGTCTTTGGTAAGAACAAGCAGTGTTCTTAACCTCTGAGCCATCTCTCCAGCCCCCAATTTAAAATGTTTAAACTAAATTAAAGCAATGAGAAAAGAAAACACACAAAATCAGGAAGTGCAAAAGGGAAAGAAATAATAATGATTGGTTCAATAGTGTAGATTATAACCCAAAGACCCTGCAATGTTAGTGACAAGAAGCTGGACTTCATGAAAACTAACCTGTATAAATTCTGTGTACATGGTGATTGACTATCATAACCCTTCTCCAAACATGGCCATACCAAGGGTTTATGGTTTATTCTCAGGCAAGATAAGCAGAAGCCCTGTAGTTAGAGGCATCCGTTACACAGGATAAAGCTATAGGATAAAATAAGGAACACTCAACTCTATGAATTGTGAAACTGTTCTTTCCTTTAACATATATGTACCCACAAGCCTGACAGGCAAAATCATTCTCTGCCCATTTTTTTTTTTTTAAAAAAAAAAAAAAAAAAAAAAAAAAAAAGATTTGAAAAGCAGTCTCACTGATTCCTGACTTGTAAGAGTTTGCTGATGAAAAGTCTTGGGCTGGAAGATTTGCCTTCCTTTCCTGAAACAAGAAGTGAATTGATAATGTGTAACCTTTATAAGTGGAGAAATAGATTATCATCAAGAAATGCTCATTAGCAGAAAGAATCAGAAGCGTATGAGGGAGGCCCTTCAAGGATGAAGGGTTACGGTAGGAAGTAAAGAAACATTTAATTATATTTTTGCTGTATTTTATTTTGATAGGAAGTACAGGCATCAAAGAGTTGCTAAAAGCCCTTGCAGTGTGATGATAATGAAACCCTTTGGATGGATGCTAAGAACTTTGGAATGTTGCTACAACACTGGACCCTGAAAGAACACAAGATAAGACAAAAGAATGGGGATGGAGGCAGTAAACAGGGACCTTCCCCTGCCCCCTCTTGCTACCTAGATTGAAGTCTTTGTTCACCAAACTGCTGCATCCTTGCAACCTTTGCCAACCATGACCATCTACACACTAGATGTTACCTGTAGCTACTTACTTCTCAGATGTGTTATTTGCCTTTTTCTTGCATTCCTCACATATGAATTGAAGATAAATTTCCAAAAAAATAAACTTGAGCTATGGGCTGGCACCTTTATGGAGTGATCCAGGTGTCAGTTCACTGGTGTCAATTAGGCTCACTCACTTTCACCTGACTTTGTGGCAAATCTCTTGACTCTAGGAGGGTTCTGTGACATAATTACTCTAATGCATGTCATGAAGACACTGAATAATTGCAAGATCTTTCTCCCTTCCTGTCATTCTCAGTGAAGAAGCCAGGGGCCATTTGGAAGTTAAATTGTGTCCCTCAGTTCCCTTTATTGGCTCAGGAGTTCACACACAGTCAAGCTGTCTCACAAGGTGGGGCAACATCACTCCTCCACTCACACTTAGCCTGTGGCCTGTGCGTAAGTCTGTCCTAGTTTGCCCCCTCATCTCTAGCATACTATGTTATATGCCAACTTCAAAATATCCCAGAAGAACTCCTTTTTGCACATCTTTTTTCTAATTTCCCTGAACCAAAATAAGTTCCCCTCTAAGCTATTCTTGTACGATAATAGTGCAAAGTCACATTTCTCAGCCTGCCTTAGAATTCTGTTCTTCCCTCATCTATGCCCTAAAGTTCACATCTTTGTCCTTCATTTTCTTTTATCTTTCACTCTAGATCGTGTAACTTTAAAAAAGGATTTTTTAAAATTTTATGTGTATAAGTGATTCTCCTGAATGTATTTAAGTGCAACATGTGCATGTCTTTTGCTCACAGAGGCCAGAAGAAGATGTTGGACCTTCTTGAACTGCTTAAGGGTAGGTGTTAGCTACAGTATGGTTGCTAGGAACTGAACTCAAGTCCTCTGGAAAGGCAATAAGCGCTCTTAACTGGTGAGTCATCGTTCCAGTCCTGTATCTCCTAACTGTTGAATCTGAGTCTTGATAGGTAAAAAGTTGGCAGAGAACGAGCGAATGGATGATGAAGCACCGAGGCACAGATAAAACTCCATCAAAATAGGGTTTATTAGCAAAGGAACACATGGGTCTTGAGCTGCGGTCTTTTTAAAAGGGAAGCTTCTGCAACCTGCAGAAGGCGGGAAGATGTATTTTTCTTAAAGTTGGGTGGTGGATGGAGTGGGAGAGCAGGACTGTTAAAACCTGTCCTCTTTAGAGATCAAAGGGGAAGCCTGCTGTGTTGGCCAAACAG
>NW_008349073.1:4430197-4431696 GCF_000622305.1 Nannospalax galili | reverse complement strand
TTATAGGAAGGGGGTGCCATGGTCATCTTGATACTTCCTGCTGGACAGGGTTGATGGGGGGGGGCGCTGGATTAGGGGTCGATCAGACAGCAGCGATTCCCTCTTCATGTATCTCAACAGAGTCCTCAATGGTTGATAAGCACTTGTGTGACAGGTGTTCATATACATATGGAGGGAAGGAAAGTAACAACTGATTAAAATTGGTAAGAGTTTTTGGATTTTGTTCCTGAAAATATCTGAAGAGGCAAGGAGCATTGGTTAGCACTAAGGTAATAGCTCATTTTTCATTTTGCTCTTCTTCTGCCACGGCTGACCTCGAGAGCGATGGACTCAGGATTTGTTTTCAGGCATTTTGATAGCTGTTGGAGTGGCTAGAATCAGTGTCAGTTACCTCTCAAAGGCTTCTAGATGGGGAGAGAAACAACTTTAGCTATCATTTTATTTTTTAGACTAGAACAGTAGTAGGTTGCCTCTCTTAGCTGTAAGTGGGCACTACAGTATTGTAGACCAAGATTTTAAGTCTTACATCTGAACAACACCTTATTAGGAACAAAATCATCAATGAGATATAATTATCTAAATAACATAAGAACATGTCTGGGTTGTGTAATCCCTTGAAAGCTTAAAATATACTGATGACTTTAATTTTGGTTACACTTTCCTGTTGGGTGTTTAAGACCATACTGTTGGCCCCAATAAACCAATTTATTTTTACTCTTAAGGTCGTATGAGGATTTGATCCTCAGGGCCACATGGACTGTGGGGGAGCCCTGGCTTCTCAGGCTTTTCTTTTACCAGTTCCATCTATGTGAAGATAAGTCAAAAGGTCTTGCTTGACCCAGGCTTCGCTTGAAAGAATGGAGGAAATGTTTCCTCTGTGTTGACCCTCCTCTTTGCATACTGGACACTGGTTCAAGTCCCTCTTCTGGGGTCTCCATGGCCTCCCTGAACAAGAGGACAGGTGGCTCACCAAAGTTACAGGTCATTTCGAGAGATACACCATAGCCCCTAGAACCTGTTTGACTTTAGAGGACCAGGAGCAAAAATTTGTCCCTTTAAGTCCCTCTGACCAGATTAATATAGGCCTTAGAGTCTGGCTATTAAACATCCAACAAGGTTAGTTACACCAGCCTGGTACATTAATTACCATGTGCTATGTAGATAGAGCTTGGGCAACATCCTTAAATAAACCTTGACTAGACATCCTTAGACTAGTTAACTAAGCTGCAACCTTAGAAATTTTAAGATTGTCTACACATTATCCTTGTCTCATCCTTGTTATATTGTAACAACCATACACAGACCTTCATCACCTGCCCAGCTTGCTCATTTCTCTGTTAATTCTGGAAATATCCAGCCATCATAATCTTCATACATAAATCCTTCTTTAAAAATATCTCCATTCTCATATCCTTCCTACATCCTCCAATTTTCCATTTTCCTTTTTTAATAACCATGAGACACAATAACATTAGCAAACAGATTTTTCATCTGTTGTG
>NW_008349073.1:4429648-4430133 GCF_000622305.1 Nannospalax galili | reverse complement strand
TATTTGATTACATTATAGTTTTTCTGGGGAACCAGTGAATTTACTGAGCTTACTCACAGAGATGACTGAGGGGTTGCTGAGGCATATGAGTGACCTGAGACTGTTTACATTGGAAAGCCTTAACCAGCATGGAGCAAGCCTTCCTAGCCTTTTCCAGATAATATACTTTAGTCTTCCCCAAGTCCAGGAGACCATGTGATCAGGGTCAAATTACATATAGTTGGCTGGGAAGAGGAGCTGGATACTCAGGTGAGGGTTCAGTGACCCTGCTTGGCACTCCTTTAATGAATGAGCACAACATTCAGCAAGCCCAATTGTGACTATGTTTAGGGTCAGGTTCAGCCGAAGTTGTAATGATGGTAGTTATTTTATGCAGAAGGGACTGGGAGCTTCTTAAAAAAATACAAAATAAAAATAAACCTAAAACTAAAACAGGACAAAAATGTTATCCAGTTATGACGTCCCTTGACATTTATGGTTACTGC
>NW_008349073.1:4414121-4429588 GCF_000622305.1 Nannospalax galili | reverse complement strand
GCATTATCTTATTAAAAGATCTTGGAATCTAAATTACATACATGAGATAATGTAATAAGTTAATATTACCTGTGTACATAGTTTTTTAGGTAAATCTTTTACCTTATGTAGTTTAGAGAGTGGCCTACCAAAAGCTTGCTTTAGGTGGAAAAAAGCAATTGGTACATAGTTAAACATTATCGAATTGATGTTTACAACCTCCACCATAATCAATTAAGGAAAACTGTACTGTAACCCTGTTTAGACTTTATAACTGTTGGAGTGGGAGAGATGGGAGGGGTGTCCTGTCCATGAGGGGATACAAGGGCAGGGGTATCTGAGGCAGCGTCTAGAATCAAAGTAGAAGTTAGATACAGGAGGGATATATGGGTTATTTGAGCTAGAAGCCAGAATAGGGGAGACTAGGGAATATTTGGCAAGGAGGTGTTTAAGGTTTTGGATTTACTCAAGTAGAGGCAAGTTAGTGGAAGGAGAGTGGGTGATGGAGTTAGAGCGGCACTGGAGAGGGGGAAGGTCATGGTATGGAGAGGGAGTTTGAGTTGGAGAAAGGATGAGAGATGGGTTGGGCCGTGAATGGGAGGCAGGGAGGGTATAGCAAGGGGAGAGCAAGGGGAGGACTTGGCTGTGCCTCAGGCTGGGGAGCAGGAGGAGGTTGGGGATGGGTCTTAATCTCCTAATTGGAGGTAGTTTATCAGCTATGATAGGATCAAAAGCTGAGATCGAGGGGTGGGGGGGCCCTGTTGGGTTGGGATTCCATGTAACTGTCTTAGCCAGAAGAACCTGATGGAAAGAACATGGGACCCAGAGGGAGGGATTAGTACAGAGATCAAAGGAAGCTTGGATGTATGGTAATTTAGACCGTTTGCCTTTACAATGGCAGAAATTTTCTAACTCTCTCAAAATATTGAAGTTTAAGGTTCCAGTGTCTGGACAAACAAAGTTTTTATTTAACTTGTACTGAGGCCAGGCAGTGGTGTGCAGGAACTTCAGGTGTTTTGGCCTGATTGTATCCGAAAGTCCTAGTTGTTTTAAGGATTTAAGAAGACAAGCAAGAGGTGTGAGACCCTGAGACTTTGAGTGGGTTTCCCATAGTGACAGATTAAGTACAGAGTGAAGAGGAGATAGAGAAAGAACCCAGCAAGAGGGTAGGAGGTAGAGACAGAACCGAGCAGATGGGAGACAAAGAAAATCCTCTCTCCATAGGGAGTGGAAGCAGGATCATGAGTCTGGGCAGGAAAGCACAGCTGATGAGGAAGAGAGAGAGAGACAAGGTGGGAGTAGGAGGAAAAGGGGTTTGGCATCGGTCATGCAAAATGAGAGCGAGGAGAACCAGGCATCAAAGCAAAGAGTCATTTTTTGTTGCTCTGGTTCTAGTTATTATTTTTTAGTTATTTCCAAGTCCCAGAAGGTGGCATCCCACAATTAGATCATCAGGGAGAGGAAAGGCAAGATCCTGTCCTGGACAGGAAGTAATGCGTGTTCCTATCTCTGGAAACAGCATCCTATATCCAGAGAAAGGAAAGGGGTTTCTGACACACATGTGATTTCGAGGCAAGCGAACAGAGCGGAAAACCCTGCAATGAGAGCGTGGCATGACCAGCCAGTAGATGGAGAAAAAGTACAAGGAATGGGATGGGAGAAAAGCAGAAATAAATGCAGTGAGCCAGAAGGGAGGGAAGTTTGTGGAACAAGTTGATCCTGAGGTTTATTTAGTAGAGGCTGAGGCAAGTAGAGCCCCAGAAGGGCCATGGCAGAGTAGAGGTTTGGTAGAGCCCCAGAAGGGCAGTGGTGAGAGAGAGGGAGGGTGAGAGAGAGAGAGAAAGAGAGAGAGAGATAGGGAGCGAGAGAGATAGGGCGAGAGGTACTTAATATTAACTTTAGTAGACAAACAAAATGAATACATCTTAAAACGCCGTGAAAGTAAACTAAAAACAAAAATGGTATTTAACAAATAAGATTTTACCCAAGCGGTTTAGATGTCATTTTGTATAGGTAATTAGTGGCCTAAAGAAAGAGTTAAGTTTCCATATAGATTTGAGGTAGCATCTTTTTCCTTTTTAAGAGCTAAATAACTGAAGGAGGTTAATAAAACCTTGTCAATCTAAGAAAATAAATCTCAGAGGAGATAGGAAGGATAAAAGGAAACATTAACAGATTAGGTTAAGAATAAATAAAATGTAAATAGTACTGAAAATAATTCCATTAGCTAGTTTTATTATAGTCAATAATACCCTCTGTTGAAATTAATTTACACCTTAGCGGTTCTCAACTGCATAGTGCATTTACTCTTAGGCTGTTTTGTTGTTCTCCTCCTTGTCACAAGGTCAAGAGGCCCGCTTGAACCTGAAAAAGTCTTGGAGAACACATTTTGAGATAATAGGCATAAGTCTGAAGTGGGAAGGCCAATCCCATCTTCAGAGTTAGCATCTCAGGGAGCTCAAACAGCACGTGACAATTTACTAATATAATTAATATTACCCTAACAATATAACTAGAAAGCACTCAGGGAATGATGGGGCAGGAACATAAGCAAACATAGAGCATCTGAGTATCAGAGAGGGAAATAACTCTATTTCAGAGAAAAACAGGCTTAGAATCACAATGTAGAAAGGGGAGGAGTTAAGACCAGTAGAGATGGCATCTCAAGCCTCTCATTTAAGTAGATTATTACTTTTTACCTCTCATTCTTGTAAGTATGTGTTGGTAGTAGCTTGTCTCTTGTAAGGTTTTGGCCTTCTGGAGTACAGCAAATTTTCATCTGCTTCACAGGTCTAGTCATCACAAAGTGTCAGCTCCCTTTGACCTTGACGGCAAATGGCTAGAAAAACTTTGTTTCCTTTAGAAACTAGTAAATATACTATGTAAGCTTGTAAGGTTTTGGCCCTGGAGTACAGCAAACTTTCATGTGCTTCACAGGTGTAGTCATCACAAAGTGTCAGCTCCCTTTGCACCTTGAAGGCAAATGGCTAGAAAAACGTTAAGTTCCCTTTAGAAGCTAGCAAATACAGTATGTAAAACAGTAGGTATTTAAAATAGTCATTTTTAGAAATTAGCAAATACCATATAAAAGATGCTAAAATCCAAATAATTCCTTTAAAATTACCAGATAAAAATGTCATTTAAACAATGTCAAACCCTAAAAATAATTGCTTTTAAAATATCCATAATTATGTCAAACAATGTAAAAACTTAAAATCATCATATCTGTACTAGATTCATGAATTCATTACCTATGAACTGTTATACTATTGTACTGAAAACCATGAGTTTCAGTACAGGAAGGGAATGCTTAATACAAGCACAAATTAGGAGTATCTCTGTTTGTAAGCTACAGTGCTTGTCTATGATTGTGACTGCTCTACCTACAACTTTCTTCTACCCTGAGGTCAAATAAGAGGCAAGACTACAAGATGAAATAAGGGGAATATAGACTTTCCTGGCTTGGAACACTCAATGATTCTAAATCAGAGTTCCTCTAAAGTAATTGCTCTTATAGTGAGTTCTTCCATATATCCTATAAAGTGAAGCCTCTGCCTGGCATCCCCAAAATGTGTAATGTAGGGCCAAGTATGGATTCTGTAATTTTTGCTTCATACTTTAGCTTGAAAATAGTGAGGAAAGTTTTCTTTCTAGCCTTCTATCCTTTTCATGAATGAAGGGGCTTGGGCGTACTCCTTGTAACATGATGGGTTGAGAAGTTAATTCCCCAGCTAGAAGCAACCAGGAGTAAGGAATCTGGAGGGGGTTTCTGAATTCATTATTAGAATGGCAGAAACTACTAAACTGTAGGAAAATAATAACAGTCATAGAATGTACAGAGGACTCCAGGTTGGATCAAAGAAGTCAGAAATAACTAAGGTGTTCATTTAAGGGTGAATAAGGGAAAACAAAAGGATTTGAGCTGTTTGTCTTGGCTAAAAACACTTTAAATGGAGAAAGGCAACTTCAGCTCTTATTTATAAGCTTAGAAAAATAAATGATATGTCATTAGATTTTGTGATAGCTTTTTCAATGAACTTAGGTCATATTTTATTTTATTTCATTCTAAGACCATCTTTTGACCAAATAAGCTTTAGCAGAGCGAAATATTTCATAGTAATATCAGCTCTACCTTTCCCTAACAGATATTCATTCCTGTTCATTCTCATAATGAAAGGTACACGTTTCATCGGCTACCTGGAAACAGTCTGACACTGCTTCCCTTCATAATGATAATTACATGCACTGGATACCAAGGCTATGTACTGTGGACACATCATAGCATTTAATCTTCAGAAACATTTGGGGGAAATAAGCAGTGTTTTCTACAGTTTATGAGGATCACAAAGGTTAAAGCATTTGCCTTTGGATAGAAAACTTGTTGGTGGCAGAGCTAACGAATAAAGGCAGAGATATTTGAGTAGTGGTAATTAGTGCTTGGCATGAGATGGAACCAAGCAGGTGCATTAAATCATATGAGAAGTGTTCAAAAGTGTGAGGGAATACCACCAATTTGTTCAGAACCAGGCCAACTGCATTTTGAAATAGCTTCTTACATAGCTAAAAACCTCACAAGTAATGCTGAAAGCAGCTCTCGAGGCCATGCACCTTTATGTAGGACCACAGCTAGGATTTTACTTAGCATTGTTTAGTGCCTGAGTGTAAATTAAGGAATTCATTCCCCTTACACACACACAAAAAAATAGCAGGAACACAGAGTTGAGGTAAAGTTTTGTTTACCTTCTCCAAAAGGAAAAAAACAACAAAACAAACAAACAAACAAAAAAACAGGCTTAGGTAAAGATAAAGGCAAATAGAGACCTCAAAGTTTGGAAAAGTCACTTTTTGAAGAGAATTTAAACCATTTCCTAGTGTCTAGATCATAAAATCCCGGTGTAGGAAAGGTGAAGCTTTTTCTCTTTTAGGGGATTTGGCTGAACCCAAGAAATAAACAAATAAAAGGAAGTTTGACAGGGGACGGTGAGCAAATTTATACAAGATTTGCATTGCATGGGTGGCCTCAAAAGGCAAAGACCCAAAGAAGTACCAAAGCTGATATATTTATATACTATATTTGAATAAAGAGAAAGAGTACATGAAAGTACACTATAATATTATGCAGATACATTAAAAGAAGACAAATGATTTTAGATAGATCTAACCCTTGATGATAAAAAAATTATTTTTCTTTGATATATGGAACCCACCTTGCATAGGAAAATTACATCTCCCATTTTTATAAAAAAATAGTCATACTCAGAGTGATTTTCAAGTGTGTTTAGCTTAAAATAATGCTTATGTCAAAGCAGTACCTTTTGGGGTAGCACATTCTGCTGTCTTGGCTAGATAATACTTTCTTCCTGGGATCATGTTGCCGAGTAAGTGGCCTAGGGTAGCTTGAATCACATGGTCCAGGAAAGCTGCTGGTGCTTGGAGCAGTAGAGAGAAATCTCCAAGTATAGCCTAAGAAATATATAAGGCTTGACAAGAACAATTATATAAGCAGAAGGAACAGAGTAGCATCTGGTAGTTTCTCCCTCAGGAATCATTTGCACCTGGGGAATGGATGTGTTTATTTATGTATCAAGCAAACTTTTACTAAGTTATCAGGTCTTGAACTTGAATGCAAAGTTGACTAATCATCCTGATTTTCAGAAGTGACTAATCTAGAATTAAAATATATAAGTATGGCCAGCTTATGGATTGTTTATATTTTTATTAAAGAGTAGCATTTCTGCCCATTATTTAAAGGTGGAAACACATCAGGAATTAACTAATGTTTTCTCTTATCTGGGATAACAGACCTTCTGTCCTTCCAAACTGTTGGATTAGGGTTTTTGTGTCTTAAGAGCTGAGGCCCTTTTACAGGATTGATAAAGTTTCTTCACATGACTCACCAGGACCAATTAAGTGAAAAAAGCAATCAAGTTTTGCAGTACTCTCTCTTTCTCTCCCTCTCTCCCTCCCTCCCTCCCTCCACCCCTTCCCCTTCTCCTTGTCAGCTCCTTTTTCCCCCTTCCTCCCTCTCTCTTCTCTCTTCTTCCCTTCTTTTCTTTCCCTTTGCCTAATAATATGAAGAAATGCAAAGGGAAAGGAACTCAGGTCCTAGATGTCAAATGCTTCTCTGTGAGAGATGAGAGTCTGCAAGAGTTCCATGAAGAGCTGGTCTCAGGGAACTGGGCTAGGATACTGCAAAAACTCCCCATGGTGAGTACCCAGGAGGTAGGTGATAAGAAGATGATGGTTTGGAAATGGTTCACCAATCTAACTATGGGATGGTGTATTAGTCACTTTTCTGTTGCTGCGATAGAAACACTGACCAAAGCAATTTATAGAAGGAAGAGTTTATCTGAGCTTATGTTTCCAGGGGAATTACAGTCCATCGTGGCAGGTAAGCATAGTGGCTGGAGGTGGCTGGAGCAGGAGCAGCAGAAGTGAAGCTCTCACATCATCACGGAGGCACAGGAAACAAGAGAGAAACTGGAGCTCTGGAAAGGCTTAAGAACTCTCTAAGCCCACTCCCACCAACATGCTTCCTCCAGGATAGCCACCCATTCTAAAACCTCCCAAAACAGCACCACCATCTGGGGACAAAAAATGTCTAAACACTTGGAGTTTATGAGGGACATTTTCATTCAAACCACCACATTCCACCCCCTGGACCCCATAGGCTTATGAGGCAGAAGCAGGCAGATCTATGTGAGTTCAAGGCCAGCCTGGTCTACATAGTGAGTTTCAGGACAGCTGGGGCTACAGAGAGATCCTGTCTCAAAAAGACCAAAAAAAAAAGTCTCCATAGTCATTATCAGTCTCAATACTATTCAAAAGTCCAAAGTCCAAAGTCTCTTCTGAGACTCCAATAAATATCTTAACTGTAAGCCTCTATAAAATCAAAAGACAAATTACATACTCCCAACATACAGTTACCATTCCAAAAGAGAGGAATGGAGGCATAGTAAGGAAATACCAGACCAAAACAAGACTGAAAACCAGCAGGGCAAACACCAAATCCAGTAGCTTCATGTCCAGTTTCTGGGACTTTACTTCCAAAGGGCTTAGATGGCTGAGCCTCTCTAGCTTTGCTGCATGCAACACACATCTCTCTCTCTTGTGCCGGTACCACTCCCTGTATGCATGTCTTCCTGGCAGATGCCTCACAGCTCTGGTATCACAGACATCTTCTTGGGGTCTCCATTGCCAACCAGGTTTCACCTTCACAGCTTCATCCAATGACCTATCAGGGCCTTCTCTATGCAGAGGAATCCCTGCTGCATGCTGCCTGGCTTCTGAGGCTCTTTGGCTTCTGAGGCTCTCTGAAACCATGGAGAAGAACTAATGACCCATTCATTCTTGCATCTTTCATGCCTCTAAAGCCAGCATCAGGAGAATGACACTGACATATTTCACTGCAATTTTGGGATAGACTCCTGCCTGCTTTATTCACTTTAGAAGTTTTTTTTTTTTTTTTTTTTTTTCAGTGGCCTCTGCAGCAAGTTAGAGGCTTAACTGGGTGTGTTATTGCCCTGGAGGCACATTCTCGATTGTTTAAGTGCAAATCTCTAGGCCCCTCCTTAATTACTTTAATCTCCTTTTCAAAGGGATCCTCTCCAGCACATGGCTGGGCTCCAACATTTGTCTTCATAGTGTTCTTTTTCAATCCATCCTGTACATTCTGTATTTCTTCCTGCCCCATTTGCTCTGTAAATCTGTACAGTATTCACCATTAATAGCCACACCACCATTTCTACATTATGCTGTCTTGAAATATCTTCTGCCAGAGAAATTAGTCCATGGCTTTTCAATTTAGACTCAGACAAGCTTTTTGGCTGTGGGCAAACTCCAGCCAGACTTTCTGCCAAAATGTCGCAATTGCTGCTTAAGTCCTTATTTTGCTCTGGAACTACATTGTTCTCAGCACTACTTTCTTCCAGGTGTTTACTAGAATGGCCTGTTACGCTCTGCTTCCAGCACTCAACTACTTTTCTAGTCCAAGTTTCCAAAGTCTTCCACATTCTTCCAAAACCCCACATGGTCAGGTTCTTCACAGTCAACAGCCCGCTCTCTGGTACCAATTACTGTATTAGTCACTTTTCTGTTGCTGTGATAGAAACACTGACCAAAGCAATTTATAGAAGGAAGAGTTTGTTTGAGCTTACGGTTCTAGGGAAATTATAGTCCGTCATGGCAGGGAGGCATGATAGCTGGAGATGGCTGGAGCAGGAGCAGCAGAAGTTAAGTTCTCACATTATCACACAGGCACAGGAAACAAGAGAGCATCTGGAGATCCATCAAGGCTTAAGAACTCTCTAAGCCCACCCCCAGTGACATGCTTCCTCCAGGATAGCCACATTTTCTAAACCTCCCAAAACAGTGCCACCATCTGGGGGAAAAATGTCCAAATACTTGGAGCCTATGGGGGACATTTTCATTCAAACCACCACAGATGGCTTCACTCAGGGACCATCCAATGACAGGATTGCAAAAACTGTTTTGGTCATGGTCCTCTGAATACCTGCTGAAAGTAGTTCAACAAGGAGAATTCCAAGCCCTAAATAACAGGAAGGAAACTTTTAACCTGTACCTTAGAGTCTACTTTGGTATCAAAAGAACCAGTGAGGTGACATAAAAGAGTAAACATTTCTGTGATGTACATAGAGCTCCAATGGCAGTATTATCTTGGAGACCATATGGAAAAAATTATCTTAGCAAGCTCCGGGTATCATCACACAATAAAATTAAATAGAAATTTCTTTTCTCAGAGTTCTGGAGGCTAGATCAAGATGCTAAGCAATTTCATTTCTGCTCTACATTCTTTCCTGGCTTAGAGACATGACAGTCTCCTATATCCTCATGGAAGAGAGAGACAGACAGAAAGCTTTATTATGTCACTCCTTATGAGGGTATTCAACTCATGCAGCCAGAGCTCCATACTCAAAACTTCATCTCATCTTTAGCATATATCACAGTCCTATCTGCAAATAGAGTTGCACCAGGAACTAGGACCTCAAATAGTGAGTCTTGAGAAATATAAACTTTCAGTATGTAATGATGAGTCTATGGACTGAGATAATAGCAAGATCTCAAATTCCAGAGTCTTAAATTTTTTGTTTTCAATTTTTTGATTATCTAAAATAAGTCCAACATATTATTAATAATGAAATAGATTTCCAAAAAAAGTTTGGCTTCTTAAATGCTTCTTAAAAACAAGAATGATGGTAGGAGTTCTTGAATTTATTTAAGGAGCTCAAGATAATGTTTTATGCTTTTTACTAGAGTATAGTATATGTTCCATGTATTGTGAATATATACCAATTTAGTAAAGATGATATGTTCGGGAGACGTCCTTAATTTGTGCTTCTCCCACTTTGTGATATTAGTGCTCATCTCTTAGAAGTCACAGCTAGGAAAAATCGCCTGTTTTGTTAGAGCTGCTTAAGGAAATTTTTATTTATCAATCTTCTAACTCTTTGATTTTACAATAATTCAATTATTTTTCATGTTAGCCCAACCATTTCCTTTGTATTCACACCTATCACGACTAAGAACCCTTGATTCCAATTATGCTTGTTTATTACAGTGAATTTATGGAAAGCTACCTGGATTATCAAAGAAAAGATTCATTAGAAGATGCTTAATGTCTGCCAACACTATCTGAATTAATACAAGCACAAGTAGAAGACAAATAATCAGCATAGAGAGGTGCATGATAAAAGTCACATCAATATTATCTTAATTGAAGCTTACAAAACAGATCACACGTTACCCTTTTAAAATTTGGAAATCAGTGACAAGCAATTCATTATTCAGATTTTTGTTTCAAGTGTTTTTTTCAGAAAATGTGAAAGGCCAATTAAATGGAAGGTGACAAGTTAAAAGACTGTTTGGCTGGCCTGCTCCAGATGGTCAGGAATGCAAGTTAAGACAGCAATCCTAGGGATGAATAAGAAAGGCAGTGTTCAGTTGTCACTCTCAGAATTACTCATTAAGTATTCAACAAAATTTGTTTCATCCTTTCATGTACCAAGTACCATTCCAGACAAATGATGAGACATTGAAAAATTGTAAGATATTTGAGATCATTATAATGAGCCTAACATTATCATATAAAAAGAATAACTATTGTTTTTTGATGTGCGAGGCAAAGCAGTATGCATGTAGTTGTACTTGATTAATAGATGTGTAACAATTACTCAGTAGTTCAAGATTAAGCCCTGGAATTTTGAAAGTAGCATTATGTCAATTTAATTTTAATTCAGTAGATAATTTCCATAGATTTCTGGCTTAAGTCTAAAGAATGTGTACATCAAAAATGGAACAACTAGATTTTAAGAGATGGAACAAGATCCACAGATTGGGCATATATCAAAATTTGCACATTAGGAAAAACATGCTAAAATGAAAATACCATAGATTGAAAATAATAGTATTAATAATATAAAGCTACATAAATGGTGAATTTCTAGGCAAGATAACGTTTACTTTTAATATTTTATTTTTTATTATTTTTATTTTATGTGTATGAGTATATTACCTGCATGCATGTAAGTGCACCCATGTTGTGCAGTGCCCAAGGAGGTCAGAAGTGGGTGTCCGATCCCCTGGAACTGGTGTTATGGACATTTGTTAGCTACCATGTGGGTACTGGGAATTGAAGCCACGTCCTCCACACAAGCAGCCAGTCCTCTTAACGACTGAGTCATCCCTACAGCCCCAATAATTATTTTATAAAAAAAATCTTTTTCTTATTCAGAATTATATAAACTATTAAGCATTCAAATAAATAAATCAAAACAACATAGACTGGAGGGTACAAGCCATGAATTTGATCCCCAAATAGAACAATGATAGAACAATGATAAATGAAAAATTAATTAATTAATTAATTAATAATTCTGATAAGAGTCTGAATTCTGATAAGATACTGATAAAGAATTTTCAAACACCAAATAAGTTCTTAATAGAACAGGATTCTGGGAAATTATAATTTAAACAAAATTTAAATTCATCCATGCATTTTCTTGACTATTCTTTTCTGTGTCTGTCAATTTTCATCCCTCAGGCTACTGGACACAAGGCTCAGAGGCAGCTTCTACTTTTACATGTTCTCAGTGTCATAACCAGTGTGAGGAAAGGTCATTTTCCTGTAGAAAAGATCTAGTAAATATCCAAACACATGGCAAGCAAGCAGAGATAAACATAGATGAGTACTGCCTGGAGAAGGGACCCCCTCTTCATGATTGGGCTACGATAAGTTATACTTTGAACATTATGTAAGGGGGCGACATGCCATATTGACAGCACAAGGAGACTGCAACTTCCTGTAATAATAGGAAGAGAAGTGTTCTCCCTAAGGCTCTGTAAAGTAGGTGTGGGCAGTGAGTGAGTTTATTTATGGATAGTGAACCCAAGTGGGGTCAATCTACTGTTATTTATCATTTCATAAAAGTAAAGAACATATGTTAGTAGTCTATAAGACCTCAAATACAGACACATGATATAAATTGAAGCTAATTAGAAACATATTTTAATGAGATAATTTTAAATACCTATTAAAAGCAGATCTAGAATATTTAATAATTGGTGTTAGGACAGTTAGGTTGGCATTCTCCCTGGAGAACATTCTGCAGAAGAAAATGGATCTATCAAGTGTTTTTATAGGATTTTTTTCCAACTGACCAAGACAAGGTAAAAGATACACAACTTGAAATCATAAGCATAATTTATAATCCAGCGCCAGTGAGATGGCTTAATGGGCAAAGGTGCTTGCTACCAAGCTTAACAACCTGGGTTTGATCCCCAGAACACACATGATGGAAGGAGATACCTGACCCTACAAGTGTCCTCTGACTTCTACATACAGGGCGTGGCACACAAGCAGCCATACAGATTAACACACATAACCACGCTCACTAAATGAATGTCATATAAAAAAATTAATAATCTATAGACATGTAAAAATTAGTTGGTGGAGCCTTTTTAAACATTAAATAAAAACCTGAATCCAAATAGTAAATTAAATGCTGTAAATTTGACTGCGCCTCTTTTTATTTCTTTTAGACCACCATTAAAAGCAAGGCAAATGGAAAAGTTATTGACACACCAATTTAGAAAGGTGTACTGTTGTACAGGACTGTCCTCCAACAGCAGATACCACCTTCTTGAGCTCAGCTGAGCCCGCTTACTTAAGATCATGACATCTGTCTTATTGATTGTTCACCCACGGAAGGAAGGGCAAGCAGAGTCATAGGACTCTCTCCTGAGTCCACCCCCACCTCCCAACACTTGATGAGCAATTTGGACTTAATTCCATGTGGCCTAGGGGAGGAACTAGAGCATACAGCTAGGGACGACTAATGTAGGGTCTTGCACCATTTTGTGTGGCTGTGGAGAAGCCATCGCCTATGTTTGGGTGAAGTCTTTCTAGTAAGGCTTTTGGGGAGGACCAATCATCCTATAAGTAAAGCCTCACTCATTGCTCTGAAAATAAGCCCAGTAAATTCATTGGCTTCTCAGGGTGCCACTGATGAAATTTTACCTAAGTTTGTTGTGGGGGCCTAGGGAGGAGGGGTGGAGGAGGGTGTGGATCTTCTTTACTTCACCTCTCACATTTTAACTACATCTGCCAGTTCAGCAGAAATAAACAAGGTTAAGACACTGAAAAGAAAGATGACTGGAAGAAAGAAGGGTAGAAAGAAAAGGAAAAAAGGAAAAAATTCTCACAGAATTAGAAATAAAAACAAAGTTTAGACATCTGAATAGATTTTCAACTTCAGTTCTATAAGAGACATAAAATGAAACTAAAATTCCTTTTACTTGCTAGTCAGTAGAGAACGGAAGTATGCAGTTTATTAGCAAAGACAGGTAACAATGCTTACAGGCATAAACTATTGACACAAACTATATGTGGTATAATTTGCAAATATCAATTAAAATTGAGCATTTATGCATTGAATAATGAGTTGAACTTCTTAAGATTTGTCCCTTGTGTTGAATTATATGCTTGAAAATTGATACTTATATAGAATGTGTATTGTCCTCCTATTAGGGATAGTAGAAATCAAAATGTCACTGGATTTTAGTAAGCGTGCCCTTAGGTTATCTAGACTTTGGTGACCAAATTCCATAAACTACGTGGTGAATAAACGCAATAAATAAATTTCCCATGGGCCTGAAGGCTAGGAAGCCCAAGATGAAGGTACTGGCAGTTTCTGAGGCCAGTGAGAGCCATGGAGGAGACTTTTTGCTGAATATTATCCAGGGAAGGGGCCAGCAACCTCTCAGATTATCTAGTTTATAGGACTCTGATCCCATTCATGATAGCTCTGACTTTCTGGCCAGAACACTTTTCAAATCCTCTTCCTACAATTACAATCACACTGGGGGTTAAGTTTCAAGGTGTTTATTTTGAAGAGGCACAAACATTTATTAAGTGTGATCATAATTAATGATAAAATGGAAGACTAGAGGCTGGAGAGATAGATGGCTTTGTACTTAAGAGAACCAAATGCTCTTGAAGAAGACTGGGATTTGGTTCCCAGTATCCACATGAAGGGTAACAACCATCTGTAACTCCAGGTCCAGCGGATCAGATGTCCTCTTTTGTCTTCTGCAAGCATTCTACAATGAATACATGCAATGTATTCATTGCAATACATGCAGGCGAAATGCTCACACTCAGAAAATAAAAGTAAATAAAGTGAATGAGTACAGTTGGAACACTATACAGTTGTAAAAGTGAATACAAAGTGAAGTCTTAGTACTTTATACATTGGCATGAAGTTATTTTATATAAAAATTGAAAAGTATATGTGTTGTGTTGTTTTCTATTGTTGGTGCCATAAAAAATATGATCACAAATTTAGACCCCTAAAATAACACAAAATTACCTTATAATTTGGCAGGACAGATGACTGGCAAGAGATTCTGCGATAACTCCAGATGATGGTCAGGATTTCAACCTCTTTAGAAAGTCTACAAAGGATTCCATCTCTTTGCCTTGTTGGTTTCTAAGGCATCCCCCTGTCCCTTGGTGCTGGGTCTCTTCCATGTCAGGAAGAAGCAGCAGCATCTTCCTGGTTACTGACCTTCCTGTACTCGTGCCTTTACCTGATTAACTGAAGGTGTTCTGTCCTTAAGTGTTCATGTAATCAGACCTTTAATCACATCTGTGGAGTCCCTTTTTTCATATAACTAACATGTTCACAAGTTCCAAGAATCAGAATTTGGGCATCTTTGGGAGCTGATTTTCTACCTACTTCAATACATATCTGTGTAAATACAATGGTCATAGTTCTTTAAAAATGAGAATGCTATATTCATAACATAAATTAGATCATTAGAATTACATGACAATAGTTAATATTGACTATCTGAAAATGATGTCTGAAAGAATCAGGAGACTATATTATTTTCATTTCTTTTCAATTTTGAATTATGTAACTATTACAAACCTTACCCAAGCCTCTTCACACAACATAAAATGGAGATAGATGGAGACTGACTGCATCCTTGTCAGGGCTGTGAACTCTGGTATCAAATGAATAAACATGTGGTTTAGAACATCCTGGGGAGCACTCAAAGGAGCATTGATGGTGAGCAAGCCATGGTCAGAGGGCAAGGCAAGGTCACTACCACAGGGCAGGACCACAAGACTTGCTTTACTGATCCACCCTGCTGCTGAGGTCTCCCTGTATTTTTATGTTAGTAATTCCACTAGAGTCTGGCTGAAACTTGGATTACAACCAGTCACAAGAGGGAAATAAAAAGGAGGGAGAAAGTCTGCGTGATCTCTTTGCATTATCCTTTCTAGACTCTGAGCTTGGAGATGGTCCAGGCTTGAGTGAGAGGACACTGAGGTGGATTTAGAAAAGTTCATCACTTTCAAGTTTTGTGAGAATATTTTTATTATGTTTTAAATTATTTATTGTGTGCATGCAAATGTGTGTATATGTGCAGGCATGGGTGTGGAGGTCAGAGAACAACTTAAAAGAGTTGGTCCTTCTACCACATGGGTCACTGGAATCAATTCGGGGCCTTAGGATCGGCAGCACGCACGTTTACCCAATGAGGGAGCTCAGCGACCCCACTTTCAGCTTTTTATTCTTGAAGGAGTGAGTCAAGGACACAAGGATCTATACATTTCAGTCCATCCTAGTGATCTACAAACAAACTTTCGTTTGGGGAGATTTAATTAGCTAAAATGCAGCCTCTTGTAACATCGTTGACACAGTAGCAAATAAATGAATACATAATTAGGCAAAGGTAATTCACAGATGTGAAAGCCTAATGTCTTACAAACACATAAAAACCATGGCCACCCTGTTAATGAAAACTAAACCCAAATCAAACTAAGAAGTTTTTCACTTTTAACATATTGGTGATTTCAAAAGTTCGGCAGTGCTAAATAAGGTAGGGGCTCAGTTGTAGGAGGGAACAACCAACAGGCCCCAACAGAACATAAATAACCAGGGCAGGTTCAAGGTCTTGAA
>NW_008349073.1:4394986-4413810 GCF_000622305.1 Nannospalax galili | reverse complement strand
AGAGGCAGGCAGATCTCTGTGAGTTCAAGGCCAGCCTGGTCTACATAGTGAGTTCCAGGACAGCTGGGGCTACAGGGAGACCCTACTTCAAAAAGACAAAAAAACAAAAAGCAACAACAACAGCAACAAAAGAGAAATGTTTCAAAGATGGATGTGGTAGCACACACCTTTAGTCCTAGCACCTGGGAGGCAGAGGCAGGTGAATCTCTGAGATTGAGGCCAGCCTGGTTTATATAGCAAGTTCTAGGCCAGCTGGGGCTACAGGAAGGCCTTGTCTCAAAAAGCCAAAAACCAAACCAAAACAGAAAACAAACAAAAACCGAGGCATGTGGCTGGGGAGATGGCTCTGTTTACAACATAAGCCTAATGCCTGAGCTCAGTCCCCAGAACCCACCTGTGAAAAAAGGCAGATGCAATCACATGCATCTGTATTCCCAGCACTCCTATGGTGAGGTAGGGGGAGACAGGAGAATTGCCCGAAGCTCACTGGCCAGCCAGCTCAAGTATGCAATGCTGCAGCAGACACAAGAGACTGCCTGAGCAGGTGGAAGATGAGAACCAACTTCTGGAAGTTGTCCCCTATGCTCCACACACGTTCTGTGGCAGGAGTGTGCCTGCACATGTGCACACACAATGTAAAAATATCAAGGTGAACCTGAGGATTGACAGTTGAGGTTGGCCTTTGGCACACACACACACACACACACACACACACACACACACACACGACATAAAAGTTTACCACCAGCTATGCACTGTTGTTATTTTCCCATGAAAAACTTCATATAAGACTGTTCTTGACAGCAATTTATATTTATATGAAAACAGAAGAAACATAAATGACCATCAAAGAGAAAACTGATAAATGAGTTAATTGTAACAGTCTCCACACATTTCTTCATCACTGTAAATGAATAACTGAGAGGAGAGAATATCACCATTACGACATCTCAGAAACAGCGATAATTAGAGACAAGGCAATTAGCAGACTCTGCACAGCATGGTGCTCTATTTTTAAATTTTAAAAATCAGAAAAAAAAACCCACCATCAGTCTTTTTCAGCAAATGCATAAACATGGAAATGTTGAAAAAAAAGTCAATAGTCATTTCCCTTCTAGATTAGAGACCTGGTGGACAAGAAACGAGCTAGAATGCTAAAGGCTTAAAGGTCTACTATGTCTTATTTCAAACTTGGTGGTATTGAGCATGTTACATTACTAATATGTTACAGAAAAATCAGAGACCAACAGGTCTCCAGGTAAGGAGAGGAAGTTTAATTTGATGCTAGCAAGAGTGACACTACGAATAAAGGAGTCAGACCCCTTGTTCATGTTTTGGGGGCTTTTGTACTCATGTGTGGGGAAATGCAAACAGAAGGCAAAACAGCACATAGGTGACAATTAAGTAAAAGGTGCCTTGATAATTAAGCAAGGTAACATGTGGACACAAAGGTTACAGGAATGCAAAAACTTTGGAAAACAAAGACTTCCATCCTGGGCAAACACAGGGGCAGGATGGGAAACTCCTGCTCACCTCCTCATACCTGTCTCTTAAGAGTTTTCCCTGTTACAAAGTTCTTAATTACCATCACATTGCAACAGCTTTCCACCTCCACAATATCCCCTAATCTTTACAGACATAATCCCTTATGTTATTGAAGAAGAACTTTAAGATATTTTTGACTATTTCCTGGCATTTGAGGGCCTCTACTTGTTTTTGGTAAATTTAGTGAGTTTATTATCCTAGATTTTAAAAGGAAAGTGATAGAACCATCATTACAGGTTCTGTTAGTGAGGCGAGCCAGGGACCAGAGGGTTCCTAGGTATTTTTCAGAAAGGTTCATTTCCCTCTTTTCAGGCCTTTATTTTCCCTAGTAGCTTCCTTGTATTTTTCTAGCTCTGCAG
The DNA here is from genome assembly GCF_000622305.1 of Nannospalax galili. Taxonomy (NCBI): domain Eukaryota; kingdom Metazoa; phylum Chordata; class Mammalia; order Rodentia; family Spalacidae; genus Nannospalax; species Nannospalax galili. Next base: position 4,411,906 of record NW_008349073.1, on the reverse strand, counting down.
GTTTGATTTACAAAAAAACAGGACAAATACCTGCTTTTTACCGTCTGGCATCTCTAGTCTTAGAGGTAAGCTCAATAGCAGAACCAAGGAATTTCCCAGCTTTCAGTCGAGAAAGAAACTGGTCATTTTTGGGGGGCAGGGGGGCTTTACTTTAAAACTGTCTAATGTTTGCTTTTTATTTTTATTATTTTTTTTTTCTGAAGAGGTAATCCAATTTGCCATTGGGAATTGGACACAGACCAAGCTGGCTTCTTCCATGCTAAATGAGGATGCAAGGTGTGGTGTGGCAAATGGAGCACTCTTTCAGTGTGTCTACCTGAAAGACCCAAAAGTATATGTAGAGAAAAGAATGACCCTGACTGGTGCTTGTGAAGGAGAAGTAAAGGCAAGAGTAGTTAGGCATACATTACAGGCAAAGAACCAGAAGTCAGAACAGGGTGAATTTTAAATGTCTAAAGTCCATTAGAATTTCTTGATGAGGGCTTTCAAAAGCATTCATTTATTGGATTTTCCTTATTTTGCATTTGGCCATGACAGCTCAACTCAGATCTCCTTCTCAGGCATTATGATAGCTGTTGGAATGGCTAGCATCACACTGTGAATTTTCTCTTACATGTCTTCTAGACAGGGAAGAGAAGAGATTTAACCACCATTTAATTTTGATAAGAACAATAACGGACTTGGCCCTTTTGGCTGTAGGTGGCACGAAAGTCTAGTGAGAATTTTTCTAAATAATATCTCATATGAACTTTTAAGTCTAATGTCTTGGAAGCACAAGTCCTCAGGTTTTAAACAAATATACTGTTTAATCTTTAGTTATACTTTCCTTTTGAGTGTTTAAAACTATACAGTTGGCTCAAATTAACTAATTTACTTTAAGGTCGGTTAAGGGGTTAAGGATCTGATCCTCAGAGGTCACATCGGTTTGGGAGGAGTCTCTTGCTCCTTAGGCCTTTTCTTTTACCAGTTCCATCTATGTGAAGATAAGTCAAGAGGTCCTGCTCGACCTTGGAAGCATGAAGGAAATGTTTCCTCTGTGGTGACCCTCTTCTCTGCAGACTGGACACTGGTTTGAGTCCCTCTGATGGGGTCTCCATGACCTCCCTGAAAAAGAGGACAAATGATTCATCACAGGACATATCAAGAGATTCCCATAGCCCCCTGGGATATATCCCACCTTCCAGGGAAAGAATCCAAACTGTCCCTTAAGCCCCTTTGATCAGATTAGTATGGACAATCAAATAGGGTTATTAACCCACCAAGAAGGTCAGTTGTACCAGCTTGGTACCTTTAATTATTGTGTAATATATAGATAAACATTGAACAAAACCCAAATGTTCTCAAATAAACATTGACTGAAAGAGATTTGCTGTCACAGGTTAACTGGGCACAGCCCAGGAAAGGGACTTTGAAACAAAAATTGCTTAGGTCTGTCTCAAATGAAGGCTGTTCTATTACAAGCAGAAGCAGTCTCTTTTCCTTTCCAGTTTCCCATACCCTGATTTACAGTTTTCAGAAGGAAGGGAGGCATCATATCATATCACATACTATAGACAGGAAGTAAACTGATCAGAATTCAGACCAAGCTTCACTGGAACTGTTTATTTTGTTTTGTTTTGTTTTGTTTTCCTTTTTTTTAGATTGCATACATCTGGTTCAAGGAGGTAGACCTAGTCTTTCTTGAGCCAAATCATTCTTTTTATGAGCAAAAAAATGTGCTAGAAGTAACATTTGCATTATACAGAGAAACATAAGACATCTTTCAGTAGCCATATGTAACCCAATACTTATCTGCATCCATTTAATCCAAATCTGTGAACCCAGTACACAGTACAAGCCAGGAGTGGACTGAAAATTAACAACCCTGTATCTCCATAAACCTGTTCAGACTTTTAATAAGTTTGCATAAAATGAATTTCATTATCACTTCTCTTCTGGAAATATCCTGTTATTTTAATTTTTATATATAAATCTTTTACTACTACAGCACTTTTTAAATTCAGGAGACTGGTAGATGAAGAAGCCGATGGATGAATCGGCTTCTTATCTGTGTCCTGGAGAAAGCACCAGGACACAGATAAAACTCCAGCAGAATAGAGTTTATTAGCAAAGGAAACCTCGCATGGAACAGATTCCCTCCTGTGTAGGGAAAATGTTAGCCCATGGGTCGTGAGCTGGGGTCTTTTATAGGGGGATCTTTGGGGGGTGCAAAAGGCAGGAAGATCTATTTTTTAAAGATTAGGTGGGTGAGAGAAGGGACAATTAAAACCTGCCCCCTTTTGAGATCAAAGGTGAAACCTGCTGTACTGTCCAAACAAGGTGAAGAAAAGTCTGTTTTTGACTTCAAAGACCAGGGTGCTTATCTCAGGGGCTTGCAGAACTGTGAGGCCCTGTTGGGGTGATGGTGGGGCTGCTGTGGATCTGAACCCTCACATTCCAGCCTTTTGTGTTATAGGATAGGGAACACCATTGTCATCTTGCTACTTCCTGCTGGACAGGGTTGACATGGGGGACTGGATTAGGGGTCAGTCAGACAGCGGGGGTTCCCTCTTTGTGCATTTCAACAGGTTCCTCATGGTTGACAGGCACTCATATACATGTGAAGGGAAGGAAAGTAACAACTGATTAAAATTAGTAAGAGTTAGTTTTTGGATTTTTGTCCTGAAAATATCTGAAGAGGCAAGGAGCAATGGTTAGCACCAAGGTAATAGCTTTTTTGTCTTTTGGGTTTTTTTTTTTTATTTTTTTCCCTTCTGCCAAGGCTGGGCTCTACAGTGATGGACTCAGGATTTGTTTTCAGGTGTTTTGATAGCTGTTGGGGTGGCTAGAATCAGAGTCAGTTACCTCTCAAAGGCTTCTAGATAGGGAGAGAAAACAAATTTAGCCATCATTTAATTTTTTAGGCTAGAACAATAGTGGGTTGTCTCCCTTAGCTGTAGGTGGGCACTACAGTATTGCAGACCAAGATTTGAAGTCTTACATCTGAGTAGTGTTGTCTTATTAGAAAAAAATCATCAATGAGAGATAATTGTCTAAATAACATAAGAACTTAAGTCTTACATCTGGGTTGTATAATCCCTTGAACTCTTAAAATATACTGATGACTTTAATTTTTGGTTATATTCTCCTTTTGGGTGTTTAAGACCATACTAATGGCCCAAATAAACCAATTTATTTCTACTTTTAAGGTTGTATGAGGATTTGGTCCTCAGGGGTCACATGGGCTTGGGAGAAGCTCCTGGTTCCTCAGGCTTTTCTTTTACCAGTTCCATCTATGTGGAGATAAATCAAGAGGTCTTGCTTGAACGGGGCTTCACTTGGATGCATGAAGGAAATGTTTCCTCTGTGTGGCCCTCCTCTTTGCAAACTGGACACTGGCTCAAGACCATCTTCTGGGGTCTCCATGGCCTCCCTGAACAAGAAGACAGATGACTCACCATAGTTAGCAGAGATTTCAAGAGATGCTCCATAGCTCCTTGGAACTTGTTTGACCTTAGAAGGCAAGGAACAAAAATTTGTTCCTTTAAGTCACTCTGACCAGATTAATATAGGCCTTAAACTTTGGCTATTAAACATCCAACAAGGTTAGTTATACCAGTCTGGTACTTTTAATTACCATGTGCTATATAGATAGAGTTTGGGCAACATTCTCAACCTTGACTAGACATCCTTAGACTAGTTGACTAAGCTATGGCCTTAGAAATTTTAAGATTAGCTATACATTATCTTTGTTTCATTTCAAATTTATAGAAACATGGTGGTAAGCACAGTGGGGAATGGCTGAGGTAGGGTTTAGTGGGAAGAATAGAAATAGGGTCAGTAGAAAACTCATTCCTGGATTGGTGTTAAGAGAGGGGTCCTCGACATTTTTAATTTAAGAGGCCCGATACTGGTGGCCTGGTACTTAGTGTATTCCTTGGCTGGTTTTAATTTGGAGAGATGAATCCAACCAGGTTGTCCCAAGAGCTTGGGTGCTGATGGGGTAAACAGGATCACCAGGTGAGGACTAGTCCAACGTGGCTGGAGGGTTTCCTTCACTCCTTTCTGTTGAGTGTAAACCTGCAGGTAGGCAGGATCTCCAGGTTGAAGTGAGTAGTCAATTCAGCCTTTATAAACCTGGGGAATAATCAAGTCAGCATGTTCCCTGAGTAGTTTCCTTAGAAGGGTGAAGGCAGGTAAATAGCATGTAGAGGGGAGGGATGCTGGAGTAAGAGGTCATCCTTGGCAAAAACTAAGGCCCTGGTAGGTGACACAAGTTTGGCTTTTTGTGACATGGTTTCAAGTGGTAGGTGTCCTGACTCAATGCATTCTGTGATAAACACTATGGCATATCCTGCCCTTTGGGACTCCATTGGGGTGAGACTTGAACTTCTATCCATAAACCAATTTAGGGTTGGGTTTGGTAGGGGATCTGGGGAAATTAGGGGATCTCGGTAGGAGAATTCCTGAATAGTTTCCAAACACAAGTGAGTGAGTGAGGAGTTCACTGGAAGGGAGGTGGGAGGCTGGATTGAGAGGAGGGCAGGAATTAAGGGTGAGTGAAGGGTTTTCAAGAAATGTGACATGAAAGAGTTGTAGTTTAGAGGGAGCTAGATTGGCAAGAGATGTGTGGGTTAGTAAAACCTTAAGCCGGTGGGGGGAAAGAACAGAGATGGGCTGACCCAAAGAGAGCTTAAGTCTCTCCTGAGCCAGGAGAGCAGCAGCAGCCAGAGTGCAGAGACAAGGTTGCCAGTCCCGGGTGGTGGTATTAAGCTGTTTAGAAAAATAAGCTACTGGAACAAAAGTGGGACCCCTCATCTGTCCCAAAACCCCTAATGCCTGCCCCTTATTCTCAGTTGCATAGAGAGGAAAGGGCATTTTATGTTGGGGAGAGCTCATGGGCAGGGGGCTGAGACTGGGTTTGGGAGAGAGTATAGCTTGATATAAGAGAGGGGTTAGGAGAAGGGGCATCCTGGAAGGAGGCCAGAGTGGGAGAGGTGTCCTGTCCATGAGGGAGTGTCACCAAAGTTCTCTTTGGGTCTCTTGCTCTACCAGGCAAACCATATAACATATCTTTATGTAAGTTTATTATTACCATGGGGGGAAGGGGAAGAACTTACAAAAAATGAATGCTCAGTGCCTAGCTCTGCACGGCCCAGCTCTTTGCTGCCCATCTCTGTGCTGTGGCTCAGAGCCTGCCATTCCAGATCATTCCTTCAGCCTGCCCATAGTCACTGCTAGCTCTCACCAATGCCTCAGGGGCCAGCAGTCTTGCCACTGGTCCGTAAATGCCAGGCCATTCTGTTCTTCAAAACGCCTGGCCACTGCACTCCCTTCATGTTCATGGCTCCAGTTCATGATGGCACCACAAGCCCCTCCTTCCATGGCTAACTGTCCACAGTCAATTCTCTGCAGCACTCCCTACCCCTTAGAGGAAACAGGCAGCTTGGGACACAAGGGGTATTGGAGGCAGGGTCTGGAATTGAGGGAGAAGTAGAAGTAGATACAAGAAGGATAAATGGGTTATTTGAGCTAAAAGCCAGAATAGGGGAGAGTAAGAAATATTTGGCAAGTAGGGTTTTAAGGTTTCAGATTTCCTCTAGTATAGGAGAGTCAGTGGAAGGAGAGCAAGTGATGGACTTAGAGCACTGGAGAGCGGAGGAGGAAGATCGTGGAGAGGGAGTTCAAGGCAGAGAAGGAAGGGGAGCTAGGCTGGGCCCTGGAATGGAAGGCAAGAGAGGGTATAGCAAGGGGAGAGCAGAGGGAGGACTTGGCTGTGCCTCAGGCTGGGGAGCAGAAGGAGGTTGGGGCTGGGTGCTAATTGGAGGCAGTTCATTGGCTACAGTAGGGTCAAAAGCTGAGGTAGAGGGATAAGTAGGAGGAGCAGAGGCCCCTAATGGGTTGGGATCCCATGAAACTGTCTTAGCCAGAAGAACCTGATGGGAAGAACACTGGACACAGAGGGAAGGATTAGTACAGAGATCAAAGAAAGCTTGGATGTATGTTAATTCAGACCATTTGCCTTACGATGGCAGAAATTTTCTAAATCTCTCAAAACATTGAAGTCTAAGCTTCTGGTGTCTGCCCAAACAGAGTTATTATCTAACTCATACAGAGGCCAGGCAATGGTGCATGGGAACTTCAGGCATTTTGGCCTGATTTTATCTGAAAGTCCTAGTTGTTTTAAGGATTTAAAAAGACAAGCAAGAGGTGTGAAACCCTGAGACTTTGAGTGGGTGGTTCCCATAGTGACAGATTATTTACAGAGTGAAGAGGGGATAGAGAAAGAACTGAGCAAGTGGGTAGGCGGTAGAGACAGAACAGCAGGTGAGAGACAAAGAAAATCCTCTTTCCTTAGGGACTGGAAGCAGGATCATGAGTCCAGGCAGGAAAGTGCAGTGGATGAGGAAGAGAGAGACAGGGAGGGAGTAGGATGTAGCGGGAGAAGGGGTTTGGCATCGGTCAAGCAAAATAAGAATGAGGAGAATCAGGCACCAAAAAAATCATCCTTTTCTTACCACAGGTTCAAGTACAGGTTCAATTTAGTCATTGCCAAGTCCCAGAAGGTGGTGTCCCACAATCAGATCATCAGGGAGAGGAAAGGTGAGATTCTGTCCTGGACAGAAAGTAGTGTGTATTCCTATCTCTGGAAATAGCATCCCAAATCCAGAGAAAGGAAATTTTCTGATGCATCAGTGTAATTTCAAGGTAAGAGAGATGAGCAGAGTACTCTGCAACAAGAGCGTGGTGTGACCAGCCAGTAGACAGAGACAAAGTACAACAAATGGGATGGGCAAAAAGAAAAAAAAATCCCCCAAACTGTAGTGAGCTAGAAGGGAGAGAAGCTTGTGGAACAAGTTGATCCTGAGGTTTATTAGAGACTGAAGGAAGATGAGCCCCAGAAGGGTGGTGGTGAGAGAGATTATTAATTAATTTATACATTATAGTACTAGGAGCCATAATTTATATATTATAGTGCTGGGAACCATATTGTAGATTAAAGAGAGAATATTTTGGCCTGAAAAAATATTTTGGTGTTAATTTAACAATTTTAGTTCACATGTGACTTTACTTAAAAATTAATATGATACCAAGTAAATTAATTTTAAGAAATATAAATTTATGTTAATTGTGTATACACATTTAATTACATACTCTTTGTTGAGAATGTGGTTTATCATTTTTAAACCAAAACACCTTGAAGTAGACAAACAAAATGAATACACCTTAAAAGTAAAGAAAAACCAGATATGGTATTTAACAAATAGGATTTTATCCAACCAGCTTAGATGTCATATTGTATAGGTAATTAGTGGTTTAAAGAAAGAGTTAAGTTTGTCATAGATTTGAGGAAGCATCTTTTCCCTTTTGAAGAGCTAAATAACTGAAGGATTTTAATAAAATCCTGTCAATCTAAGAACATAAATCAGAGGAAACAAGAAAGACAAAAGGAAACATTAACAGATTAGGTTAAGGATAAAGTCTAAATAGTACTGAAAATAATCCCATTAGCTAGTTTCATTATAGACAGTAATATTCTCTGTTGAAATTAATTTACACCTTATCTGTTCTCAACCACAGAGTGCCTTTATTTTTAGGCTGTTTTGTTCTCCTTTTCCTTGTCACAGTATCAGGGGGCCAGCCTGAACCTGGAAAAGAGTCTTGGAAACACATCTTGAGATAATAGGCTTGAGTCTGAAGTGGGAGGGCCAATCCCATCTCCAGAGGCAGCATCTCAGTGAGCTCAAACAGCATGTGACAATTTACCAACATAATTAATATTACCCTGACATTATAACTAGAAAACACTTAGGGAATGGTGGGGCAAGAACACAAGCAAGCATAGAGCATCTGAGCATCAGTGAGGGAAATAACTCTATTCCAGAGAAAAACAGGCTTAGAATCACAATGTAGAAAGTGGAGGAATTAAGAACAGTAGAGGCCACATCTCAAGCCTCTCACTCAAGTACACTATTACTTTTTACCTCTCATTGTTGTAACTATGTGTTGGTAGTAGCTTGTCTCTTGTAAGGTTTTGGCCCTGGAGTACAGCAAATTTTCATCTGCTTCACAGGTCTAGTCATCACAAAGTGCCAGCTCCCTTTTCACCTTGAAGGCATATAGCTAGAAAAACTTTAAGTTCCCTTTAGAAACTAACAAATATACTACATAAAACAGTAAGAATTTAAAATAGACAGTTTTAGAAATTAGTAAATACCATAGAAAAAATGTTAAAGTCCAAAATAATTTCTTTAAAACTACCAGATAAAGATGTCATGCAAGCAATGTCAAAAACCCAAAAATAATTCCTTTTAAAAATCTGTAAATATGTCAATGTAAAAACTTAAAACAATTATCTTTAAAAAACAGTAAATATACCATAGAAGAAGTTAAAACTCAAAGTAATCCCCTTTTGTAATAGGCCCAAATCAATGTTAAATTTTAAACTTCCATTGTGGAGATCTGGCATTATTCCCTTAGCCTGAACTAGTAATGCATTGCTTATTAAGACACAAAAACAAAAATACAAGAGAATTAGGATATATGATTAAATGTGTGAAGTTTAGGGAACTCCTAGGCACCACTTACCAGTAGGTCAGACTTGATATAAAAGAACAAAGTACCCTCATAAATATATATGAGACCCAAATAGAAAAGCAAATCAAAGGAATCCATGGCTCTCCCTAATCAGTGTAGTTGTAATGGCAAGCAAAGTTCTCTGGATTTTTTAATTCCTAGATGCAAGCTATGCTGGAAAAGAAACTCATGAGGGCAGCAGAAGTAACAGGACACATAAATCACTGGCTGTAGCTCTGAAAGCATATGTCTTGCCTGAGCAGTGCCTGTGGCTTTTCATATATAGTGAAATATAAATTGGTTTCATCTAGTTAGAAAAGTAGGTGCCTGAGCATTGCTTTTTTGGTGCCCAACAGGGCCTAAGATCAAAATTTTGAGCCCCTTCGACTGAGAAAAAGTTTAAGAGAAAAAATGCCTTTTAAAATCTTTTTCGTTTGTCCATGGTGCAAGCTGCCTGAAATTCTTTAAATTCTCCAGCAAAGTCGCCCATCCGGTTTAGCTTATGTGGGTCTAAATGGGGAGAGGTTACCCTAAAAGGTTCTTAGACTCATTCATAAAAGAATTTAAGAATGGGCCTGATCCAAAACTTTTTGCATTTTATTAGAATGTTAATGAAAAAAAAAAAAAATCCCCAGGGAAGGCCATCTGGCGATCTTGGCAGCTGCCTGGAGGGGGTGAATAGTGGCAAGGAAAGAAAGCCTTGGATCCACAGAGGTTTAGAGCCTGCATGGGAGGTCAGACACATGGTGGGCTGGCAGGCACATGGCAGGGAGTAGAAAGCTTTAGAGAAAATTAAAGAAGTACAAGGTACTGGGAAACCTAAAGGGTTAATGAAAGCATGTTTTAAAAGGGATATAAAGAAGAAATTTTTCTCTGAAAAATTTAGAAAAGCAGGTAGACTTATAGAGACCTAAACATGTGTAGGTGGGTTTAGAAGGAGAAAGGTCGTCCCCAGGTGGGTTAGGCAGGCACAGTAACCACCAGACACTGAATGGTCTCAGAGACCAGTGCTGTCCAGGAGGGACCAAATTCAATCAGAAAGGAGATCAAAAGAAGATGTAGGAGAGACAGAAAGAAGTGAAGGCAAAGCAGAGAGAAGGAGAGGGAAAGGAAGGGTGGGAGAGTACCTTAAAGCCAATTCAGTGGTATTTGTAGAGGCCAGTAATGGCAAGCAGGTCCAGTCGAAGGGTTTGTACATGGGAGGTCCCTTGAAGTAAGAACTAGGTTTTGGCACCATCTGATAGATGGAGAAGCTGATGGATGAATTGGGTTGATCAGGAGAAAGCACCAGGACCCAGATAAAACTCCAGCAGAATAGACTTTATTAGCAAAGGAAGCCTCTCATGGGACAAATTCCCTTGCTGGTAGGGAAAATGTCAGCCCACATGTCAAGAGATGGGGTCTTTTATGGGGGGTGGGGCTTCGGGGAGGTGCAGAAGGCGGGAAGATACATTTCTTTTTAAAGACTGGGCAGGGGGAAGTGGAAAAGCAGGACTGTTAAAACCCACCCCCTTTTGAGATCAAAGGGGAAGTCTGTTGTGCTGGCCAAACAAGGTGCAGAAAAGTCTATTTTTGAATTCAAAGAACAGGGTGCTTATCTCAGGGCCTTGCGGAACCGGAACCCTGTGAGGCCCTGTTGGGGTGGGGGCAGGGCTGCTGTGGATCTGAACCCTAACACAGACCATTTGCAATTAGGGCAGAATTACATACAGCTGGCTGGGAAGAATGGCTGGATACTCAGGTGAGGGTCCAATGACCCTGCTTAGCTCCCCTTTAATGAAGGAACATAACTGTCAGCAAGCCCAACTGTGATGACCGTTTGTAAGCAGCCATACCTGAAGTCATGAAGATGGCAGTCTTTGACTCAGAGAGTGCTTGCTGTGCAGCATCATCTTATTAAAAGAACATGGATTAAGATATTATACTGAGTTAACAGTGCCCATGTACATACTGTGCTTTAGGTTCCCAGGTAGACCTTATAGAAAACACAAAACCATTAAAATCTTTTACTTTGTGTAGTTCAGAGAGTGACCTATCAAAGAAGGCGCATAAACACAAGGTAAAGAGAAGCAACTGGTACACAACTTCCGGCAGAATCACTGAAGGAAAACCGTGCTAGAGCCCTGCTCAGACTTTAATAAACTCTTTTCATAACATTTAGAAACAAATTTATCAAGCAATTCATATTTTACCTCATATATAAAGAGATGAACAACTATCTTAAATATATTATTATAATGTATAAACTTTGAGTTGTCATTGTAAGCCTTGAAGCAGGTTTTAAATAACCAAGTCTCCCTTAAAAGTTTAGAGATGTTTTACAAAGGCTTGGAAAATATCTGGTCGATATAAAAAATATTTAAATACAGAGATAAATTGCACCCTTAAACAAAAACAATGATTCCTTGAAGTTAATTTATATTGTTAATAGGAACCATGTTGTAATTTGACAATTTCAGTTAACAAGAGAACTTACTTACAACTCAATTTGACATCTAGTAAATTATTATTTAATAATTGTTCCCTTAATATTAAACATAGGTTTACATATTCACAATAGTCTCATGCAATAAATACTGGTTAGACACAATGTCATGACAAACCAGTTTCAAAACCAAGACCAATTACCTTGATAAAATTCTGATCAGATGTATATAAAAGAAACTCTTAAATGCCAGTAGTACTTTACATATACATCCATACAAACTGATGCCAGGCATAAGGGCTTTCACTTTTCAGAAAGTATTTTCAGAAATATCATTTACATTTTAAGACAGTAAATATTTCTGACTGGTTTCAAACTCAACAAGTGATGGAAAACAGAATTATATATTTCATTTGTACGTAAAGCTAACCATAGCCAAAAGTACAGCAATGATTAAAACAAGCTAATGTTTAAACAGTTTTCATTAAAGACAATTCCATGGAAGAGGATAAAGAATTGGATGACAAGAAGTATTTAGTCTTAATAAGACAATACAGAATCAATCTACAATTAAAGACCATTTAAGAGTAACAGTACCAAAAGCATAGCGTATAAGAAAACAGGTTTCCTGAGTATGATTCAATTACAGCTGTCTACAGTTAACTCTTTCTTATAGTAGTCTTTAGGAACTTACAAAGAATGAGAGGTGAAAGCACAAGAGCACAGCACATAGGGTCAGAGAAGCCAGCATGCCTAGTCTGCAGGGCTGGTGGTCTGTGACAGCAGCAGCTGAGGCTCAGACAGGTCGTTTGCTTCCTATAAGAGAGAAGGGAGGGGTAAGACTGTGAAGTAAACAAGTTCAAAATCGTATTACTGCCCAGCATCTAAGAAGACACGTGTAGAGGACTGTTGTGAGTTAATTCTCAGAGAAGTCTGGAGGTTGTTCTGAGTAAGAATAAAAGTACATGGTAATTTTTACAAGATAAACATAATAGTGTCTATAAATAGTTATTCTGAACACATTGTAGTTGTCCCATTTTGTCTCAGGCTGCTCTGGAGGCAAGAGACCATCTTGGGGATCAGTTCTTACAAGGCACCCCAGAAGAAGCCATGTGCTACTGCATCTATCTCAGGTGCTCTCTAGCCAGAGAAACAAAAGCACTGCTGCCACGTGGCTATCTCCAGGTACCGGGCAGAGCTCTTCCAGGTATCAGAGACCTCCATTCAAGCCAAACTAAGATTCCTGATTTTAATTGCTGATGGGAGTTTTATCAATATCTAAAATAAAAGCAGTTCAATGCAGACTTAAACATGAGAGTTAAAGGCAAGAGTTGGTCCAAGAAAGAAAAGTACAGAGCCACATGTAAGCCAGCAGAGTTTCTAGGGAAGAAATGTGCCTTTCCCCCAAACAGGCCACAGCTGCCTACATACACAGGAAACAGAGAACTTAGGACAAAGCCAAATAGATGAGGCAGGAAGACCAGTCCCAGAATTAATCTCCATCTCTGAAGACGAGTTAACTATTAAACCTATAACCAAATGAAATTTAATTTTCTCAAACCATTCTCAAGCCTTTAGAGGTCTGAAAGCAACACAAACCAGACCAAGGATGTCAAAACCACAGTATTTCCAAAGGGAGCAAACCAAAGAGATACTTTAAAACAAACACTATGAAACCAAAAGGTATGTAGCAAATAAGGTCCTTAAAAGGCTCAGACACTGTTGGTTTTTGTTTTTTTTTTCCTTTGAGACAGAGTCTCCCTGTAGCCTCAGCTGGCTTGGAACTCAGTATGCAGACCAGGCTGGCCTTGAACTCACAGAGTTCTGCCTATCTGCCTGCCTCTGCCTTGAGAGTCCTGGGATGAAATGCGAACACCACCACACCTGGCTTCAGATACTATTTTGTATAAACAAGTAGCACTTAAAACTTTTGTGAAACACATACTAGACCTAGAGACATTGTCCAAAAGATTTAAAGATGTTTAGGGTACCCAAATTCATAAAGTCTTTGAATGTGCTATCAAAATATCCATTTATAAATCTACATGTGTATTTTAATTAGGCATGCCAAAATAAAACCAATAATTGTGTTCACAATAAACAAATGAAAAGAATAACTGAAGTGGCCAGTTTATTTTGATGGAAACAATATATGAAGACAATGATCAGACACACATGACAGAATTAAGTGAGATCTCAACACAGGAGAAACTCATAGACATACATGACATACTTACATGAAATCTCAAACACATGGAAAATGACTATTATAGACACACATGACATAATTCCACAGAACCTAGGTGCACCCAAAACACAAGAATCAAGGAGTTTGATTAGGATGTTCCTTTGCATGTAGGTACTCATCTTTAAAATCTGGATAGGGGGAGAACATTTCCTCCATAATCTCGTCATAGCTTTGGGGCAGTTCTACCTCTTCTTCTGGTAATTATGAGGCTGGGTTTTAGGGTTCAGGTAGCCTCCATCTGGACTCAGGAATTCTTACTAGCATGACCTGACACTGTCACTCAATTTCACATTAAGTTTTAACTTGGAGTGTTTTACCTTAATGCCATAATTTCCTGCATAACCTAGTTTAAGGTTGCCCAGCATCACCTGGAGGACAGGCTGGGTCTGACACTTGAACTGGGAGGAACCCATCTGAAATTTTATATGTGCCCGGGATGTTGTAATGTGTGCATAGGAGGGGTTAGAGAGTGTTAGTCTCCCTCACTCAGATGCCTTCCTGTCTGGCCGCCTCTCAGTGACTTAAGAAGTCTTATGTTAGGGCCATACATAAATTCTCGTGCTCAGTCACCCAAAGGTGAGTGCCCGTTTAGGTTACATGACCTCATCAGAACCACAGGGTGAGGCCCAGTCAGATTCCATGGCCTCAAAGAGCCTTGAAACCATTACTTTCATTCTCATATCCCTGCACTGTCATTCAGAGTTTAAGACAGTTGTTCCATAGTTACTCCCACTAAATTCCTGTTCTGCCTAAAATCAGAGCCAGGACCTTGGAATCACATCAAGGTGTAGTTGTGGCCCGGTTTGCTGCTTGATTCCTGATTACTGTTTTATCTTAAATGGGGCCAGGACCTCGGAATCATGTCAAGATTTAGTTGTGGTCCCCTTCGTTCTGGAGGCCAGTGCCATCTTGGAATCACATCAAGACTTTGTATGCAGCTGCCTGCAGGGTATCAACCCACAGTCTTCCACCTGTCTAACCTGGGGCCCATTACCTGGTCTGGATATCCATTCTGGGTCTCCATCTCACTTCACCTGATGAGATGCTCTGGTTAGGGGCTGTGCAACACTCTTTGGCTTACTGGAAGGAGACCCCAGAGGAAATTCTTCAATTTTTCAGGGGTGCGTACTTCTCTGTCCCAGGGGCTGAGGGGGCTGCAGGGTCCAGGAGCAGCAGCCTCTATACCAATGAGGGTACAGCAACTTATTCTCACTGGGGACCTCCAGATATGTTACGGAAAAATCAGAGACCAACAGCTGAGTCAGATGAGGAGAGGAAATTTAATTTGACTCTTGATGGACTGACACCACAAATAAAGGAGTCAGACCTCCTGTTCAAGTTTTGGTGGTTTTGTACTCATGTGTGGGGAAATGCAAACAGAAGGCAAAACAGCACATAGGTGACAATTAAGTAAAAGGTGCTTTGATAATTAAGCAAGGTAACATGTGGACACAAAGGTTACAGGAATACAAAACTTTGGAAAACAAAGACTTCCATCCTGGGCAACCACAGGGGCAGGATGGGAGACTCCTGCTCACCTCCTCATACCTGTCTCTTAGGAGTTTTCCCTGTTGCAAAGATCTTAATTACCATCACATTGCAACAGCTTTCCACCTCCACAACATTTTCAGTGATTAAAAGCATAAAGCTTTGCATTATATAAAAATTTATCTCTTATTCTGCTTTTAGTAAAAATGTACGAGTCAAAAGCATTTGTTTGACTAAAAATTAAAAGCAAGACAAATATACTGAGATGCAGGTAATTCCATCATTCAGTGCTAGAAAGCCTACAAATAGTGACTTCAGGAGATTAGGGACACAGTTTATGCCTCTCATATTACTGAAAAAACAAACATGAAGATGTCAAGAACATCAGTCAACAGTTACATAGCCAAGTTCCTTCTCTTTTCTTATTGTTATTTTGGGTTTTTTTTTCCATTCTCTACTACTCTAAATATTTGACTTCTGCTTTCTTTTGTTTCTATTTCGATTTTTGTATGTTTGTTTATTTTTGAGACAGGGCCTCCCTGTAGCCTAGTTTGACTGGAACTCACCATGGAGACCAGGCTGTCCTTGATTCTCAGTACTGAGATTAAGACCTTGTATCATCATCCACTATGCCAGGCCTGGCTTTCACATTTTGACTCAAAGTTGTTCATCTGCCTCCTATTAATATATCTACATGTCAGCTAGTTCTAAGGAGGAAAAGAGCAGAAATCGTTAACATGCTACACCTGCTTACATTCCATTGGCAGAAATGTAAGAATATGATGTTTATAAAGTTGGAAACTGATAGGTAAAAAGTTGGCAGAGAATGAGTGAATGGATGATGAGACACGGAGGCACAGCTAAAACTCCATCAAAATAGGGTTTATTAGCAAAGGAACATATGGGACAGATTCCCTTCTGGGCAGGGAAAATGTCTGCCTGGGTCTTGAGCTAGGGTCTTTTTAAAAGGGAGGCTTCTGCTTCCTGTAGAAGGAGGGAAGATGTATTTTTTTTTAAAGTTGGGTGGGGGGGAAGTGGGAGAGCAGGACTGTTAAAACCTGTCCTCATTAGAGATCAAAGGGGAAGCCTGCTGTGTTGGCCAAACAATGGAGAAAAGCCTGCTTCTCTTGACTTCAAAGACCAAGGTTCTTATCAGCTAGGTTCCCTTTTCTCTGGAGCTTGAGATGGGACCTTGTTGGTGAGGGGGCAGGGCTATCTGAACCTTAACATTCCAGCCTTTTGTGTTATAGGATGGGGGTTGTTGTCTTGCTGCTTCCTGCTGGACAGGGTAGACGTGGGGGAAGCTGGATTAGGGGTCCGTCAGACAGCAGGGGTTCCCTCTTCGTGCATCTCAACAGGGTCCTCGATGGTTGACAGGCACTTGTGTACATGTGGAGGGAAGGAAAGTAACAACCGATTATAATTACTAAGAGTTAGTTTTGGGATTTGGTCCTGAAAATAGTAGAAGGGGCAAGGAGCAATGGTTAGCACCAAGGTAATAACTCATTTTTCATTTTTTTTTTCTCTTCTGCCAGGGCTGAACTCGAGAGCGATGGACTCAGGATTTGTTTTCAGGTATTTTGATAGCTGTTGGAGTGGCTAGAATCAGTGTCAGTTACCTCTCAAAGGCTTCTAGATAGGGAGAGAAAAAAAATTAGCCATCATTTTATTTTTTAGGCTAGAGCAATAGTGGGTTGCCATTCTTAGCTTTAAGTGGGCACTACAGTATTGTAGACTAAGATTTAAAGTCTTACATCTGTACAACACCTTATTAGGAACAAAATCATCAATGAGAGATAATTGTCTAAATAACATAAGAACTTACAGTCTAATGTCTGGGTTGTGTAATCCCTTGAACCCTTAAAATACACTGATGACTTTAATTTTGGTTATACTTTCTTTTCAGGTGTTTAAGACCGCTGATGGCCCAAATAAACAAATTTATTTTTACTCTTAAGGTCGTATGAGGGTTTGGTCCTCAGGGGCCACATGGGCTTGGGGGGAGCCCCTGGCTCCTCAGGCTTTTCTTTTACCAGTTCCATCTATGTGAAGATAAGTCAAAAGGTCTTGCTTGACCAGGGCTTTGCTTCAAAGAATGGAGGAAATGTTTCCTCTGTATTGACCTTCCTCTTTGCAGACTGGACACTGGTTTAAGTCCATCTTTTGGGGTCTCCATGCCCTCCCTGAATAAGAGGACAGGTGA
>NW_008349073.1:4394594-4394814 GCF_000622305.1 Nannospalax galili | reverse complement strand
AGTCTGGTACTTTTAATTACCATGTGCTATGTAGATAGAGCTTGGGCAACATCCTTACATAAACCTTAACTAGACATCTTTAGACTAGTTGACTAAGCTGTGACCTTAGAAATTTTAAGATTGTCTACACATTATCCTTGTCTCATCCTTGTTATATTGTAACAACCCTACACAGACCTTAGTCACCTGCCCAGCTTTCTCATTTCTTTGTCAATTCTGA
>NW_008349073.1:4392092-4394397 GCF_000622305.1 Nannospalax galili | reverse complement strand
GTAGTATCAAACCAGTGTTTGATTACATTAAAGTTTTTCTGGGGAACCAGTATATTTACTGAGCTTACTCACAGAGATGACTGAGGGGTTGCTGAGGTATATGAGTGACCTGAGAGTATTTACATTGGAAAGCCTTAACCCAGCATGGATCAAGCCTTCTCTTCCTAGCCTTTTTTAGATAATATACGTTAATCTTTTCCAAGTCCAGGAGGAGCTGGATACTCAGGTGAGGGTCCAATGACCCTGTTTACCCCTCCTCTTTTATTGTCAACAAGTCCGATTGTGATGATTATTTATTTTAGTGGACATAACTGAAGTCATGAAGACGGTAGTAGTTTGACTCAGAAAAAAGTAGTGCATAGTATCATCTTATTAAAAATATATGAAATCTCAATTATACATATAAGATAATGTAATAAGTTAATAGTATACATGTACATATTGTGCTTTATAAGTTTTTAGGTAAATCTTTTACCTTATGTAGTTTAGAGAGTGATCTACCAAAACCTTGCTTTAGGTGGAAAAAAGCAATTGGTACATAAACATTATCAAATTGTTGTTTACAACCTCCAACATAATCAACTAAGGAAAACTGTGCTATAATCCTGTTTAGACTTTATAACTGTTGGAGTGGGAGAAATGGGAGGGCTGTCCTGTCCATGAGGGGATGCAGGGACAGGGGTATCGGAGGCAGGGTCTGGAATCAAAGTAGAACTTAGATACAGGAGGGATAAATGAGTTATTTGAGCTAGAAGCCAGAATCAGGGAGACTAGGGAATATTTGGCAAGGAGGCGTTTAAGGTTTTGGATTTTGTTTTTTTAGAGGAAAGTTAGTGGAAGGAGAGCAGGTGATGGACTTAGAGCGGAGCTGGAGAAAGGGAAGGTCATGGCATGGAGAGGGAGTTTGAGTTGGAGAAAGGAGGTGAGATGGGTTGGGCCCTGGAATGGGAGGCAAGGGAGAGTATAGCAAGGGGAGGGCATGGGGAGGACTTGGGTCTGCCTCAGGCTGGTGAGCAGAAGGAGGTTGGGGATGGGTCCTAATCAGAGGCAGTTCATTGGCTATGGCAGGATCAAAAGCTGAGGTTGAGGGGTGGGGGGCAGGGGGGCCCTGGTGGGTTGGTGGGATTCCATGAAACTGTCTTAGCCAGAAGACCCTGATGGGAAGAACAAGGGACCCAGAGGGAGGGATTATCATGGAGATCTAAGGAAGCTTGGCTGTATGGTAATTCAGACCGTTTACAGTGGCAGAAATTTTTTAAATTTCTCAAAATATTGAAGTTTAAGGTTCCAGGGTCTGGCCAAACAGAGTTATTATCTAACTCATACTGAGTTCAGGCAGTGGTTCACAGGAACTTCATGTATTTTGGCCTGATTGTAGCCGAAAGTCCTAGTTGTTTTAAGAATTTAAGAAGATAAGCAAGAGGTGTGAGACCCTGAGACTTTGAGTGGGTGTTCCCATAGTGACAGATTAAATACAGAGTGAAGAGGAGATAGAGAAAGAACCCAGCAAGTGGGTAGGAGGTAGAAACAGAACCAAGCACATGGGAGACAAGGAAAATCCTCTCTCCATTGGGAGTGAAAGCAGGACCATGAGTCTGGGCTGGAAAATGCAGCAGATGAGGAAGAGAGAAAGACAGGGAGGGAGTAGGAGGAAAAGGGGTTTGGATTCAGTCAAGCAAAATGAGAGCAAGGAGAACCAGGCATCAAAACAAAGCATGCTTTTTTTGTTGCTCAGGTTCAAGTTATTATTTCTGAGTAATTTCCAAGTCCCAGAAGGTGGCATCCCACAATTAGATCATCAGGGAGAGGAAAGGCAAGATCCTGTCCTGGACAGGAAGTAGTGTGTGTTCCTATTTCTGGAAATAGCGTCCTATGTCCTGAGAAAGGAAAGGGTTTTCCGACACATGTGTGATTTTGAGGCAAGTGAGAGCAGCGAAAAACCCTGCAATGAGAGCATGGTGTGACCAGCCAGTAGATGGAGACAAAGTGCAAGGAATGGGATGGGAGGAAAGTGGGAAAAAAACGCAGTGATCCAAAAGGGAAGGAAGCTTGTGGAACAAGTTGATCCTGAGGTTTATTTAGTGGAGGCTGAGGGAAGATGAGCCCCAGAAGGGTGGTGGTTTTGTAGAGGTTTGGTAGAGCCCCAGAAGGGCAGTAGTGAGAGAGAGAGGAAGGGAGAGAGATAGGGGAAGGGGAAGAGAGAGAGAGATAGGGAGAGAGATGGGAGAGAGAGAGAGAGAGATAGGGAGAGAGAGGAGGAAAGAAACACACAAGAAGGGGGGGAGAGAGAGAGAGAGAGAGAGAG
>NW_008349073.1:4391121-4391580 GCF_000622305.1 Nannospalax galili | reverse complement strand
CTGAAAATAATTCTATTAGCTAGTTTTATTAATAGTCAGTAATACCCTCTGTTGAAATTAATTTACACCTTAGCGGTTTTCAACTGCATAGTGCATTTACTCTTAAGCTATTTTGTTGTTCTCCTCCTTGTCACAGGGTCAAGGGGCCAGCTCGAACCTGGAAAAGTCTTGGAGAACACATTTTGAGATAACAGGCTTAAGTCTGAAGTGGGAAAGGCCAATCCCATTTTCAGATTCAACATCTCAGTGAGCTCAAACAGCATGTGACAATTTACCAATATAATTAATATTATCCTGACATTAAAATTAGAAAGCACTCAGGGAATAATGGGGCAGAAACATAAGCAAACATAGAGCATCTGAGTATCAGAGAGGGAAATAACTCTATTTGAGAGAAAAACAGGCTTAGAATCACAATGTAGAAAGGGGAGGAGTTAAGACCTATAGAGGCTGCATCTT
>NW_008349073.1:4382253-4391024 GCF_000622305.1 Nannospalax galili | reverse complement strand
TTGGGCCCTGGAGTACAGCAAATTTCCATGTGCTTCACAGGTCTAGTCATCACAAAGTGTCAGCTCCCTTTGCACCTTGAAGGAAAATGGCTAAAACACTTTAAGTTCACTTTAGAAACTAGCAAATATACTATGTAAAACAGTAGGAATTTAAAATAGTCATTTTTAGAAATTCATAAAAATACCATATAAAAGATGTTAAAATCCAAATAATTCCTTTAAAATTACCAGATAAAGATGTCATTTAAACAATGCCAAACCTAAAATTAATTCCTTTTAAAATATCCATAATTATGTCAAACAATGTCAAAACTTAAAACAATCATCTTTAAAAAAACAGTAAATATACCATAGAAGAAGTTAAAACTCAAAGTAATCCCCTTTAGAAACAGGCCCTATGTGATGTTACAATTTAAACTCCCCTTGTGTAGATCTGGCATTATTACCTTAGTTTGAACTAGAAATGCACTTTTTATTCTATGACATCATCAAGAAACAATAACAAAAATAAATTGTAAGAGAATCCTAGGCACCCCTGGTACCAGTAGATTAGGCTTGATATTAAAGAAGAAAGTACCCTCAGAAATTTATGTATATGTGACCCAAATAGAAAAGCAAATTAAAGAAATCCATGCTTCTCACTGACCACTGTAGCTGTGAATGTAAAGCCAAGTTCTCAGGAGCTCTTAATTTGTAGACAGAAGCTATGCTGGAAAGGAAACTCGTGAGGACAGCAGAAGGAACAGGGCATATAAATCAGCGTTTGTTGGTCTGGAAGCATATGACTCGCTTGAGCAGTGCCTGTGACCTTTTGTGTATAGTGAAATTTAAAATGGTTAGGTCTAGTTAGAAAAGTAGGCGCCTGAGTACCAGTTGCTTGATGCCCAACAGGGCATAACATCAAAGTTTCAAGCCCCTTTGTCAGAAAAAAGTTTAGGAGAAAAAAGGCTTTTAAAACGTTTTTTTTTTTTTTTTTTTTTGTCAATCGGGCAAGCCACCTGAAATTTTTTAAATGTTCAGCAAAGTTGTGCAGCTGGTTTAGGCTAGTTGGGTCAAAATGGGGAGAAAGGGTCCCCTAAAGTGTTTTAAGCCAAATTTATAAGAGAATTTAAGAACAGGCCCAGCTGAAAGCTTCATTTCATTAGAATGTTAAAGAAAAAAATTCCCAGGGCAGGGGAGCTGGCAATCTTGGCAGCTGCCTGGAGGGGTGAATAGTGAGTGGGAAGGGAAAAAATGCCTTGGGGTCATGCAGGTTTAAAGCATGCATGGGAGGTCAGACACGTGGTGGGCTGGCAGGCAGGCATACAGCAGAGAGTAGAAAGCTTTAGTGTGGGAGGGGGAGAGAGGAGAAGGATACAGAGCACTTGCGTGTGTTGGATTGAACGGTTTCAGAAATCATCCCGAGTAAAGTGAGGAAGAAAGGCAGTGGAAGAGGATAAAGACAGGAAAAAGGATGGAAGACAGCAAACCTTGCAGGCCCATGGGAAATGAGGGAGGGAGGGGATGAGATGTGGGTGCTGAGCGCTGGTAGCGGAACTGAGATAGGGAATGGATGAAGCAGGTCCATCATGGAGACCACAGTGCTGTCTGGGAGTGGTGAAAATCAATGGGAAAGGAGATCAAAAGAAGTAGGCAAGGCAGAGTTTTTACAGTGAGGAGAGCCAGAAAGAGGTGAAAGCAAAACAGAGGGCTGGGGAGAGGAGGAGAGAGAGAAAAGAAGTGTACCTGAGAGCCAAGTTAGTGGCGTTGGAGAAGTCCAGGCGGGTCCCTTGAAGTAAGAACCAAGTTTTGGCACCATCTGATAGGTAAACATTTGGCAGAGAATGAGCGAATGGAGGATGAGGCACTGAGGCACAGATAAAACTCCATCAAAATAGGGTTTATTATTTGGGCAGGGAAAATGTCTGCCGGGTCTTGAGCTGGGGTCTTTTAAAAAAGGGAGGTTTCTGCTTCCTGCAGAAGGAGGGAAGATATATATATATTTTTTAAGTTGGGTGGGGGAGTGGGAGAGCTGACCTGTCCTCTTTAGGGATCAAAGGGGAAGCCTGCTGTGTTGGCCAAACAGTGGAGAAAAGTCTGCTTCTCTTGACTTCAAAGACTAAGGTGCTTATCAGCTAGGTTCCCTTTTCTTAGGAGCATGAGAAGTCCTTGGGATCCTGTTGGTGAGGGGGCAGGGCTATCTAAACTTTAACAGAAACCAGTTTATCTAGTAAAATGACAGATTATTGCACAGAAATTAGATAAATTTACTTTCAAGATTGTTTGTATGAGATATCCAAGTGCAGTTTTCTCAAATATTAGTTACTATTAATTCTTACAAAAGATGTCATTATTAAAGAATGGTTAGGTTATTATTCAGCTGTTTACTGACTATGGCACTGGCACCATGTGATTTTTAAATTATAACATTATAGTAATTCATACTCTATCACATAAATGCACTTATTTGAAATACATATTCTATAACGTATTTTCTCTCCGCATCAATGTTCATTATATTTTAGATTAAGTTCACAATCAAATGAAAAGTCTCTTCTAGTTCTCCTCAGAATTCCACATATAATTTGAATAAATGCATATAATACTTTGTAAGAGATTTTGCATCATGCATTATAGATACCAGAGATCTGTACTTATTAAAACATTCTACATAACTCAGAAAGATTTTTAAATTTTTATTATTATCAGTGTGTGCGTGCATGTGTGTGTGTGTGCGTGCGTGCGTGTGTGTGTGTGTGTGTGTGTGTGATGTACATTTGTAGGCAGTCATGCTACAGCATGGAATATGTCAGAGACAGCTTTGCGGAGTCCTTTCTTTCTACCCTTACATGAGTTTCAGGGAATGAACTCAGATCCCCAGGCTTATGTACCAAGTGTCTTTACCCACTGAATCATCTCACCAAAGTATAACTCAGGAAAACTTTATAGTTTTTAGTAATAGCTTTCTATAGCTCCTTTTTGACTTTAGAAAAATATTAACATTTTCATAATCTTGATGAATTTTGTCTAATATCTACCAATAGCTAAAGTCATGCTCATTTTTCTTTATGCATTGCACTTCACACATGTCTTGTATATACTTGTATATATGTTAAATAATTTTGTTTTACCACATAAAAATTTATTAAATGAACTAGTTCATAATAATTTGAAACTGTTTTGTATTTCACAAATTTATATTTATTTATTTTGTGCAGGTGTGCAAGTGCATATGTATGTGTGTGCGTATGCATGTGGGTACCCAAAGTTCACATGGGGTGTGTTCCTCTATCACTCTCTACCTTATTCACTGAGGCAGTGTCTACTGCTGAGCCCAGAGCTTGCAGATTCTAGCTACTTTAGGTAGCCACCTTGCTGAGGAGATCCTTTGTCTCTGCCTGCCTAGTGCTGGCATTATACAAAACTTCTGTGCCTACCCTGATTTTCTGTGAGTTTTGAAGATTTAAACTGCTGTCCTTACACTTGTGGCAAGCACTTTATGCAATGAGTCATCTTCCAAGCCTCAGTTGATTGTTGTTTTAAATGTATTTTGGTTCTGTTCACAAATGTGATCTTTACGTAAGCATTTGGTTTATATGTTTCTGGATAATCTTTATGTCTTTAATTCTCAACATATTATTGGTCTAAATGTGTTTTTTAAAGTATATTTGGATTCTTAAAACATATTATATTTATTCTTTGAGAATTTCATACATGTGTGCAATGTATTTCAATGATATTCACCTCCACTGACCCCTTCCAACTTCTAGATCCTCTATGTACTCCTCCCAATTTCATATCCCCTTCTTTCTGTTATAAATCACTAACTTCAGTTCAAGCTGTCCATTAAGGCACAGGAGTAGGGCCTTCCACAGGAGTATAGGAAACCTACGAGGGGCCAAATGCCTGCAGAAAACTGACTTTCCCTTCCCCAGTAGCCAACAGCTGGCAAGAGCTTCCAGTTAATGGGTGGAGGAATCAGGTTCCCTGCCTGCATCCATGCTGGAATACTAACTGAACTGATGTTGTAGAACCTGTGCAGGCAGGCACAGCAGCTGGAGTTCATGAGTGGAATGTCTCTGTCATGTCCAGAAGACACCATTTTGCAGCAGTCTTCCCCCAGCCTCTGGCTTGTACAGTCCTTCAACTCTTCCAGTGTTTTCCGAACCTTGGGGGAAGGGGGTTGTACAGATGTCCTAGTTGTGGATCAGTACTCCACAGTTACTTATTTTCTGCATTTTCACTAGTTGTGAGTCTCTATGTCATCCACGATCTACTGCAAAAAGAAGCTTCGCTGATGTGGGTTGAGAGATTCACTCATCTATTGGTATAAGAATAACTATTTAGAAGACAATTTGATGCTCTGTCCATTTAGCAAAATAACAATAGTAGGTTCTCCCATAGAGCATATGACATCCTTAATCATGAGTGTTCCACCAGGTTTATATTGCCAGGTATTAGTTTCTCCTGTGAAACAGGCCTTAAATCCAATCTGGAAGCAATTAGTTACCCCTTAACATTCATACCACTATTATACCAATGTGTATGTCTTACCAAGCTGGTCACTATTGTAGCTCACAGGATTCACAGGTCAGTAAAACTGTTAATGACTTTTCTCCACCAATGGCCTGGATTAATTCTTTTACATACTATGAAAGTAAGCCAGCTGGAAGAAAGCTTCCAGGTTAGTACCAGCTTTATCTTTCCATATCCTATGACAAAAATGCATGGTATCTTCAGCAAGTTCTAAAGAGCAACCAAGAGCAACAGAAATAACCAATATTCTTTTGTGGGTCTCTAGGACTCCCTTGACCAAAAACTTGCAGGGAGGTGCCCCACCCCTGGCACTGGGCATTTTGTTTGATAACCTTTTGGGTAGTGCATTTTCCCCCAAATTTTAAATGAGAAAAAAATCATTTTTATTTAATGTGTATGACTGTTTTGCCTACATGTATGCAAATATACTTGTGTTTTGTGATGCCTGCAGAGACCAGAAAAGGGCATTAGATCCCCTGGAACTGGAATTAAAGATGTTAGCCACTATATACATTGGGAATTGAACCCACATCTTGTGCAAGAGCAATCAGTACTTTTAATCACCGAGGCATCTTTCCAGCCCTTTAATATAAAAATATTTTACATTATGGTACAGATTTCTTTTTTCTTTTTTTTAAAAATTTTTATTTATTTTTTTATTTTAACTGTATGCATGTATTGCCTGCATGAAAGTGCACCCGTGTGGTGCAATGTCCGTGAAGGTTAGGAGAGGCTGTCGGATCCTCTGGGACTGGAGTTACAGACAGTTGTTAGCTGCCATGTGGGTGCTGGGATTTGAACCCGGGTCTTCTGCAAGAACAGCCAGTGTTCTTAACCACTGAGCCATCTCTCCAGCCCAGGTACAGATTTCTATATCATACAGGGTTATAAGGTTGCTTATTCACTCTCTCATCTAATTTAGCTTTTGCTGTTTCCTTTGTTTCTTCTACTATTCATTCTATCTAGGGTCACCTCCTGAAGTTAGAATTTATCTACTTTTAACTTTCTAATGATTTCCTTTAAGCAACAGAAGCTTATTTTTGGCAACAGATGGAGACTACTAAAGAGATGCATAAATGTTCAAGTTGCAGAGAATAAATGACCATGAATTTCACAGCCCCAATTGATACATCTACAGAGCAACCCTTATACCTAAGGCTCAGGAACTATCACAGAAGAGGGGATGTGAAACAGTGAAAGAACAGGACACCCGCTACAAGACAGTAACTTCTAGACATGAAAGGTATGCTAACCCATGAAACCTCAGCAATGTAACTGTATAAAGAGGACCTGTATAATGACCATGCCAGTTGAAATGCCATTCAGTTGGGGAAAATGTTACACGGCCCTACCTGTAGATGAGGTGCTGCAGACAATGAATGCTGAGAAAGGAAGATTCAGTTTTCTCCAGAAGCAAATCCCCTGATAGGTTAGTGGATTCCCAGTGCTCAGCCTTGAACACATGTACATACTAAGAACACCAAATGGAATCAGTAGATTTTATATGTATAATAATCTATTTAATATAATAAAAATAATTAAAGAAGAAGTCTTACCATCCGTGTTCTGATGGGTAACCAATTTCTCTTATCAATAACTCCAAAACAGGGAATCTATTGCTGGTATGAAGCTTTTCATTTGCTACTCTATTAGGGCAACTACATTTAAATTTGTTTTACAATTATATGTACATATTGAGAGAAGCTTCTATCCTGGGTTCTACATGACTCTTTAAAAAGGCTTTTAGTATTCATTTTCCTCCTCTTAAACCCTTTTCTGCCTCACCTCCACATTATCCACCCACATTGAACCCTTCCTATTATTCTCCTTTGCCATTTATTTTTTTGTTCTTGTTAATTATTTATTTAGTAACCACATACTTAGAAGAAGTATTTCATTACAACAGCATTGACATATTCAATAACAATTTCCAGAGCTAAGATGCATCTCTTTCAAAATTGGCTGTAAATTTTTAGGTTCACAGTTGAATTATTACAGTTATACAATATTGGACTCAGTATAAACCCTATAAGACATAAAATTAAATGAGGTTTTAACCTTTACAAAAGATCTCCATTTCATTATTAAAATACACAGTTTCATACAGAAAAATTCATTTTCAATGCAATTGATATTAAGATTTTTGCACATGTGATTTTAATCTCTATATATCTTATTATTACTAGTGATAGTCAGTTACTTTCTGAGCTCTTTGGCATCTGAGCATGGATATAAAGTCATCAGGTAGATTTCAATGGTAAAGTTTTACACATCTATGAATTATTATTATTTTTTAATCATTTTTAAAAAAAATTTAATAATGACAGGATTAGAAGAAGCATTTCACTACAGATTTAACATATTCAGTAAGAAATTCCAGAGCAAGAGTAGATCTCTTTCACAAGTGGGTGCAAGTTTCTAGGTTCACAATTGAATTAATAGTTATACAATATTGAACTCAGTATAAGAATATTGAACTCAGTATAAGCCCTGTAAGACATAAAATTGAATGAGTTTTTAACCTTTAAAAAAATCTCCATTTCATTTTAGAATATATTGTTTCTTGCAAAAAGACTCATTGTTTTTGGTAGTAACACTTAGATGTTGGCACATGCATCTCTAAACTGTATGCATCTGATTATTACTAGTCAAAATAGGTTGCACTTGGATCCTTGGTGCCTGTGTATGTCTATGAAGTCATTGGGTAGATTTCAATGGTAATGTTTATCACCTCTACTAATTAGCATGACATGAATTTCCAGTTTGTGTTGATTTTGTGTGTGTGTGTGTGTGTGTGTGTATATATATCACACAGAACATCCCAAACCATCTTATTCAACTATACACCCACTTCCCAGATGGCACCCTCCCATAGCCTCCCTCCCCCCACTAGAGCCCTTATACTCTGATATCCTTGCTACTGTCTGCTGTGTTGTTGGCACCCCAACCATTCCCCACTACTTGCCCTTCTGGTGAATCTAGTCAGCCTATCTAGAGGTCTTTGCTTTAGGCAGGTCAGCTCTTCCTCTTCTAGCAGCAATCAGTTGTCAATACTCCTTTAGATAAGATTAGGGTCTGCTGAATGTTTTCCCAGTTCTATGCTGGGTTACTATTTGGGAGTCACTTTGGCCACCCTGGCCAACAACTCAAAAAAAGGTATCTCCTATTTGGCATTGTTGCTTGTTATGTAGCCTTTAGCTATGCATATGGACTCTTAAGAAATTATATTGACCCCTTTCATCTTTGGTTACACTTTCCTTTTGGATATTTAAGGCCATACAGTTGTCCCAGATAAACCAATTTATTTTTTTTCTTAAGGTCATTTGAGAATCTGTTTCTCAGGGTCACATGGGCTTGGGAGGAGCCCCTGGCTCCTTTCTTTTACCAGTTCCACCTATGTGAAGATAAGTCAAAGGTCCTGCTCGACCATGGTTGGCTTCCTTTGGAAGCATGAAGGAGCTGATTCCTCTCTGTTGACCCTTCTCTTTGTAGACTGGAAACTGGTTCAAGTCCATCTGGTGGGGTCTCCTCAGTCTCCTTGATCAAAAGGACACGTGACCTGCCACAATTACAGGACATTTTGAGAGATTCTCATAGTCCCCTAGAACTAGTCGACCTAGGAGGCAAGGAGCAAAAAGTGTCCTTTATGTCCCTCTGACCAAATTAGTATTGGCCTCAAAGTATGTCTGTTAAACATCCAAGAAGGTTAGTTCCACCAATCTGGTACTTTTAATTACTGTGCGTCATGTAGACAAATCTTGGACAAAGACCAACTGTTCTCAGATAAACCTTACCTAGACATATATATCTTGATCTGCTATGTATAATTTGTCAGTTGGTTGTAGGAATAATATGGTTCCCTCTGTTTTTCAAAACTGGCTAGGCATTATTTGTCTCTAGCATTGTCTCACCCCTCCACCATAGTTTTCCCACTTAAGGTTCCCCCATATCCCCCCTTTCTCCATTAATAATGCCCTTATCCTATGGTCCTACCTCTTTTGGGCTCCTCCTTTCCCCTTATTCCCTACATTCCTTGTATACCCTTCCCTCCCACCTCCCTTAAACTAACCCAATGTATATCCATATCGCCCTTATTAAGGCTTGTTTCTTATTGTTCTTCTCTTTCAAGTTCTTTCTTTTCCTTTACCTCCCTGTTTCCTTTCCGTTATCCTGGTTCCTGTGGTTATGTCTGGTTGCATAGTTATTTATCAGAGTCTGGTTCTAGGATCCACATATGAGGGAGAACATATGTCGAG
>NW_008349073.1:4369550-4382240 GCF_000622305.1 Nannospalax galili | reverse complement strand
GTCTGTGTTACTTCACTTAATATAACAGTTTCTAGATCCATCCATTTACCTGCAAAGTTCATTATTTTATCTTTCTTTACTGCTGAGTAAAACTCCATTGTATAAATGAACCACATTTTCATTATCCACTCGTCAATTGAGGGACACTTAGGTTGCTTCCATCTCTTAGCTATTGTGAAAAGAGCAGCAACAAACATGGATGTACAAGTGTCTCTGCAATAGGGTGAGTTCTTTGGGTATATGCCAAGGAGTGGTATAACTGGGTCAAATGGTAGGCTCATTTGTAGTTTGTTAAGAGTTCTCTACATTGCTTTCCATAGGGGTTGAACAAGTTTGCAGCCCCACCAGCAGTGGATGAGTGTTTCCCTTTCCCCACATCCTCTCCAACATTTGGTATCATTTGTTCTCTTGATCTTAGCCAATCTGACTGGGGTAAGATGAAATCTTAAAGTGGTTTTAATTTGTATTTCCCTAATTTTTAGTGACGTTGAAACATCTTTTAAGATGTTTCATAATCATCTTTACTTCTTCTTTTGAGAATTCTCTGTTCAATGCCTTATCCTATCTTTTAATTGGGTTGCTTCTTGTCTTGATTCTGTTTCTTGAGTTTGTTATATATTCTGGATATTAATCCTGTCAGATATGTCGCTGGTAAAGATTTTCTCCCATTCTGTAGGTTTTCTGATCTCTTCCCTGGTTGTCTCCATTGATGTACAGAAGCTTTTTAGTTTAATGAGGTCCCATTTGTTAATTCTTGCCCTTGTTTCCTGAGCAATTGATGTCCAGTTTAGAAAATCCTTTCCTACACCTATTTCTTGGAGGTTTTTCCCAATGTTTTCTTCCGATAGTTTCAGAGTTTCAGACTTTACATTGAAGTCTTTGATCCATTTGGAATTGACTTTTGTGCAGGGTGAAAGCTAGGTGTTTAGTTTCATTCTTCTACAGGTGGAGATCCAGTTTTGCCAGCACCATTTGCTGAACATGCTGTCTTTCCTCCAGTGAATGTTCTTGGCCCCTTTGTCAAATATTAGGTGGCTGAAATCGTATTTACCCATATTTGGGTCTTCAATTTTGTTCCATTGATCTATGGGTCTTTTTTGGTTCCAATACCGCGTTGTTTTTTTTATGACTATATCTCTGTAATATAACTTTAAAATTTGGTATAGTAATCCCTCCAGCATGCTCTTAGTGCTCAGGGTTTTTTGGGCTATTCGAGGTCTTTTGTGCTTCCATATGAATCTTAGTATGTTTTTTTTTTTGTTTTCTAATTCTTTGAATAATGTCATGGCGGTTTTGATTGGCATTGCATTGAATCTTTAAATGACTTTTGGTAGGATGGTCATTTTCACAATATTAATTCTTCCTATCCATGAGCATGGGAGTTCCTTCCATCTTCTGATGTCTTCCTCAATCTCTTTCTTCAGTGATTTAAAATTTTCGTTGTAGAGCTCTTTAATGTCTTTGGTCAGGCTTATTCTGAGATTTTTTTTTTTTTCCATCTGTTCTGAAGGGGAGTGTTTCTATGTGCTCTTTCTCTGATTGCTTTTTATTAGTATAGAGAAAGGCTACAGACTTTGTATGTTAATTTTGTAACCTGCCACTTTACTGAACTTGTTAATAATTTCTAGGAGTTTTCTGGTGGGATTTTTGGCATCTCTTAGATATAATATCATAATATCTGCAAAAATGGATAATTTGATCTCTTCTTTTCCAATTCTTACTCCTCTAATTTCCTGCTCTTTTATTGCTCTTGGAAGAGTTTCAAGCACTATGTTAAAGAGAAGTGGATATAGTAGACAGCGTTGTCTGGTTCTTGATTTCAATGGGAATGCTTCCGGTTTTTCTCCATTTAGAATGATGTTGGTTGTGGGTTCATTACATATGGCTTTAATTATATTGAGGTATGTTCCCTCCAGTCCAATTCCCTCTAGGACTTTGAACATAAATGCATGTTGAATTTTGTCAAAGGCCTTCTCTGCATCCATTGAGATGACCATGTGGTTCTTATACATATTGAATTTTTTCAAAGGCCTTTCCTGCATCTATTGAGATGACCATGTGGTTCTTGTCTTTGAGCCCATATATATGATTTATGACACTTATTGACTTACGTATATTGAACCATCCCTGCATCTCTGGGATAAAGCTGCCTTGATCATAGTGGATGATCTTTTGAATGTATGTCGGTATGCAGTTTGCAAGTATCTTGTTAAGAATTTTTAAATCTGTGTTCATTAAGTATATGGATCTATAGTTTTCTTTTTTGGTTGTATCTTTTCCTGGCTTTGGTATTAGAGTGATGCTGGCTTCATAGAAGTAATTTGGAAGTTCTTCCATTTCTATCTTTTTTAATAAATTTAGTATTGGATGCAGATCATCTTTAAATGTCTGATAGAATTGGGCTATAATCCATCTGGTTGTGGACTATTTTTTTAGTTGGGAGGTTTTGTATTGCTGTTTTAATTTCTTTTTGTCTTACGGTTCTGTTTAAGCTTTGAATTTCTTCTTGGTTTAGTTTTGTTGGTTCCCATGCTTTTAGATATCCACCCATTTCTTTTAGGTTTTCAAATTTAGTACCATATAGGTTTTTAAAGAATTCCCTTACAATGTTCTGTAACTTTCTGGTGTCTGCTGTGATGTTTCCCCTTTCATGTCTGATTTTGTTGATTTGGAGTTACTCTTTCTTTCTTTTGGTGAACTGGACTAGTGGTCTGTCAATCTTGTTTATCTTTTCAAAGAACCAGCTCTTGGATTTGTTGATTATTTGTATTGTTTTCTTTGTTTCAATTTCATTAATTTCTGCCCTGAGATTTGTTATTTCTTCTTGTCTGCTGGGTTCAGGTTTCATTTGCTGTTGCTTTTCAAGCCTGTTGAGTTGCAACATTAAGTCATTTTTTTTGTGTTCTTTCCAATTTCTTGATGTAGGCACTTAGTGCTATAAACTTCCCTCTAAGGACACATTTCAGTGTATCCCAGAGGTTTTGTTGCATTGTATTGTCATTTTCATTTAGTTCCAGGAATACTTTTATTTCTTTCTTAATTTCTCTTTTGACCCATTCATCATTCAGGAGTGTGGTGTTTAATCTCCATGTGTTCGTGTGATGATTAGGGCTTCTTCTGGTGTTGATTGTAAGCTTTACTGCATTATGGTCTGATAGAAGGCATGGAATTATTTCAATTTTTTTGTATTTGTTGAGGTTTGTTTTGTGCCCCAGTATATTGTCGATTTTGGAGGAGGTTCCATGGGGTGCTTAGTAGAAAGTATGTCCTTTGTTGCTTGGGTAGAATATTCAGTAGATCTCTATTAAGTCCATTTGATATATGGTATTGTTTAATTCAGCTGTCTTTCTGTTAACTCTGCCCTGTTGACCTAACTAATGGAGACAGTGGGGTATTGAAGCCCCCAACTATTAATGAGTTGGGATTAATCTGGGTCTTAAAGTCCTGTAGTATTGTTTTTATGAAGTTGGATGCACCAGAGTTTGGTGAATATATGTTCATGATTATAATATCTTCTTGATTTATTGATCCTTTGATCAGAATGAAGTGGCCCTCTTTATCTCTTCTGATTAGTTTTAGTTTAAAGTCTATTTTGTCAGATAGTAGAATTGCTACACATGCTTTTTTCTTAGTACCATTTGCTTGCTGTATTTTTTCCATCCTTTCATTTTAAGATAGTGTCTGTCCTTGAAAGAGAGATGAGTTTTGCAGACAAAAAAAAAAAGATGGGCTTTGTTTCTTAACCCATTCACATGGTCTGTGTCTTTTGACTGGACAGTTAGTCCATTAATATTTAAAGTTATTAATGAAAGATGAGTATTGAATCCTGTCATTTTTATTTCTATTTACATTCTTGATATAGCTGTACTTTTCCACAGTTATACCTTCATTGAATTTCTTTCCACAACCCCTTGGGTATAGTCATTCCTGTCTTCAGCTCTTTGTATTGCTTCGAGAACTCACTGAAGGCCTGGTTTTATGGACATGAATTCCTTCAGCCTATTTATGTCATGGAAGCTTTTTCTTTCCCCTTTGACTATAATAGACATTTTGTTCCTTTGCCATTTATATCACTGCGGTCTCTATCAGTTTTCCTAATCTCTAAGAATTTCCAATAGAACCACATCTACCTAAAGATTGAAAGCTAGTATTCACTTAAAAGGAAGAACATAAAATAACACAATATTTAGGCTTAGAAGCCTGGATTACCTCAACTAGGATGATTGTTTTCAGTTCTATCCGTTTACCTATGAATTTCATAATTTTGTTTTTCTTAATCTCTGAGCAGTAGTTCATTGTATAAACATAACATACTTTCATTATCTTTTTATCAGTTGATGAACATCTAAGTAGTTTTCATTTTCTGGCTATAATAAAAATACATTGTATGAAATTGAGTACTTAAGAAAGAAAATCAGAAGAGGTCATGAATTTAAGAGGGGGGGCATGGGAGGAGTTGGAGTGTGGAGAGAGTGAGGTAGAAATGATGTAAATATAATACTCATGAATGAAATTCTCAAAAAGTTTTCATTAAAAACATTGCTAAATTTATAATCCAGGCAATCAATAGCCTCTAGGTGGCTTTCAGCTCACATTTTTCAAAATCTTCTGCTTTTAATCTTGGTTCATATTTTCAATGGATGAAACAAGTTTTTCCAAGGTCACTAGAAGTACATATTTCTGTAATACTTTATGTTCAAGATTGTCTTTTATTTCTATGCTACATGAAAGTAGTTCTCAAGAATAAAATATTCTTTTGCTCATAATCTTTTCATCTTGAATTTATAGTGAACTATACCTCTGAACCTTTTTGGTTTCAACATCTTTAAGAATTCAATGAAAGATGTGGGTCTCTACATAGCAAACAAGTCTTGCTCTATTCAAAACAGCGGTAAGATTTTACCTGGTCTTTCATAGTTTAAAAACTACCTGACACCCATGCATTAACCTTTGAGTTAATTCTTCAAATAGTTAATCCTAAGAATGCCATAAAACTCTGTTGCTTAGAGCTACCAACAGAAATTCCACCCATCATCAGGCTTTCAATTCCTCTCAGGACTTTTCTTGCTTTTTTCCCCCTCCATATCCCCTTGGTAATTCACTTTGGACATACTTCCTCCTTATTTTGTGGATTTCAAAATTATACTCTCAGGACTGGAGAGATGGCTCAGCATTTAAGATCACTTACTCCTTTTCCCATAGGACCTGGGTTCACTTGCCAACACATACAACATCCTGTAACTACAGCTCCCGGGGGATCCAATACCTTCTTCTAGCCTCTGTAAGCATTTATACACACGGTGTATACACACTACACACACACACACACACACACACACACACACACACACACACAAAGTGATTCTTTAAAAAATGATCCTCCCATTGTGCATTTATCTGAGCGGTTCTTTTCTATGACCTTGTGTTCTAGTCACATAGATGTACCACCTTCATTTGTTTGGTACCCATTTGAAAGTTTCTTTGAACTATTTACCGAGAATTTTGGGGAATTGCGTTGTTCCTTTTTACTATGTAAAATTTCCATACAAATAACAGATTTTGCTGTTATTTCCTGTCTTCTTTTCTTCCATGGAAAATGATCTCATTGTACTCAAAATTTCCCCACTGAGAGGGAGAGGAGAGGAAGCACTTATGGCTCTGCTCCCTTTCCATTGATCAAAATCCTCTTCTTAGATTCACTGTGAGGCCCAAAACTGTTCAGGCAACTCCCCAGATTCAGCTCCTATAGTAGTGCTGACTTTATTGGAGTCTCTCAGGGAAATTCTGCCCCTGCCAACCGGGTGAAGATGTTGGTCAATATCACAATTTTGAAAGGAGGGAATATTTCCCTTTTAACAGAAGACAACTAACTGGAATTTCCATTGATACACACAAAAAACACTACTTGGAATTACCAGAAAGAAAATGGGGAAGGCTAAATTTTCTTTCCTCTAATCCTTGTAGATGAGTGGAAAACAGGTAAGACACAGATAGTTTTTATTAAGACTTTCATCATTTATAGTCAGTAAAATTCTTCTGAAATTGTAGGCATATGACTATGTTCCAGAGTTATTTGATATTTAATATTTGCTTTCTTAACTTTAGGTTTCAAATAGAAATTTGAAGACTTTCAAATGAAGATCCAATTTTTAAAAATTGAATATCATTTTCTTTTGAGACTGGGTCTCCCTGTACCCTAGCCTAGAACTCTCTATGACAAGGATGACCTCAGTCTCACAGAGACCTGCCTGACTCTGCCTCCTGAGTGCTGGGGCTAAAGGCTCAGAGGTATGCACCATGCCTGGCTTGGGTATCATTTTAAAAGGAAATTAACTGAAAATGTTTTGTAAAAGCAGCTTATTTGTGCTGGGTAATAAATGTGTGTGTGTGAGTGTGTGTATGTGTGTGTGTGTGTGTGTGTGTGTAATTTGTTCTATTTATTATGAACCACTTTTATTTTAAGTTGAATTTGGCTCTAGAAGCTGTTTTCATCTCAGAAGAATAGACTTTGAATACACCACATATTCTCATGCTGGAAAAGCAAGAATGAGTTTCATGCTATAGATTTAAAAAATTATAGCTGCTAGCATGGTAGCACACACCTTTAATCCCAGCTCTCAGGAGACAGAGACAGATTGCTGTGACCTAGAGGCCAGTCTGGGCTATATAGTGACTTCCAGGTCAACTGGGGCTACAGGAAGTCCTTGTCTCAAAAAAATTATAGCCCATTAAAATTGTTGTTATGCAATAATTTAACAGTAAATTTCATAAAAATATAATTTTAAGATTGTTATAAAAAGTGCATACTATTTATGCTGAATCACTTGAACATACATAGTTTCATTCTAGTTTTATCAGCAAAATAGTTGGATAAATTTGGGATGATTATTTAATAAACAAATTTATTAGATTCTCCCTTAGGGGAAAAATATACCATATTTTCTAAGACTGTAATAACACAAAACATGAAATATAAAGTGCTTAGTAATTATAAACAAAAATAATTGCTAAGGAAGATCTGAGCATGCTTGTCGTTCAGTGGGATAGAGCTGGTGCAGCAAGTATAAGGTTCTCAGTTTGATCTCCAGAAACGCTGAAATAAATTTAAATGAAAACATAGCAGCAATGTTGCTAAAGAAATGGTTATTCATTGATGCTTGTTAATGCATAATAAGGAGTCATTACAGACAGCATATAGGCACAAAAACAGGGGAGGTGGTATAGGTGACAGAGACTGGAATCAGCTCTACAATACTATGGGAAAGTGGGGATTTATACAAGGGCCAATGAAGAATGAAAAGATGAAATGTACTGAGAGGAAAGTCCATGGATGACGGGGTATGGGCTCCAAGGAACTACCAGGATTGTTGCAGAAGGAAAGCTAAGACAAGTAGACATCATCTAGGGGCTGGTAAAGGAGAATATCATGCTCATATATGGAAGACAATCAGATTCAGAGACTGTGGAGAAGGACTTCGCCTAATCTGACTTATCAGGGTTTTTGCTAAAATGAGATTTTTATGAGCTGAGGGTGTTGGCACACATCTTTAACCCCAGCATTTGGGAGGAAGAGGCAGATGGATTATTATGTGATCAAGCTTAATCTGCTCTACATAGCAAGTTCCAAGATATTGGGGCTATAGGGATATCATGTCTCAACAAAATAGTATAATAATAATAATAATAATAATACTTTATTTTAGTAGTTAAGTGCATAGATGACTTTAAAGAAAAGCTCAGAAAATTTTTAATGAATTTTTTTTGTGATTTTTCATACCATATAATTTGATGGTATTTAGCTTCCTTCCCTATCTGTACTTCCACTTACTGCCCCCTTCACAATTTAATGTACTCATGTACTCTATTTTAAATATATATTATGACCTATAGCATCTGACATGTATCCTCAAATGTTCTTCAGTGTGAGTTTATCCCCTGGAGCCTGGTTAACCTACCAAAAGTCCCATCCCTATGAGGCACTGTCTCTCCCCCTGCCCAGCAGTCAAGAATTGCCAAAAGTTTCATAGGTTCAGTTGGAATTTCTGACCCACTTGCCAACGTCTATGCTGGAATTTCATGTGGTTTTAGCTTCTGTATGCTGTCACCATTGCTGTGAGTTCATATATATATAACTGATCAGCTGTATGAAAAATGTTTCCTTGTGATCATCTACCACCTCTGGCTCTTACATTTTTCCCACAGCTCCTTCCCAATGATCCCTGAGCCTTGGGAGGCAGAAGTTTGATGTAGGAATCTTATTCAGGGTTAATAACTCAGCAGTCTATTGTTCTCCACACACTGGCCAGTGGTGGGTTTCTGTAATAATCACCATCTGCTGCATAAGGAAGCTTCTCTAGTGAGACAAGAGAAATGCATTAATCTTAAGTGTAGAGGTTGCATTGAAGATGTGCCAATTAGAATTAAGTGTCTCAGAGACACTTATTCTCTGCATTTGACAATTTGTGGAACTCGGTATATGTCTACATCTGGTGCAAAAAGAAGCTTCTTTCATGAGTGGTAAGAGGTATATATTTCTGTAAATATGAGGATGCATATTTAGAATACAGTAAGAAATTATATTAGTCTGGGGATGTGACAAAGCAGATTTTTATCCAGGATCTATGACCTCTCCAACCATGAGTATTTGGTCATGTTTATTAATACCACACATGTTTCCTCCCACTAATCAGACCTGAATTCCAATGAGACGGTTGTTGATTACCCTGAAGATAATCTTTCTACTGCACCAATGGCGATAGGTTAATGAGTCGGTCATTACTTTTTAGGGTTTACAGTTAGGTAGGACCATTAATTTGTTTTCTCCCTTGGCAGTTTGCATAATATCCTCTGATATCATGAGAGGTAGTCTTCAAGGAGAAGGCTTCTGGATTAGTTACAGCTCAACTGTTCTAAGTTCTGTTTCCAAAGTATGGCTTGTCTTCAGAGACTGGATCTTAAATTCAAGTTCCAGGAGGTAATCAAGACCTGTAGTTATAGCCTATATCACTTTGGGAGTCTTTTGGACTGCCCTGACCAACAACTCAAAGGGAGGCTTCTCCTGACTGACACTGTGTTTCTCATTATATAACCTTCAGCAAGACATATGCACTTGCACATATATATTTATAGTGTGTGTGTAGCTTTCAATAGGACTTTGAACTAATACTTCTCCTTCTGGGTTTTCATTCCATCTAAGCATCATTTATCTCTCCTCTCGCTCCCCTTATATAACCCTCCCTACTCCATCTCCAGTTAAAATACCCCCTTTTCCCATTTCTCCTTGATAAAACCTGTCTCTTACTATTGCCCTCTCTTCAGTTCCTTCTTCCCCATTTCCCCCAGGGTTCTTTTTAGTTTTTCTGCCTCAAGACCTTACATAAAGATAAATACTGATATCTAGGGATTTGGAGCTAAGATCCACAAATGAGACAGAACATACTTTTCTTCTTTTACTGAATCTGTGTTACTTCACTTAGTATTTAACAGTTCTTAGCTCCATCAACTGTCTTAAAACTTAAAAGTTTCATGATTTCATTTTTTTCTTTATCATTGAGTAGAACTCCATTGTGTAAATGTACCACATTTTCATTATTCATTCGTCAGTTGAGGGACACTTGCGTTGTTTCCATTTTAGCTATTGTGATGAGAGCCGCAACAAACATGGCTTTGCAAGTATTTCTGCAGTCAGATAAATCTTTGGGAATTTGCCAGTGTGGTATAACTGGATCTTATTGTAGGCTTATTTTTAGTTTTTTAAAGAGTTATCCATACTGATTTCCACAGTCGTTCCACTGCGGGGGGTCTCCTGAGGAGCTTGGCTTTGTCCTGCAGATAGGTCCAGGGAAACCCCCCGCAGATAAGGTCCGGGAAAGGTGAGTGCTCTGGGGTTCTGCCAGCCCTCCACTCCGAGGACAATCAGAGGCCACAGGGAATCTTGTCAAGCAGGAGTTCCTTTATTGCAGGTGTCAGAGAGCTTATAAAGGCATCTGGAAATCCCCTTCCCCTCTGAGGGTGTCCAGTCAGTTTAAAGGTCAATCGAGCAGGAAGGCAGCACTTCATGGATCTTAAGGATGATCAGGCGCTGGTTATGCACTCCTCAGGAGTGCGGAAGTATCCGTCAGCCAGGCTGAAGACTTTCAAAACAAGTCAGGCCGCATCTCTCCCACTTCCTCTCAGAGTTATCTTTTCAGGGTTGCTCAGGGCTCCCACAGTTCCACCAATGGGAAATACTGCCAACAGTGAATGAGGGTTCTCCTCTTTCTATATCCTTTCTAGAATTTGGTATCATTTCTTCCCTTTATCTTGGCCTTTATGACTGGGGTAAGATGAAATCTTAAAGTAGTTTTGATTTGAATTTCCCTAATTACTAAGGATGTAGAACAATTTTGAAGATATTTCTTAGCCAATTTTCTTTTTTTTTTCTTTTTCTTTTCTTTTTTTTGAGTGCTCTCTCTTCAGAACCATAGTCCATTTTTTTTAATTTTTTTTCACTTGGATCATTTGTTTCCTTGCCTTTATGTTTTTTTTTTCTTTTTGTCTTTGTATATTCTGGATATTAATCATCTGTCAAATGTATAGCTGGTGAAAATTTTGTTCTACTAAGTGGACTTCCTTTTCTCTTGATTGGCTGTTTCCATTGCTGTACAGAAGTGTTTTAGTTTAATGAGGTCTCTTTTGTTGATAGTTGACCTTAATTTCTTAGTGACTAAAGTCTGATTTATAAAGTCCTTACCCAAACCTATATCTTATAGGATACTGCATATGTTTTCTTCTAATGGTTTCCATATTTCAGACTTCACATTGAGATCTTTGATCCATTTGGAGATGACATTTGATAGGTATAGGTCTACTTTCTTCTACGTATGGAGATCCAATTTTGCCAGCACTATTTGTTGAAGATGCTGTCTTTCCTCCAGTGTGTGTTCTTGGAACTTTTGTCAAATATCAGTTGACTGTGATTGCATGCACTCAGACAGCTACATATCTGTTTTGTGACAATACCATGAAGATTTTATTATTCTAGTTCTGTAAAATTCTTTGAGTTCAGGGATGGTAATTCCCTGTTCTAGTCTGCTTTCAGATGCTATGACAAAATGCTTTGACCAATACCAACTTGGGTAGGAAAGCCCTTATTTGGATTATCTCAGGGTCACAGTTCATCACTGAGGGAGCTCAAGGTAGGAACTCAGGGCAGGAACCTGGAGCCAGGGTTAGAGCACAGGCCATGAATGAAGCTTACTGGCTTGCTCCCCTGGCCTGCACACCATCTATTTTCTTATACGATACAGGGCCACCTACCCAGAGGTGGCACTGCCCACAGTGGGATGGACCTTCCCATATCACTCAACAATCAAGAATTTGCCCCATGGCTATGGCCAAAGGCCAATTGAATGGATGCAGTTGACCAACTGAGACTCCCCAATCGAGGTGCCTCAAGCTGACAACTAAAGCTATGAGGCACATCCTCCCAGCCCAGCATTGTTCAACTGAGACTCCCCAATCGAGGTGCCTCAAGCTGACAACTAAAGCTATGAAGCACATCCTCCCAGCCCAGCATTGTTCTTTGTGCTCAGGCTTGCTTTGACTGTCTTGTATCCTTTGTGATTCTATATGAATCTTAGGATGATTTTCCTATTTCTGTGAAGAATGTCATGAGAATTCTGATTGGGATTGCACTGAAGCTGTAAACTGCTATTGCTAGGACTGTCATTTTCACAATATTAATTCTGCCAATCCACAAGCACAGGTCTTTCTGTTTTTTTGTGTCTTCCTCAACTCTTCCTTTAAGAATTTAAAGTTTGCATTGAAGAGGTCTTTAATGTCTTTGGTTAGGTTTACTAAAATTTTTTTGAGGCTTTTGTGAATGGGAGTGTTTCCATAAACTATCTGATTTCTTGTTAGTGGTATATAGAAAGGGTACTGATTTTTGTAAATTGACTTTGTATTCTGCCACTTTGCTGAAAGCATTGATCATTTCTAGTAGTTTTCTGATGAAATTTTGGGATCTCTTATGTATATCATAATCATCACATATGCAAATAAGGATAATCTGACTTTTTTACAATTAGTACTGCTTTAATTTCCTTCTCTTGTCATACTGCTCCAGCAAGAGTTTCAAGCACTATATTCAATAAGGATACTAGACAGCCTTATATGGTTCCTGATTCTAATGGGAATGCTTCTAAGTTTTCTCCATTTAGAAGGATGTTGGCTGTGGATTTGTGTTATATAGTCTTAATTATGTTGAATTATGTCCCCTCCAGTTCAATTCACTCTGATATTTTTATCATGAATGCGTATTGGATTTCATCAAAGGCCTTTTCTGTGTTTATTGAGATCATGAAGGGATTTTTGTCCTTAAGTATATTTACATGATTTAGTATGTTTATTGACTAAAGTAGTATATTGAACCATCCTTGCATCTCTGGAATAAAGCCTACTTGATCATTGTAGATGATTTTTTAATGTTTGTCTGGAGAGTGGAGGCCATTGATATTTGAAGTCATTATTGAAATATGTGCATTGCTTACCGTCATTTTATTTTTTGTCCTTAAGTATATTTACATGATTTAGTATGTTTATTGACTAAA
Organism: Nannospalax galili; assembly: GCF_000622305.1. Lineage (NCBI taxonomy): Eukaryota > Metazoa > Chordata > Mammalia > Rodentia > Spalacidae > Nannospalax > Nannospalax galili. The sequence continues at coordinate 4,369,650 of NW_008349073.1, read as the reverse complement.
GTAGTATATTGAACCATCCTTGCATCTCTGGAATAAAGCCTACTTGATCATTGTAGATGATTTTTTAATGTTTGTCTGGAGAGTGGAGGCCATTGATATT
>NW_008349073.1:4358317-4366398 GCF_000622305.1 Nannospalax galili | reverse complement strand
ATAGGCAAATTCACTAAGTTCTTTAGTGGTGTAGTGCACCTCCCCATGGACCACACTTTCTATCTCTCCTCTAGGGGCCTGCTTAGCTTTGAGTCTGGTTATAGGTCTAGAGGCAACAATAACTGGGCTCTGAGGGATATCAGCTGTGTCTTGCTGAATGAGATTTGTTTCCTCAGGCAAGAGTGGGGAGGTAGGTTTGCAGGGTGGTAGAATACATTCTCTGCTGAGAGTGGGGCAATTAATTCATGAGGTGAAGTAAATTCCTCAGAGTCTGAGGATTCAAAATCCTCAGCCTAATCAGGGTGCTTCCACACATCTCCATCCCATGTGTCAGGATTCCAATCTTTCCCCACCAAAGCCCTCACCTTTACTGCAGACTCTTCAAGGCTGGTAATTAAATTGTGTTGTAGGTCATCCTTAATAAGGACTCCAGCTTGATTTTCTGCAGCTTTAGTTCTCTGGCTGCTGGAGAGAAGAGTCTCTTCCAGGCCACACATGGAAGCTTTTAAACTGTTGATTTGAATCTGGAGCCAGTCAATTTTATCATTAAGCTCTTTTTTTATCTTCATCACTTTATCCAGAGATGCTAGAAATAACCTGCTAGCATAACTATTTTTTTTATTTTTCTACAAACTGTCAAATGTTTTATATAGAGAGTCACTAAATTTCTTGCTCTTCACAAGAGGTGAGTTAGGAGATTCAAATGCATCTATCTCCATAACTGTTTCAAATAGTCTACACCATAGATGTTCAGTGCTCTCCATGCTATCTGAAGACTCTGAGTTGGAGAGCCTCCTCCAAATACCAACAAGCCCATTAAAGAAATTCATCCTTTCAATTTTGTTTCTCTAGAACCACTCCTGGTGCCACAATCTGTATTAGTCAGAGTTCTCCAAAGAAACAGAATAGGCAGAATGAATATATATGTATAGAGATTTATCAGCTTAGCTCACAGGATAGGGTCCGAGTAGTCCAACAATGGCTGCATCACACTGGAGAGGCTGAGAATCTGTAGTCGCTCAGTCCACAAGGCTGGATGTCTCAGTAGTCCCAATCCAGTGCTGAAGGCCTGACAAATTCCAAAATATCAGCTAGTCTTCAGTCTACAGCAGCAAGACGAACTCACCAGCAAGAGAGAAGGCAAGCAGCAAAAAGCACCACGTTCTCCTCTGCCTTGGTCTTTTATACCGGCTGCCACCAGAAGGTAACGCCCACATTTAAGGTGTGTCTTCTGGCTTTAGACGATCCAATCAAGAAGATCTCTTTCATTTCATTTAATCCCAGATCCAATCAAGTTGACACCCAGGATTAGCCATCACAGTGTTCTTTGTCAGATTTTGTGTTTCCATAATTATACCTTCATTTGTTTTAATTCTGTGACCTCTCGGGTATGGGCATTTCTTTTTCAGCCTTCAGTATTAATTCCAGTAATCTCTGTACACCAGGGGTTTTGGAAACAAATTCTTTCAGCCTACTTGTGTCATGAAAAGTTTCTCTTTCATTTCCTTTAAGTATGATAGACAGTTTTGGATTGTCATCCATGATCATTTAGAACTTGGAATATTTTGCTCCAGGCTCTTCTGGCTTTTATGGTTTGCATTGGAAAGTCAGCTGTAATTCTGATGGGTTTTTCTTTATATATAATTTATTGCTTTTTTTCTCTTGCACTTTTGGTTACTCTCTCTTTGTCCTGTAAATTTAATATGTTCACTGTGATACTCCATGGAGAGTTTCTGTTCTGCTCCTGTCTATTTGGTGCTTTGTGTTCTTCTTGTTTCTGTGTATGTCTTTCAATAATTTGGGGAGATTTTATTCTATAATGCTGTTGAAGATCTGATCAATGCCATTGACCTGAGAGTCTCCTCCTTCCTCTATGCCAATGATACACAAATTCTGTCTTTTCATGATGCCCCACATTTTCTGCATATCCCCTTTCTATTTTTTTTTGTATTTTTCATATTCTTTGCTTGAATATCCAATTATTCAACTTCATATCATAGGGTATTCATATTCTGCTTTATATTCATTCTATTGGTGAGACTTTTCCCTGTTGTTTGAAATTGGCTTATTGAGTTTTTCAGTTCTATCTTCATTTCAACCTGAATTTTCTTCAATATTTCTATCTCTTTTTTAATACACTCTTCAAATCCTGATTTTTTTTCGTCATTTTATTCAGATGTATTTTTGTATTTTCCCGAGCTTCATTCAGGAGTTTATCTTTGTCCTCTTTGTCTTTGAGTTGCTTATTTGTTTGTTATTTAATATCATTGAAATCTTTGATCGTGTTTAGGATTGTTCTTTTAAATTGTGTGTCCTAAGGTTTCTGTGTGTAGTTCTCATTGTAGAACACTTCTATAAGACTTGTAAGCTTAGATGTGCACATATTATATTGGGTTTTTGGTATTATTTGTGTTTTTTACTGTAGTCTGGTGGACATATGAATTTCTTTTGTTGGTTGTGTCTCTGATATGAAGCTGAAGCCTGTCTTTGTTGAGTTAAAGTTTGATTCTGTATATTGTTGATGTAGCTTGATAACCTTTTAATCAAGTATGAATAGTAGTTGGTCTGTGCTTCTGGTTGTCTTTTTTTGATTTTTTAAATATTTTTATTATTATTTGATTCATGCAAACACACATTTTGTGTTCCTTTATTCCACAGGTCTTTTAAAAATTGTTTCCTGTCACCCAGAAAATATTTTCAATAATCCTCAAGGAAGAGGGTCATGAGCCCCTTCCTAATCCACGATGCAATGTTGACAAACTCATGTTTTGCAGGTCTTGTTCATGCAAACATAGATTCTGTGCATTCATGAGTTCAACAGTTATTTCATGTCTGGATGAAGTCATTTTACAGCATTCCTCTCTAGCTTTTCTTCAGTGTTCTCTGAGCCTTGGAGAGATGATATAGATATCCCATTTATGGCTCAGCACTCAACAGGGTCACTTATTCTCAGCACTTTGATGAGTTCTGAATTTCTGCATTAACTGTCATCCACTGTAAACAGAAGCTTTCCTCACTAAGAATGAGAGTAGCAGTGATCTCTAAGTATAAACATAAATATTTAGAAGGCAGTATGACAACATGTTCATTTAGCAAAACAATAGTAGTACATTCCCCTTGGGCCAATGTGTCTTGGTCCTTTTTTCAATACCCAAAGAGTTGATGGACAGTTCCTGTTCCATCATGAGCATGAAACATTTTCAGAATAAATAATTAGCAAGAAGGAGAGTGGGAATATGATTTACTTTACATTTCTTGACCTGCTGACTCTTCAGTTTCTGTGAAGCACTCTTCCCTGTATGTATACGTATCTTGTTAATCTTCAGAAACTTTAAAAAGTAGGTATAACTTCTATAATCATCATTTACTTATGAAGAGTGTGAATTACAGAGGGTTACAAGTCTGTCCAATGTCAAATTCTCAGGATTAGAACATCATCATCCATAGAGAAACTTTATTCTTCCTCCCACATGTACTGAGGATAAAATATAAAGTATTTGTTGAGGGATCAGGTGAGGAAAGAGAGAGAAAATGGAGTAGAGGCAGATCATTCTTATGTCTGTAGCACTTATAAATAAATAAATAAATAAATAAATAGATAGATAAATAAATAAATGATCTATTATCTTTGTAAAGCACTATATAATACCTATGAGTAAGGCTTTAGTATACTGGGGTAGGAAAAAATCAACTACCTGTAAAAAATTGCAGAAATTTTTGCAAAAGAAATGGGAATTTTCAGAAGTCTTGAAGGGATACCAAGTACATGAAAAATCGTTGGAGTAACGCCTAGGTCCATGAAGCAAGCTACCAGCTCTTTATGCATTTCCAGTTTTCTCTTTCATCTGGTTATCTGTGAGCTATGCTGAAATGGGGTTTAGCTATCTCGAATTCAAATAGTGAGCTATTCCAGGGACACAAGTCCAGCATTACACATTCCATATGCTCAATTTCACTACAAATGAGCAGCTTTACAACCCAACTCCCTTGTGAGTCTTCAAATAGAGATTTAATTAGAAAGCATTAGAAAACCCCATCCTGAAATAACAAAGACAGTGGAAGCTATAGGAAGGCATTACCCTGTTCACTGCAGGTGATATTAAGCAGTTGGGCAAATGAGAAAGCTGCCTCAGAGCCAGTTTGCAACGTCACAAGTGTTGGAATATGTGTCTACAGGACAATAGTATTTGTAAAATTACCTTATTCATTAAAACTTCACTTTTATTAGCATCTGCATTATATATATATATATGTATAAAGTATATCAGAATTAAGATTATAGGAGAAATACTTAAACAGAGGTGAGCTGTATAAATGATTATTGCTTTTTCAATATTAGGGGTATTTTATTATAATTAAAAATATATCTTATATAAAATCACCAGTGTTTATAATAAATATTTGCAAATGATATCCAAGTTTTTCAATTGGTTAATTGCTGACAGAGCTATTGATGATTTGATTCCTATTTTAATAATATTGATGTAATTTTCTGAGCTTATGATCTCTTCAGAGGCAAATATTCATTATGCAAACAGTTCTAAAATACATATATGCATGAGATTGTAATTACTATCTATTAGAGACATAGATAAGCTCTATTTTAGGAAAACTGTTGTTTTTTTTTTTCTGTGGAACAGAAGAAATAAGAGATAATTCATTGTTTAAATTACTTAACTTCACTCATATGATGAAGTCTATTTGTGGACCATACCATTATTTACTCGTAGTCCTGAATAGCTCTTGCCAAGAGATTAAATTCCTATACATACTTAATGTGAATATCTAAGGCTACTGAGTACATATTTAAAAGGGAATTTTTCTCACCCACTGAACCATCAATGAAAATTAGAGCTTGTTAGAAACCTAATAGGGGACAAGGTAAGAATTAGAGCAGAGAAAATTGGTTCACAGATGAAAGATCATGATCAAAAGTAAATTAAAAGAAGGATGGAAGGCGCAGTGGTAGGCATGCATGCACATGCATACGGGACGTAGTCATAGTTAGGAGTTGTGAATGACCTTTCCTATTGAACAACTATTTGAGCATCTGCTATTCGGCAGGTCGGTCAGCATACACCCCACCTTCACAGTGGTTATATTCTTGTACAGGCTGAGAAAAATAGCATCTGAGAAGTGGGTAACACTGATCTGAGAGGAGATGGGGAAGGGGTTCGATATGATCAAAATGCATTGTATGAAATTCTCAAAGAATTAAAATATTATTTAAAAAAGGAAAGCTCTTACTGATAAGGGGACATATAAAAGCAAAGAAATAACATAGTAACAACTCATGAGGATATCTGATGAAATAGCATTCTAGGCAAACAGAACAGCTGGGACCAAGGCCACGGGGAACTACTGGGATCCAGAAAAAGTGGTGGGATGGACTAAGTGAGCAGAGAAATTCAGGAAATGAAGTCACAGAGTTTATGGGGTCCTGGTTCACACAGGGAGATGGTCAGACTACCTATATCTGTGCCATGGAAGGCCATGGTTACAGGCCAAACGTAGCTACCAAGCCCTTAAAATGTAACTACAGTGACTGAACATTTAATTTTATTTAAATTTGAAAAATTCAAATTAAAAAAATGATACTTGAGTCTGTTACTGTGGAAGTTGTTTGCATGTTTCATACAATGTGAGTAGCTGATTATAGCACTGTAATTACAATTTTAATCTAACTTGGGTATGAATCAAATATGCCGAATAGAAAGTCAGTTTGAATTAAATTTTGTAGATATATGAAATGCACACTAGATATCAGAGTTGGTACAGGAAGGAGGTCTTCAAATAGCTCAGCTTTTATATTGGAAAAACATTAAAATCACAGGGCATATAATCTGATTTTAAGTATTCTAATAGATGAGGAAAGAAGTGTTACTAAATGAATACTGATGTACCTCTTTGTGGTGTGCATACTAAGAAACTTTTCGAAGATACTTTTGGATATATATGTCAAAAAATTAAAATATGAATTTAGTTATGTATCTAGTAATTTTAGGTAATTATTTATCATACAAAAATAAACATCACAAAAATAAGAAAATGCATATTCTAACTTTCTTAAAATAGAATAAAACTAAATAATCATATTTTTCATACAGGGGAATGCTACATCATAAAATTGTAAATGCATATGTGCGTATGTAGTGTATTAATCAATTATTGTGTTGGAAAAGTTGATTATTGAATAGCCTGTATATATGTCATACTATAAAATGTCATAAAACATAAACTACACACAGAAATAATTTTCAAAAAATTATTATTTGAGACTAGCAATTATTTTTTTTTTTTTTTTTTTTTTTTTTTGTCTTTTTGAGACAGCCCTAGCTGTCCTGGTAAGAGTAGGCATGGGTATTTTCATTAGGTCCTTTCTTCTGTTTGGTACGCTGGTGATTGGACCTCGCTAACTGCCATCTGCCTGTACTTCTGCCTGCTTGACTGGACTGTAGCTTTTATCCAGCTGCAACCTTGATCTGTCCTCTGCAGCTGATTATATCTTCACTCTCAAACCTGATTCTCCTGGTGCCTGACCTCCAGGGCAACAGCTTTTTCTTGGAGAACTGTCTGAGTTCATTCTCTTATCAATACAGAATCAACTTGCATGTCTCTCAGCCCTCTTTGAAATCTCTTGAACTCTGCTCTACTCTCTTTAACTAGTACTCATTCTTTAAATCACATATAGATTGAAGATAGGCAGATGATAGATAGATAGATAGATAGATAGATGATAGATAGACAGATAATATAGATGATAGATAGATGATAGATAGACAGAGATAGATAGTAGATAGATAGATAGATGATAGATAGATGATAGAGATAAATAGATTGATCAATCAATAGACAGATCAATAGATAGATGATAGATAGATACATATAGATAGATGATAGATATAGATAGATGATAGATAGATGATCGATGATTGATAGATAGATGATAGAAATGATAGATGACAGAGATGATAGATTACATAGATAGATAGATAGATAGATAGATGATTGATAGATAGATAGATAGATAGATAGATGATAGAGTTACTATGTGCTGTGTGATATGTTAATACTACTAATTAAAATTGGAATAAAGATCTTGTATTTGCATCTGTCAGATAACAAAGTCATGTGGGATTCTCTGGAAAATTCCTGTCATTGAAATTGCTGCACCCTGTGAAACTATTGAGATTCAATAAATTCTGACATCTTGGAAAGACACAAATATCTCTTTCTGGCATATTGTCGTCACAACAAATTGAAGACACTTTTGGAGTATAATTTGAAAAAAGTAAGTATACCCTATATGTTTCAAAATCATAGATTTAATGCCCTTTCAGTATGTAAGATGAAACATAATAACTACTGTCAATAGTAATTATTTCATTTTGGGTTTTTGTATGTTTGCTTGTTTTTTTTGCTTTCTGGTAGAGAAGACTGGCCTTAATCTCACAGAAATCTGCCTGCCTTTGCCTCCAAGTACTGTGATAAAAGGCATGCACCATGCCTGGCATGACTTCACTTTTTCATAGTAGAGCATTTTTTTGTTTTTTTAGTGGTACTAAAAATCATTTTTTTATTTTTTAAATTGTTTTATTGATTTTTTTAATGTATTTCATACAGAACATCCCAAACAATCTTATACATCTTTATACCCACATCCCAAATGCCACCCTCCCATAGCCCCCCACACCCACCCCTGCTGGAGACCATATACTCTTTTTTTCTTTTTATTTTCTTTTTTTAAAAAAATGTTTATTTAATAACCATATAATTAGAAAAGGCATTTCATTACAACCTCATTGACATGTTCAATAATAATTTCCAGAGCTAAGATGTTTCTCTTTCAAAACTGGCTGTAAATTTTTAGGTTTACAGTTGAATTAATACAGTTATACAATATTGTACTCTGTATAAACCCTATAAGACATAAAATTAAATGAGGTTTTAAACTTTAAAAAAGATCTCCATTTCATTATTAAAATACAGTTTCATACAGAAAAATTAATTTTAATACAATTTACAATAAGATGCATATGTGTTTCTAATCTCTATATATCTGATTATTACTAGTCACAGTC
>NW_008349073.1:4350401-4358090 GCF_000622305.1 Nannospalax galili | reverse complement strand
TTTAGGAAGGTCAGCTGTTCCTCATCTAGCAGCAATCAGTTATCAATATTCCTTTAGATAAGATTGGTGTGTGCTGTTCATTTTCCCAGTTCTCTGCTGGGTTACTATCTGGGAGTCCCTTTGGCCACCCTGGCCAACAACTCAAAAGAAGGTATCTCCTGTGTGGCATTGTTGCTTGTTATGTAGCCTTTTGCTATACATACGGACTCTTAAAAAATTATATTGGCGCTTTTCATCTTTGGTTATAATTTCGTTTTGTGTATTTAATGCCATACAGTTGGCCCAGAGAAACCAATTTATTTTTACTCTTAAGGTTGTTTGAGGATCTGTTCCTCAGGGGTCACATGGGCTTGGGAGGAACCCCTGGCTCCTTTCTTTTACCAGTTCCACCTACATGAAGATAAGTCAAAGGTCCTGCTCGACCATTGTTGGCTTCTCTTGGAAGCATGGAGGAAATGATTCCTATGTGTTGACCCTCCTCTTTACAGACTGGACACTGGTTCAAGTCCATCTGGTGGGGTCTCCTTGGCCTCCTTGATTGAGAGGACAGGTGACCCACCACCATTATAGGACATTTTGAGAGATACTCAAGAACAAATTTTTTATTTCTTTTTTTAAAATTGCCTGTGGGACTGGAGAGATGACTCAGCAGTTAAAAGTACTGACTGCTTTTGCAAAGGACCTGGGTTCAATTCCCAGCACCCACATAGTTGCTAACAGCCATCAGTAGCTCCAGTTACAGGGTATCCAACACAAGTGCACTTACATACATGCAGGCAATACACACATACACATAAAATAAAAATAATATATAAAATACTTTTGAAATACTTTTAAAAATAATATATAAAATACTTTTGAAAAAATTGCCTGTGTATTCATGTGTAGGGTGGTTGGTGTACATGAATGTCTGTGTGTTTTGCAAGTGTGTGAAATCTTAAAGTAGTTTTGATTTGCATTTCCATAATTACTAAGGATGAGGAATACTTTTAAGGGTATTTTCTATTCATTTTTTACTTCTTCTTTTGACAGCTCTTTGTAAAAATCCATAACCAATATTTTAATTGTTTTAGTTGGGTCATTTGTTTTCTTGATTCTTTTTTTTTTTTGAGCTCTTTGTATATTTTTCATATTAATCCTCTGTCAGATGAAGAGTTGGAAAATATTTTTCTCCTACTCTGTGGGCTTCCTTTTAACTAGATTGATTATTGCTTTTGTCTATGGAAGTTTTTTAGTTTAAAGGTTGTCAATTGCTGACCTTAATTCCTAAACAACTCAAGACTGATTTATAAAGTCCTTTCCTGTACCTATATCTTATAAGGTACTGCCTGTATCTTCTAATAGTTTTAGTATTTCAGGTTTCACATTGAGGTCTTTAACTCATTTGGACTTGACTTTTGTGTAGGATTTGGGTCTAATTTCATTCTTCTTGCAGGTGGAGAGCAAGATTTCCTATTTGTTGATGATGCTGTCTTTCCTTCAGTTTGTTTTCTTGAAATCTTTGTCAAATATCAGGTGGCTGAAACCACATGCACTCATGTTTGGCTCTTCTATTATGTTCCATTGCTCTATGGGTCTTTCTGTGTGCCAATACCATGCTGTTTTTATGACAATAGCTTTGCAATATAGTTTGAAATATGGTATGGTAATCCCCCCAGCATTGTGCTTTGTGTTCAGGATTGTTTTAACTATCCAGGGTCTTTTGTGACTCTATATGAATTTTAGATTTTTTTTCTAATTCTGTGCAGAATACCATGGGCATCATGATTGGCATTGCATTGAATCTATAAATTATTTTGCTAGGATGGTCATTTTCACAATATTAATTCTACCAATCCATAAATATGGAAGATCTTTCCATCTCCTTGTGTGTCTTCAATCTTTTTTCTTCAAAGAAACTCTCTTTTTAATTGCTTCTTATTGATATATAGACAGGCCAGAGATTTTTGTAAGTTGATTTTCTATACTGTGACTACTGAAAGTGTTGATCATTTCAAGAAATTGTCTGGTAGAATTTTGAGGTGTCTTATATATACTATTATATCATCTGCAAATAAGGATAATTTGATCTCATCTTTTACAATTACTATCCCTATCATTTCCTTCTCTTGCCTTGCTACTTTGGTTAGAATTTCAAGAACTATATTGAAAAGGAGGTAAGAGCATGACCTTATCTGGTTATTGGTTGGTTTTTTTTTTTTTTGTCTTTTTGAGACAGGGTTTCCCTGTAGTCCCAGCTGACCTGAATTCATTATGTAGACCAGGCTAGCCTTGAACTCATAACTGGTTATTGGTTTTAATGCTTCAAGGTTTTTTTTCCATTTAGAGTTATGTTGGCTGTGGGCTTGTGGTACATATCCTTAATTATGTACAGGTTTGTTCCCTCCAGTTCAATGATTCAATTCCCTCTATGACTTTTACCATGAATGCACGTTGGACTGTGTCAAATGCCTTTAATGCATCTATTGAGATGAACAGGTGATTTTTGTATTTAAGTCCATTTATATGATTTATTACATTTATTGATTTATATATATTGAATCATCCCTGCATCTCTGAAATAAAGCCAACTTGATCACAGCAGATGATCTTTTCAATGTGTCTGTATGTGATTTGTATTTTATTGAGAACTTTTGCATCTATGTTTATTAGGGATATGGGCCTACAACTTTCTCTTTATTGTTGTGTCTTTGCCTGGTTTGGGTTTTAGAGTAATACAGGCTTTGTAGAAATAGTTTTGGAGTTCTCCCTCTGTTTCTATCTTTTAAAAAACAATTTAAGGAGTATTGGTTGTAGATGTTCTTTAAATAGCTGGTAAAAATTTTCTGTGAATCCATTTGGACATGGGCTTTTATTTGGTCAAGATTTGTATTACTGTGTCAATTTCCTTGTTTTTTATTGGTCTAGATTATTGACTTGTTTTTGGTTTAACTTTGGTGTTTCTAATAAATGAAGAAATCTGTTCATTTCTTTTAGATTTTCTAATTTAATATAGTATAGGTTTTTAAAATATTCACTTACAATGCTCCAGATCTTCTTGGTGTCTCTTTTAAGGCTTCCCCTTTTAGCTCTGATTTATTTGAATTGTCTCTTTCCTTTTTTAGTCTAAATAAGAATCTGTCTGTCTTGTTTATCTTTGGAAAGAACCAACTCTTTGATTTATTGATTCTTTGTATAGTTTCCTTTGTTTCTGTTTCAATTCCTGGTCTGAATTTTTATTATTTCTTCTCCTTTGTTGGGTTTGTTTCATTTTTGCTCTTCCAGATTCTTGAGTTGTACCATTCAGTCATTTGTTTGTGCTCTTTCTGACTCTTTTTAATGTAGGCTCTTAGAGCTGTAAACTTCCCTTTTAGGACTACTTTTAATGTGTCCCACAGGTTTTGTGGTTTTGTTGTATTATCTTTTTTTTAAATTTTATTTATTATTTTTATTTTATGTGTATGTGTGCATTGCCTGCATGTAGGTAAGCGCACCCACGCCATGCAATGCCCGCAGAGGTCAGAAGAGGCTGTCAGATTTCCCTGGGACTGGAGTTACAGACAGACAGTTGTTAGTTGCCATGTGGGTGCTGGGATTCGAACCCAGGTCTTCTGCAAGAACAGCCAGTGTTCTTAACCGCTGAGCCATCTCTCCAGGCCCCTGTATTATCATTTTAATGTAGTTCTAGGAATACTTTTATTTCTCTCTTGATTTTTTTCTTTGATCCATTCATCATTCAGGAATGTGTTGTGGTTTGATAGAATACATGGAGTATTTCGATCTTTTTGTATTTGTGGAGGTTTGTTCTGTGCCCCAGTATGTGATCTATTTTAGATATAATTCCATGGGCTGCTGAGTAGAATGATTATTCTTTGGTGCTTGGGTGGACTATTTGGTAGATGTCCATTCAGTATATTTGATGTATGATTCTCTATTTTTTGTTCAGATGACCTGTTTACTGGAGACAGTGGGGTACTAAATTCACTTACTATTACTGATTGTGCTTAATCTCTGTCTTGAAGTCCAATAGTAATCCTGATATGAAAATTTCTGTATCAGAGTTTGGTGCATACATCTTAAGGATTGTAAATACTTCTTGGTTGTTTGTTCCCTTGACCTATATGAACTGGCTTTCTTTATCTCTTCTGATTAATTTTAATTTGAAGTTTATTTTGTCAAATATTAGTATCTCAATGTCTGCCTATCTTTTAGTGCCATTTGCTTAGAATACATTTTCCATCCATGCACCCTAACATAGTGCCTGCCTTTGAGGTAAGATGAGTTTGGTGCACACAACAAAAAGATTGGTTTTGTTTCTTAATCCATTTATCCAACCTGTGTCTTTTGCCTGGGCAATTATTAAGGCCATTGATACTTAAAGCTATTATTGAAAGGTGTGTATTGGTTAATGTCATTTTAATTTCTGTTTGTGTTCTTAGTCTTATTTTTTGTTTCTTCAGTTATAACTTCATTTGTTTCATTTATTTCTACAGTCTCTTGGGTATGGTCATTTCTTTCTTTAGTCCTTTTTATTGCTTCAAGTATTCTCTGTAGAGCTGATTTTGTGGACATGAATTTTTTTCAGCCTATTTATATCACGGAAGCTTTTTCTTTTTTCTTCAACTATGATAGTTTTCTGAGTAAAGTCCTCTGGGTTGTCATCTATGAACTTTTTGGACTTGGAATACTTTCCTCCAGTCTCTTTTGGCTTTTGTAGCTTGCACTGGGAAGTTGTATGTAACTCTCATGGGTTTCCTTTATATGCAACTTGTTGTCTTTCTCTTGTAGCTTTCAGTACCCTCTCTTTGTTCTGTGTATTTAGTGGGGGAGTTTCTGTTCTTGTCCTATTTGGTGTTCTCTGCACTTTTTGTATCTGTATTGGTATTCCTTTCCTTAATTTAGAGACGTTTTCTTCTATAATCCTTTTTTTGTAAGGTAGTCTCCTGTAGCCCCATCTAGTCTGGAACTCATTATGTAGACCTAGCTGGCCTTGATCTCACAGATACTTACCTGTCTCTGCCTCCTGAATGCTGGGATTAAAGATGTGAGCCACCAGGTCCAGCTATAATTGATGCTTTTGTGTGCTGTCCCATATTTCATGCAAATTCCATTCCTACATTTAATTTTTTTTTCATATACTTTGAGTGGTTTAATTTTTCATTTTTATCGTCTAGTCTTCATATTCTTCCTTCCATTTGGTTCATTCCCCTGATGAGGCTTTCTCCTGTCCTTTCAGATTGGTTTATTGAACCTGGGAATGGTGGCACACGCCTCTGTTCCAAGCACTAGGGAGGCAGAGGTAGATGGATCTCTGTGAGGTCAAAGTTGGCCTGGTCTTCATAGCAAGCTCCAGGCCAGCTGGAGCTACAGGGAGATTCTGTCTCAAAAAATTTTTGGCTTATTGAGATTTTTCAGTTTCATCTTCATGTCAACTTGAATTTTCTCCAATGTTTTTATCTCTTTTTTAAATTAACTTTTCAAATCCTGAATTGTCTTTGTCATTTTATTCAGTCATTGATTTGAATTTTCTTGAACTTCAGAGCCTACTCTCTTTGAGTTCTTTGTGCATTCTTAAATCACCAAATTCTTTGATCATGTTTACGATTGTTCTTTTAAATTCTGTGTCCTTGGGTTCCTCTGGTTAGTTCACACTGTAGAGCAGTTCCATAAGACTGATGGTAACATATCTTGGTTTTCAATATTATTTGTGTTTTTGTATTATGAGGTTGGGCATATGGGCCGTTTTGTTGGCTATGTGTCTGATATGAAATTCTAGCCCTCCTTTGTTGAGTTGAAGTTGGTTCTGTTTTTATTGTTGATACAGCTTGGTTCTTTTCTAATCAGGTATGAATAGTTAGTTGGTCTGTGCTTCAGGGTCTCACTTTAAATTTTTTATTGGAAGCAGAGCATGGTCCTAGGACAGCTAGTTGGGAGCCCTCCACAGGACAAAACAAGATAGGCCAGGGTGACCATGGGGACCATGTAGGCAGGTTCTGACCTGCCTGGATGAGTGGATGTGAACACTGGAGTAGCATGAGTTGTAGAGATATAAGTCCTGGCCTTCATGCTTGTTATACAAATGATTTATCCACTGATGCATCTCTCAGGCTAGTTGAAAAAATATTAAAAACATTGATTTAATAAGTTTTGGGTCTATGTCAATGAAGTGCTAAGAAAACGCTTCTAAAACAATAATATATAAACAATGATGTGGTAATAGGTTATATAAAACTAAATTAAATAGAAAAAAAAAAAGCCCAGGAGTTTAATTCAGGAGAATTCCAGGTGCTATGCCATGAGTTCAAACTTAAGTGACTATAAATGCTGTGAGACCTAAATAGACTTTTTTTTCTTTTTTCTTTTTTCTTTTTTTGCCTTTTTGAGACAGGGTCTCCCTCATGGAACTCACTATGTAGACCAGGCTGGCCTTGAACTCACAGAGATCCACCTGCCTCTGCCTTCCGAGTACTGGGACTAAAGGCGTGTGCCCCCATAGACATTTTTTCAATCACCCATTTTGTTAGCTATTGTTCGCTGTGCTAGCTCCAATTTTAAGCTACAAAATATCAATCAGATTTTTCACTCAGAAATAAAAAGGAGAATCCATTAAAAGTGCGGAGAATATGGTTGAAGATTACAAGAGGCAAATGTGATCAGAGAGTAAGGACAGGACGTTCATGAGGCCTGCCTGACACTGCAGAGTGAGAAAAAATGTGAAGGCAGGTAAGGCAGGAGCCTCTGACAGAGGCTGGAACCTGGCATCAATGTCCTGGCTGTAAGGCTCTGAACTGGATCCTTACAAAAATCTGTGAAGGCTCCAGAAAAGGAGGAGGGACTTGGCAGATTATTTTTGTGATTGAACACATCTGGAGTCTGAAATGATTAAGATTTGGGGACATCCTTGAGACTTGGGTTATATCCATATTTCTATACATGAACGTTTATTTCTTGCCCAAGTTATTGATTTAAAATATAATAAGCCAAGGATGAAATAAACTCTTTTTTTATTATTTGCAATAAATCCTTTGAGTTGTGTTGGTAATACAGGTCAAAGATCATATAAAAACAAATACATGTTTGGTACACACAGGAGTTAGTGCCCTGCAGCTTACCCAAACAGTGAACCACTGAGACTGCTTATATTAGGATGTGTCTTTCAGAATGTCCTTAGTTAACACTAATGTCTGTCTTCTATGGAAAATCCTCAGAGGTTTTACTTTAGCCCTCTTGATCACCTTTGCTTTATTCATCTTGTAAGGAAAATCACTCTTTGAAGCGCTGCTAGTGAGTTATAGAAATCACATTCACAGCAAAGGACTGCACACAGGCTGTGTGAATCACCCTAAAGGCACATCTTAATCTCTCACTTCTCCATATTATGTTGAAAGTTAATAAATCTAATACCATAGATTCCAGTTAGACAAATAAGAATGCTTACTCTCACATAATTCAAATTTAAGTCTTGTTCTGTGATCTAGTTCCACATTATTTTGTAAGAGAGAGAAGGTAAAAAGTAGAGGAAAGAAAAAGAAGCAATCATGTTTATGCTATTTACATGGAAAATGCTGAATAAAATTGTGGTTTGGGAGAGGAAATGGGGTGGTGTGTACTGTGGTCTTTGTAATAACATGAGGAAAAATTAAAACAAATGATTTCCTTATAAGACATAGTCATAGCACAATCACAACCAAAGTAAGCATAAAAAATTCT
>NW_008349073.1:4300756-4350374 GCF_000622305.1 Nannospalax galili | reverse complement strand
ACAAACAAAAAAAAAAAAACCTCAAGTACTGAAGGGCTGAAGATCACTGAAAGGCAAATGATGGTCTTTAGAAGGGCTCAGTGAGGCTTCCAATTTTGTCTATAATATTAAAAATTGTCCTTGTTCTTGCACATCCTACAAAGTCTATGGATTCAGTACTGTGGCGTAATAACCTTGTTAGCTGCTTGAGAGAGTCAGGTCAGAATTCTTACCCAATCCTCAATTAACTTTTGCCATCACAATAACAACTCAGTGCTGGTTAAAATGTTCCAAAAGACCTGTTGGCAGAAAATTAAGCTAATGAGATCTTCATTTTCCATGTTGAAGTAGTTCCTAATTGGTTTTCTCAACTATAACCACTCAATCATCATGTAGTTTTAAATAGATTGGCTATCTCACTCTGTAGCAAAATGGGAGGTCAAATGAACTCTATTTCTGTTCAGACCATTAATATCAATAAACCTGCTGCACTATCTGGGGCTTGATATAAATTCTTATTTTGTAGGATCACAAGACATCTCACATTTGTTGAAAGACAGATCAGCACAATATTTTCTCACAGGTGGCTGAAAAGCCAACATCATTAACCATGTTGTTCAACATAATTATTTGATGTCTGTTCTCTAACAGTCCATGTCATTTTCTGCCTTAATTTTCAAGAGTTTCAAATGTATTATTAGTATCAACTTTATTCAGTGGTTTCTCACATGAAAATTTATCATTATTTTCTTCAATTTATATGATTTAGTTGATTCTATTTCTTCTGCTCCTGAGAATGTTTAATGAATCTAGTTAGATCGTTGTGTCTCTTATGTCTAAGTCAAGTTTCTATGAAGGGGATTTAGCTCAGTGGTAAAATACTTGCATGTCAAGTACAAGGTCCTGGGCTCCCCCGACCCTTACAAAAACAAATCAGTTCACTGTTCCCGCCTTCTAATTCTACTGCCTTCAAATGGTAAAATTTGTCAATGTTCATCTTACGCTAACTTCTAACATTTTATCAGAAGAGCCTGTAACTCAGTAGATACAGTAATGTTTCCATAATGCACAAAAGTTTTGATCTTGAGCATAATTCTTTTCCAACATTGACTTTCCACTAGTAACTTCTATTCTGCATTATGTAGGATCTGCTTCCACCCCTGGAAGGCTGAGCCACGTCCTCCACAGTTCTTTTTTGGTTGTTTCAATATATAAACCCATTTGGAACATTCTATTTCAGTAGTTTTCATTTTGAAGCTGTCTGGCTATTAGTCAGTTAATAGTTTCTCTGAACAGAGTTTTAGAGCAGATTCCTAAGGAATAATAATCTAAAATATCCAAGATGTTTCACTAATATATGGATAATTGAAAATTTAATGTATTCTCTACAGTATAGAAAAACCATGTGCTCACTTTAAAATATCAATTTTCTAATACTTTATCCTGTCTATATAGAATTCTATAAATATACCCATAGATATAAAATAACTGTCATGACTTTTGTTACACTCAGTAGGAGTAAATATATTAAACAGTTATTGTACTAAAAACAAATATCCTGAAGATAGAAAGCATGCGTTAAAAATGTAATCAATAATGTATATCACATGTACACACTTCAGAAGTTCTGACGGTTATTCAGGCATCTCTCTAGGAATTTAACTAGATGCCTAGAACTGCTGAAATACTCTGTTGAGTATTTCTATAATATCCTCAGCCATTTTTCTAGCTTTCAAGACATATAATTTCTTAGATGTCTAAACGTCTATCTCATGTATTTATTGCAAGAATATGAGCAAATAAAGGAAGAGCAATTTACAACATACACATTCATTCCAGGAAAGAATGGGAACCATAAAAGTTGCGTTTTGGCACCTGGTTTGAAGACCATATTACATAATTTGCCTACTAGATGAAGTTATGGTTGTATACTCAAAAGACATTTATCAACAAAGGCATGACAGCTCACAGTTAAATTTTATCAATAGCTAAAATGTTAAGTTGAAGACTGCTTTTTTATCATGTGATTATTAAATAAATACTTTTTATAAAAAGAAGATTGCTTTTAACGTTAGATTTGTTCAAAGTCTGCCTGTTTTCCTTCATAGTGTCTACCCATCATTATCTTTTCCTTCTCATGTTCTTTCTTCTCACACACAATTTTAGTGCCTTCAGGACCACAGGCCTTACATGCATTTGTCCTTATTCAGAAGACAGAGTTGATAATGAATTTCTTTGGTCTTTTTGAGACAGGGTCACCCCGTAGCTCCAGCTGGCCGGACATTCGCTATGTAGACCATGCTGACCTCAATCTTAAAGAGAGTCCACCTGCCTCTGCCTCCTGAGTGCAGGAGTTGTGAATGTCTTAAATGACACTTGACACACTAAAAGTCGATGCTTTCCCTTCTACTATAAAGTACTGAACTTAGACAAATTGGTTTCAGGAGCATATGAAATAAAATTCTCAAAGATTCTGACATAAAGTATCCTAGTCTCTGAAGTAGCTCAAGCTAATCTAAATAGTTCAAATTTTAACATATACCATTCTGTGATAATATTTGGGAAAAATTATTTCATTCCAAGCATATTTTTCATATCTCATAAAATACATCTTATTTAAATTGTTAAGTATTTCAAATATCTCAATTTCATATCACTTTTATTTGTGAAATGTGAGTATATATATATATACATATGTGTGTGTGTGTGTGTAGGCATAAAGTATATATCCTCTATTTATGACTCACAAAATAATTCAAGTTATCATGTTGCATAAAGACTAATTAATTTGAGTTTGACTAGCCTAATTGTGATTTGCTCCTAAAAGTATTTGTCTTTTTTTAGTTTTCTTATCCTTTTTTACTTTATATACTATAAGTGTGATTCAGAAAGACATTGCATAATATTATTAAAGATTATTATGAAAACAAAAATCCTATAATGGAAAATGAAAAATAATAAAATAAAAAGATAAATTAATGGCTGCTTCTTTAATGATATAGCAAATTATTTTAATTTATTACTTTCATTTTATGGGTATGAGTTATTGCCTATATGTATCCAAGTGCACCAGTGTAATGCAATGCCTGTGGAGGTCAGAAGAGGGTGTTGGATTCCCTTAGAACTGGAGTTATAGATGCTTGTTAGCCACTGTGTGGGTGCTGGAAACCAAACCTGGGACCTCTGCAAGAACAGTCAATGTGCTTAAACACTGAGCCATCCCTCCAGCCCCAACAACTTATTTTTGACATAGATCCAGGCAAATATTGCTAATTCATTTTAGATTGCTTCAGTGGGTATGGTGAGAAATGACAGAGTGAGCTCTCAATCAAAAAGGACTAGGCAGAGACATCTAGAATAAATGACATTACTGGTCAAGTGGAAAAAAATGGTCCTGAAAAATTTAAACATTTTCTAGAGATAGAAGGAAAATCCTAAGAGTTACACATGCAAGTTAGGGGAAAGGAAATGTGCTAAGAAAGATGAGACAAATTTGTAAATTCACTAAAGTCAAGATAAATATTCAAACTGAAAATGCTCTTTGAGATTTATTATTAGTCTTTTTGTTGAAAGGGATTTCAAAGGATGGAGGGAAAGCATGCTTTCAGAAAGACTGGGGCTGGAGGCATTGCTGTCATAAGCCATCTTATCACTGTGCTTTGGCTTATTTTGCTCTCTTCTCTCCTTCTTATATCCCTTACCCCTGTCTACATTTATCTCTCTGTGTTTGTCTTTCTATCCCCATCCCTATGCCTATTCCCATTGCTATCCCCATTTCTCTCTCTCTCTCTCTCTCTCTCTCTCTCTCTCTCTCTCTCTCTCCCTCTCTCTCTCATCTATCTATCTCCAATCTCCTTGCCTGAATTTTATGAGGAGACAAGCAATTACACTTACAGCCTGCCTGCATAAGACACACCAATCTTCCCATCTCAAGATTTGTTTGCGTACAGATCCATTTTTTTTCATATGAGGTTGTAGATATCATAGAATGTATATCCCATTTATTATTCCAATTGCAAGTGACACATAAGCCCTAGGTTTCTATGACAGAATCTTAGTAATTGTACTGGTTTCACTCTTTGCTCCTTAGTACTCATTCTTGTCTCACTAACATGAAGAAGTAAGGGACAAAGGGACTATCTTCATCTTTTTTTGTCTGATATGTATTTCTTTGCTTATGTTTGTTGGGGGTCCACTCACTGTGGAATCCAGTTTTCTCATTCTATCATATGGTTCATAGAGATTAAATTAGGTCCTCAGTCCTGATGGCAGACACCTTTATCTGCCGAGGACCTCACACTCTTCATCTTCTGTTTTAAATTAGGAGAAAAAAATATGAAAAAGATAGTCATAGCTTATATGCAACTAGTCCACTTCCTTTTTGTGTGTGTGAAAAAAACCTTAGTCTGGGGAAATTCCGCACTTAGTTTCTGGCAGTAAGGCATGATTTCTTGAAAATCATTGCAGTAAGCTCTCTTCCTTTTTTTCTTATACTTGGATTTGACCAACCATATGATACAGTTCAAAGATGTCTATATAAATCCATATTACTGTGATCTATGATGGAGGTAAAAAAATTTTTATTTTCAATGTGCAAGAGCAATTTTTAGAAAGTTAACTAATAAATCTTATCAAAGCTCTAAATGTGGTAACAAAAAATGAAATGTTTAGAATATTTACAAAGAAATACTGTCTTAATTGTTAATTCCAGAAGTAAAATCAAGTGTTCTCTACACTTTGGCCATTTGCATGAGGGAGTTTCATTATTGAGACCTGAGAGATTCATCAGTGTCCTCTTCTTCATCCCTGTCCTATGTTCCATGAGCCTTAGGTGTAGAGGTTTCATTGTAGATGTGTCCCTTAGGCCTGGGCAATTCATAGACAATGTCCATGTGTGATCAGTTGTGGTGCTTGGTAATAGTCTCTCACTGGTAAAAAATGAGCTTCTTTGATGAGTGGTGACGGGGATATTTGTCCTTAAATAAAAGGATACATATTTTGCACATAGTAAGAAATCACATTAGTCTAGCAATGTGATAGTCTTGAGGTTTTCGGTAAGATCTATGACCACTCTAGCCATGTGTATTAGGTTATGTTTACAGTACCACACTTGAGTTTCCTCCCTTTGAGTGGGCTTTTAGTCAAATTAGGTTTGATTGTCCCCAAGATAAAAGTGCCACAACACAATGGGCCTTAACAGGGATGATAGAGTATATGGACTCTGGTGGGGTGGCTATGGACCCGTGCCAGTGGGGACGGGGGTATAAAGATAATCAAGATTGTTTGAGATGTTTTATATGAAATACCAAATAATTCAATAAAATTTTAAAAAGGCAGAAAAACAAAACAAAACAAAAAAAAATTAAGTAATCATAAACTAAAGGCTAGACCTAAAGTACATGTTGTAATAGAATCATCTAAGGAAATCCTAGAAGGAAACATATATGCCCTTCTTGTGTTGGCAATACTTTCAATTCCAATTATTTTGTAAACCTGTCCCAGGAGAGTACTGCCCATGATAACTCTCACCTCAAGGGAATAAGAGTGTTTATTCTGGAGCCAAATATGAGTACCCCACAGCCCAGGAACACAGATTCTGGTTACCCAAATTTCATGTTCCAACATGGTAACTGTTTCATGAAGTTTTTATAGTAACAGAACAAAGAAAAGTCATAAATCAAGACACTTTTCAAGTACATTGATGGAAACAGTAAGTGGGCAGATACAGCAAAAAAGAAATCTCAGCTATAAGCCTCAGATGCTCTCAGATGGCATTCTTAGCCCTTTGATGTCTGGGAACTGTTTCTTTTGTTAAGTTAATACATTCCATTAGTTATAAGATGTTAATTCAGGAACAGAGGTGGGCAATTGTGGCTATTTAAGGGGCTAAAAACATCCAGAGGTAATTTATGAATAGGCTCGGGATCTGCAACATTAAAACTCTCCACAGTCATTGAAGTGTTAATCAGTTGGTTGTCTTGCAGCAAGTTCAGCTCAAAATGCAGGATTTTTCTGGGAACTTTTGTTCACAGTACCCTCTGATTATTGATCTGGATTATGGCTACTGAAAGAGGTGCTCTCATTGATATAACTGAAGAACTCTATGTAATTGAAAATGCTTTCTTTCTTCTAGGCTACCTTTAAAACATTAGAAACTTCCAGGAGTCTTGTCTCTAATGGCAAGAAATCAAATGGTGCTGACAAAGTGGACCTGAAAGACAGGCAGGGAAGTCTAGAAGTTGCAAGTGAAATTCCCAAGGATTTGATTTGGTGTAGAAGTTGGCTGCTATGGCAAATCACACTTAAGGCTGACAACAGTTAAAAATAATGATAAATAGAGACCAAAAAATGAACAGGTAAATGAAACAAGGTAAAATGAACTAGTCACTGAGTTCCTAAGAGAGGGCAAAAAGCTCTGACGTGGGTTGAAATTCTTTGGCTAGGAGAGATGGGTAGGCGTTTGGGAGTGTAGGAAACTTAAATTTACCAGTCTCACAAATCTGAGTCCCGAGTGTGTATATTGGTTTCACAGTAATAATTTATCTACTTCTGCCTAAAGTTTTGGCAGTGGAATTACCTGAAGTGGAATTGAAATATAAGCCACATTCTTTGTTGTATGAAGTTTGTGTTTATAAATTGGTAGGTAAAGATTTGCTTTAAAGAGAAAATGTAGCCAGGTTTTTAAAAGCAAGTTTTACACCAAAGGTTCCAAAATAATTGCCAATTGTTTGTGTTCTTTTCCATTCAGTTCAGAAACTGCTAATGGCTGACAAAATCTTAATGTTAGAAATCTCATTCATTGCAAGCCTGATTCTTGTTGAACAAACATCTAAATCTGGTCTGAACATTTTCTCTCACACACCTGGTATGAAGGAAGATATTTTGGGAGGCAAATAGTTGAAGTCCTAATTCAGTATTACACCAGAAATAAAAAAAAAAAAAAAAAAAAAAAAAAAAAACAACGATTTTTTTCTATAATTTCCAAATGGTGTTTCCAGGAGAATGCATCAAATGACAATTACACATACAGTGAATGACTACTTTAATCAAATCTTTGAAAACAGAGCTCATGGCAGTAGTTGCATCTATCTCCCTTCTTCACCGACTATCTGTAGTGTGTCCATGAGAGGACTTTCCAAGCCTCCCGTTGGTGTCTTTGTTGAAAGTCTATGCTATGAGTGACTCTGGGCTAACTCCTTCCAGTAAAAGGCAGCCTTGGCTATTTACCTTACTTTGATAAGTAAGTACTGTGTTTTTATACTTGTCATGATGTGAAACTCAGGGAAAAACTGGGTAACCCCATAGGCTGCAAGATAAGTCATCTTTCATCTAGTAATGTTGGGAAGCAGGTCCAAGATTTTGTTAAGAATACAAGAATAACCACTGTTGTTAATAAGTATAAATGTACTTTTATTTTTATTATGAATCAATAACTATACCAAACATACTAATCTAATTACGTTCTGTAATTTGTCCTTTTTATAAGAGAATACTTCAAATGTTAGAAACATAGTTCTGATGGTTTAATTTTTTCCCTTAACCAATTATTTTTTTCTGTCTGTCACATAGTACTGCTATTTTCCAGTGTCTACAATATAAGAAGCAAATATGATAATGGTCGTTGACTGTCTTTGATTGAAAATGTTTTTTTTGCTATAGAATATTGACAGATAATTTGTTAAACAGGTCCTTATTTCAACAAATTACTAGATATTTTTATCATGAATGGATGTTGAAATTTATCAAATATTTATTCATACCTTTTGAATTATGATTTTCTCTTTCCTGTTTTTTAAAAGCTTGTTTTTATTGGATATTTGTGTATTTCATACAGAACGTTTCAATCAATCTTAATCATCTTTATACCCCGTCCCCACCACTGGAGCCCATATACTCTTTCATCCCTATTAAGGCCCACTGTGTCAAGTCAGTGTCCCAAGACGTTCCTCAGTGCATGTCCATCCACTGAGGTCTAGTCAGCCTATATAAAGTCCCTTTGTTTTAGAAAGATCAACTCTTCTTCACCTAGCAGCAATGAGTTGCTAATATTTCTTCAGATAAGATTGGGGTCTTCTGTTCATTTTCTCAGTTCTATGCTGAGTTTTTGTCTGCCTGAGTTTGCATGGGACTTGTGTATGCTACACCATTGCCATAGGATCATATGAGCAGCTTCCCAGGAGTTCGTAGGACTGTTTCCCTATGGTCATGTGCCTCCTCCCTGGCTCTTGCAATCTTTCTACCCACTCTTCTGCTATAGTCCCTGAGTCTTGGATGAGTGAAATTTAATAAAGGGCCACAACTGGTCACACACAGACATTGTCTATGAATTGCCCAGGTCTAAATGATACATCTACGATGCAACCTCTACACCTAAGGTTCATGGAACATAAAATGGGGTAAAGAAGAGGACATTAATGAATCTCTCAGTTCTCATTAATGAAGCTCCCTCATACAGCAGAGGACCAGAAACACAAAAGGTCACAAGTTGCTTAAGTACAGAGATTAAGATTCTGCTGAATGCTGGTCCTCAGACTGGACTCTTTCCTGTTATTTTGATGATTGACATGGATAGCTTTAAAACTATCTATACATTCTTTGAATATGCTGCATTGTCATAACATCTGACCTACATTTTAAAGATATTTTATTATTTTAATTGTATGTATAGGAGCACATTGCCTGCTTGTAGGTAGGTGCACCTGTGTCATGCAATGCCCACAGATGTCAGAAGAGGGAGTCGGATCTCCTGGAACTGGAGTTATGGATGGTTGTTAGCAGTCATGTGGGCATTCAGAATTGAACGCAGGTCCTCTGCAATAACTGTTGAGCTATAGCTCTTGCCCCTTGACCTATACTTTTAAAACAAAAATTTTATTTATTGATAATTTCATGCACGAATACTAAATTGCCATCATTTCCAACTTAAGTCCTCCTCTGTCTCCCTATTCCACTTAAATTCATGACCTCTTTTTCTACAATTATTGTTGCTATAAATCAACACACACACATATATACAGATACACACTCACACCTCCAATGTTACACTTACGTATATGTGTTTAGGGCGGACGCTGGGAACTGTATAACCCATAGAGGGACTTATTCCTGGAGAAGGCTGATTTCCCTCTCAACAGCCACTGATTGCTCATAGTTCTTCATATAGAGGTGGGGCCTTGTGAAATCTCCCCCATCCAAGCAGGCATGTGTACTAGTGCTGTCATCATACAGACCTTGTGTAGACAACTGTGCTTTTGAGATTTCATCTGTGTAGCATTCTTGAGATGTTTAGAAGCCCCAACCTTGCAGCAGGCATTCTTGTCCTCTGTTCTTACAATTTTTCCATCCCCTCTTTCACTATGTTTCCTGAGTCTTAGGTATAGGGGTTGTGTTGTAGATGTACCAGAACTTTGAAATAAGTCCTTATTCGCTAAAGATACATCTTTGACACAGGACTTGGAGAACTCAGGCTCAAATTGACCTGGAAGCCTCCTCCTTGACAACTAGCTCTCATAGTTCTGGAAGGTAAGATGCAATCTGCCAAGGGAGAAAAGTAACCAATAGTTCTACCTGCCTGTAAAGCTGATGAGCCAAAAACAATGACAGGCCCCACAGAATATCCTCAGTGGCACAGTATCTTGGAGGTAAGCAACAGCTGTCTAATCGAACTTAAGGCCTGTTCAATAGGAGAGAATCCATGCCTCGTTCCATAAAGCTAGCCAAATGCTTGTGTCTGAAGAAGTCAGAGACCCTAGAAGAGAACTGTCATTTTCCTAAACCAACATAATTTCTAACTGTACTCTAAATAACTGCCCTTATATTCACAGATAAGTGCAGCTTTCATCCTCCATAAAAACATTGTTTTCTACAACAGGCAGAGACTACTTCAGAGATACACAACTGGTCACAATACAGAGAATAAGTGACCTAGGGTGCCCAGCACCCACGCTGTTCCTTAAAGAAACAGTTGAATGGGAATGATGTGTGTTGCAATCCTGTCTTTATGGGCATTTTTTATTCTCATTGAGGAAAAGAAGATTTCCAGTTTATTTTTACTTCTTAGAAATAAATCTAAAATATAACATGTGACGGGCCTTTATGTACATTCTTAGTATATTGCATTTGCTTTTAGTAGTTTAGATATCAAAAGATTTCTAAGGTTAAAGACCCCAATTTCTTAAGTAGAGACAAAAAAGAAGAGAGTATATAAAGGGAAAATAATCGCCCATGTGCCCAGGGCCACACTGGTGTCTATGGGCTATGTTCTTTGTTCAAAGTCCTCTTATTCTTTGACTCTTTTAGAAGTCCTTGTCAGCTTAAATTTCTTAACTGTCAGGTACAATGATGATGTGCTTCATCTAGTTGTGTCATGCACATCACTTTACTCCTGTTCACAATGAAAAGATGTCAATTGGAAAGGCATGCTTTGGGGGAAGACTTCAAACTGACTAAAAATCATGCTTACCTTTTTAAAACACTCAAAATGAAATTTAACATGGAGAATGGCATCCTGGACCATCCAGATTGCAATTAACCTTGATGATGTTCAATTAATTACACTTTTCATTCTGATTACACTGACACTATGTTGCATATTATAGTTTTCAGGATGTTAGCAATTCAAAATATAACTTTCTCCAATTTCTAACTGCAAAAGTGTATAATGTGACATTTGCTATAAAAATATTTGTTCCTCAAATAGAAATGGTCATGCAATGTTTCCAAAATTCTTATAAAGACAGAACATAGGAAATTTATACTTATCTTTTATCTCAACTCTTATTTCCCAGTCTTTTTCTCAGCCCACAACAAAGTTGCAAACACATGTGCATATCCCCTTAATTCTAATGAAACTGTCTCTGTCTATTGTAGCATTGTAACATTCCATCCATCAGAGAAATAGCTCTTATAGAAATGAGTTGAAGCTTGCATTGGCCAAATACATATCTAAAGAAGACATTATTTTACGGCACAGAATCATTTTCTCATGATTGAAACATTTGCTGTGATCGGACTATGGAAATTCAACTCTGTCTAATAAAAGTCACTGCCAAGAAGAAATCATGGAATTGATTGAGGTTAGAGCCACTCTACTAGCCTAGCAAGATTAGGGACAGGAGTTTCCCAGAGTTAATACACAGCAAGAACGTCGTATTAGTCACTTTTGCATATCAGTGTGTGGTATTAATAAACAACAAAACTTTGAAAGATGACTGAGCTGTTGCCTCTTGCCACATATTGTTTATTACATTAAAGTAAGCTTGGAGTATAAAATATACTAAAAACAAAGCAGAAAAATTTTATTCATCACATTCTCTTTTCTTCTGACTGCTTACTTGCCTCATTTTGCTAGGCAGTGTTTTCTGTACAGATTTCTTTTTCTTCACGTTTTCCTCTTCCATTGACACTTTCTTTCAGGTAACAGGTGAATTTTGGTTCAAAGGATGTGGTAATTTGAATAAGTGTCCCCCTCTTTTTCAAATTACTACTTATGTAGTTGGTAGGGGGTAGGAGGTTGGGAGGACAGGACTTTGAGAATCCTTAAGCCTTACCCAAGTTCCAGTGGCTCTCTTCCTGTACCTGCTTAAAAACATGAATATTAACTTTCTGCTTGGGCCACTTCCTGCCATGTCTCCCCTGCCACTATGGACTCCCTTTGGAACCATAAGCCAAATGAAACTTTCCTCTAGAAGTTGCCTTGGTCATGGTGTTTTATGACCGCAACAGAAAGGTAACTATTACAAACGGTAACTTCCATGGACTAGAAAATATTTCCATTTCAACCAAGCTCCACACTAACTTCTTGAATACATGGCTCAGTATCAGGCCAAGTGCCAGGGTTAGCCACACCTACCCTTCTTCAGAAACACCTGTATAATGAACAGGCTTTGCCATCATAATGTCTAGGAAACTAATTTGCTTTGGATTGTCAAAATCACAATCCTGTCATACTATTTGCATTTCAAAAGAGAGCATGATATCAGATCAATTCAAATTATATACTTAGCAGACAAATGAAAATAAAAGAAATAAAGCACATTTATTCATAGGTAATAGGAATTCACAGTTAGACAATCCTAAGCACCCTACCACTAAAACGCTTGATGTTATAAGTGATTTGACAAGGTTGCAGAACATAAGGTCATTGTACAAAAATCTATTGCATTTTCATTTTTTAAAGAGCTCACAGAGGTAAATGAACTGCACATGTCTAATGTACACAATTGTATGAGTATGTAGACAATATGCCACTGAAACTATAACCAAGACAAGGTAATAGACAAAGCTGTACAACCCAAAAGTCTTTGCATCACTTCGGTTCTTTGTTTTGGTGGTAAGAACATATATGGAATTGACTCAACAAAATTTTAAGTGCTTAGCATAATGTTGCTGACTATAAGCACTAGTTGTACTTCTGGTATCTAGAATTAATGTCACTTGTAAAAATGAAATTTTATATTAATTGTGCAGTGATTCCCCATTGCTCCAATTCCTCAGCCCCTGGTTAGCACCTATTATTTATTGCTATAAACTAGCAAGAAATTAGTTTAGAATGAAAATACAAATATGTATTTGCAATACCATCACAGAATAAAAATTGTGAAGAAATTTAACAAGAAATGTGCATTATCTATACTCCAAAATGCTTCTTAAAGAAATATTAAAAACAAAACCCCCAAAACCTATACAACTCTTCCATCCTGCACACCTTCAAAACAACATCATTAAGAAGATGCCAAATTCTGCCACCAGCTTAAGGAGCAGCTGTGGCCCCTTGGAGCAAGGTGTAGTGGACTGTGAGTGTCTTATTGCCTGAATAAGGAAATGCTTTCCTTGAAATCCTTATTCAACTGGGTCAATCAGTGTAATTTCTTTTCCAAAGAAAAATTTTAATGTTACAACTTGAAACCTTTATTGGGGGATTCTTGACACTTTCAGAAATACCCTTAAGACAGATTTCTTATTGTCCCAGTGTGAATCATGTGGCTTCATTCTATTGGCATTAGTCTTATTAACAACTAAAGCCACTATCCATACTTACCTTGCCTGTGACTTCAAAATATTTTATTTTTTATTATTTTGTGTGTATGAATGCATAGCCTGCATGAATGTAAGTACACCTATGTCATGCAATGCCTAGGGGACACAGAAGAGGACATTGGATCCCCTGCAACTGGAGTAACAGACAGTTGTTAGTTGCCGTGTGGGCACTGGGACTCAAACCCAGGTCTTCTGTAAGAGCAACCAGACCTCTTACCTACTAAGCCATCTCTCCAGTCCCTATCCTGTTCTTTTAAACTTCCATCAGGAGTTCTTATTGTATGGAATTTATATCATTCTAGGACTTCTTTTGCCTATATCTCCAAATTCTTCCAAACTCCTCTACATAATAATTCAAAATGTCTAAGAAAACTGTCATGGTCAAATACAGTTACAGGAACCACATTGTTCTTACTATCAATTTTATTCATGACTTACTTTGGAATTGTAATGGTAAATAAATATTTGAAAGAAATATATATATATATATATATATATATATATATATATATATATATATATATATATATATATATATATATATATATATATATATATATATATATATATATATATATATATATATATATATATATATATATATATATATATATATATATATATATATATATATATATATATATATATATATATATATATATATGCCTACAGAGTCATATTTATGTCCCCAAATGCCCTTCAGTGTGGGTTCATCCACTGGAGACTGGTCAACCTACCAAGAGTCTCACCCTTAATGAGACTGACCCTCCCCCTCCCAGAAGTCATTGGTCTTGGCTCATATTATGAGGGAAATACAGTCTTTTATGGCAAGGAAAGTAGGATAGAACATCTCATTCTATGGTGGCACAAATATGGTGAACCAGGAAGCAGAGCGTGTGTGGCAAAACCAAGGGCCAGGTAATCTTACAAAGTTTTCCCCTAGTGACCTACTTTACCCAGTTATGTCCTATTTGCTAACTGTTCCACATCCTCTCCAGATAGTTCCACCACCTGGAGAATGAGTATTGCAAACATGAACCTGTGGGGGACATTTCAGATTCAAACACTAATAATTGCAAATGATTGAAATGATTGGTATTGACCTTTATGGAATATCTTTTGAGACTTGTTCAAAAATTTGTTTTATCTAGTCTAATTTTGAATTCACCAAACACTAAAGTCATTATCATAACAGTATTTGTCAAAAAGCTTTAAAGACAGTAAATAATAGCTAGGGTGAACCAAAATCTAACCAACCTGAATATATGTTTTGGGAACTATATCTGCTTTAGGAAAAGGAAGCAGAAAGAATGATATATCATTGGGAATTTAGTTAGGTGCACAAAACTGTTTACATACTTAGGAAAGACACAAGATGACACAAAGAACTCTAAGAACTATTTTTCTGGTTCATCTCCAAGTTTTGCAAAAGCAGGAAGTGAGACAGAAAGGTGTACATTTTAAACTGATCATTTTAGATTTTTCCCCAAAGCAAGAGATGTCATACATAAAGACTTAAAAAGAAGCATATTTCACAAATAAATAAAACTAATGAGACACAAATCATGAGAAGAAATGAAAATCAGAATTCTGGGGCAGAGATTACAAAAACAAGACAGAAACTTTCAGTAATTTCCTAATCATAAATTTAGCAGGCAGAAGACAGAATATATGAACATAAACACAGGCCAACTGTATTCAGCAGGAGGACCAAAACTACAATGAAGGAAATTGAACAGAACCTAAGAAACTTTTAAAACATCACAAAACACAGTAACATATGTGAAATTAGAATTCCAAACAGGATATTATATTTATAATAGTACCAAATGGAATAAAATATTTAGGACTAAATTTAATCAAGGAACTGCAACTCTTACACAATAAAACTACACCCTTATTGAAAAAATGTTAAATACTTAGATAAACAGACATCTTTTATTTATATCTTAGAAGTCTTAATGGTGGTAAGGAGGTACCACTTCCAAAATTGATGTGTAGTTTCAGTGTAATTCATAATTGATTCCAACTAGCTTTTTATTCAGAAAGGAACAAGAAGATTCTAAAATTCACATATAAATGAAAAACATGCAAAATAGCCAGTGTGATCTGGATACGGATCAGAATTGTAGGGATTCTATTTCTTTGTATCAAACTTAATACAAGACATTAGTAGTAAAAAGAAAGAATGAAAATTGATATCAGGAGATGTATATGTACTGTGTCTATATGCATAAAGATCAGTGGAGTAGAACTGAGATATCAAAAATAATCCTACACATTTGCATTCTGTTGATTTAGACAAATGTGCTAAGACAATTCAATGGAAAAATAATACTATGTTTAACAAATGGTACAGAACAATTGAATATCCAGATTTAGAATTGTAAATTTGGACACCTCGGTCACACTGTACACAAAATGAACTTAAAAAGACCTATGAATGTAAGTACAAACTCGCAACCATAAAACATTTAAAACATGAAATAGATCTTAATGAGTTTTTGCCAGGCAATAATGTTTTAAATATGATGCCACATTTTTTGAATGAATGAGTAAAATGTGGTATATCAGAAGATGGAATATTAATGACAATTCATTCAGAAAATGGAATGGAGAACATACTGATATGCACTATGATGTGCATTAGCCCTTAAAAATTATTGTAAGTAAATGAAATGACACACAAAGGCAGCATAGCACATGTTTCCTTCATGTGAACTTTCCACAATAGACAGTGGGGTGCATGGTTGATTGTGAGAGATTGATTGGGATTCATTGATTTGGGGAGGTGTTCAAGAAATGCTGGCATCAGATCCTATTAATGGCTATACGAATATATTACAACTCTTAATTGCACAATGTTTTTTAAAGTGTTATCTAGTGAGTTAGAATACCAAATTCCCTGGAAATGCAGAAACACATCCTTACAGTCTATTTAGAAGATACAACTCCTTAGAAGTACACCAATAATGTGAAAAGTCCTCCTATGTACACTGGCCATTAAATCTCTCTACTGCAAGTATAATTAATCAACTGCCTATAGATAGCGCTATTATAGCTTCTGTGAGGATAGAGAAATTAAGATATGGTTAACCCCAGTCATAGTTAACCTCTGAACAAGAGAAAACCCTAAAATACATGCAGGAATCAAGTAAAAATCAAAGTGTTGCAGGAAAACACTTTGAAGCAGAACTATTTAAATACCTGACTATGTAAGAGAAATATTAATCATTAACAAGACAAAAAAGGCCCTAGACAGTAGGACTGACAGCACAAACAGTTGCTTAGCAGTGGCACACAATGGAACCAAGGGACACGATACAAAGAACGTCTACTGAGCTGAAGCAAGGTAGATACCGATCCTCAGAACTGGCAGTGTTTATTCCTTTGTTGCTTGCTATTGAGAAGCAGGGTTCTAGTATGTAGCCCAGGCTGGTCTCAAACTCAATATATAGCCCACATTAGCATCAAAAATTAATGTGTAGCTAAGGCTGGCGGTGAAGTCACAATCTTCTGACCTTAGCCTCCCTGAGTGCTGGGATTACAAACATGAGCCAACGTAACTGGACAACAGATATACGGGAGAATGCATTCAGATAATAAATTTAGATATTTATTATAATCATCATCAACTTTGTGTAAGAAAATATACAGAATGCCTTAACCATAGTTCTTTTTCCGTTTAAAATATTACTATTATCTCTGAGGTTTTTGTGGGGGTAATAACTCCTAATGATTCTGCCAAGGAAGCCTAGAATGTTTTTGGACTAGGTATTTACTTGGCTATGCTACAGATTTTGATAATTAGGATTTCCATCAGTTTTCAGGGGAAATATATCCAATTATATTTTCAATACAAAAATTGCAGCAGCTGGGCTTTCTTACCTCATGCTAAACTCAACATTGACAAGATCATGGCCAATCCTTCTGAGAAAGCAAATTCAATACTAGGCTGGCATCAAATGTTTCTTTTCCTCATGGTCCAACTTTTCAGAAAAGTATTTACCTTTACAACTGGAATAAAATGAAATGACTGAATACCTTGAAACAAACTGTAGGGAGTTGGTTACTTTATGTAATAGAGGAGGGTAGAAATGATACCAGTCTTCATTTGATACAAAAAATTTAACAATGTGAAAGATTAAGGCATACACAATATAAGACAGAGACAAGAAATCTATTGTGACTTTAATTAAGCCATTTACAAGGGTCTGAATTAAGGGACTGGCAACACAAATGTAAAGAAGAAAGTGAGTAGGAGACACTATACGTGCAGTTCCGTAAATGACAGGTATGGAGGTAATATGTCATAAAAGAGATAACAGGAGCAAATGCAAATTTCATAGAGATGGTAGTCTTCATTCTAAGTATGCCCAGTTTGAGATATCAAAAGTGCATCAATTTGTAGGTATGCAGTAAGATGGCCAGTGAACCAGGGCGGGAACATCAGCTGAAAGTACTGTGGGGGTCCAGAGGCCTGGGACCTGGATGTAACAAATATACACTGAAGGGGGAATGAGTTGTTCCTGCAAGATCAGTTCTTGAGTGGGTATGGTTTTTGGTCTGTTTGCTTTTGAAACTTTATGGGTTGAATCTGGGACCTTACCCATGCTAAGCAAACGCCTTAATACTGAGCATCTGCCCCAAGTCTGCACATGTTCTTTGTGCTTCTGTCCTTTCCCACAGATACCAGCCTCCAGATTCTTTAGTCTTGAACATGGATGTTTATAGACCTCCAATATGGCTGCATCATTGATCCCTCTTATTCTGGGGGCTCCCAGTATCTTGGTCTGTGCAGCTATTCTTTCCCTTTCTCTGAAGCCTGTAGAGAACCATTGTGGAGTTACCAAACCTCAGACTGTGTAAGCCGAGATAAGTGAACTCCTCTGATCATTACACATGCATCCTACAGGTTCTGATCCTTTAAAGTGCCTTGGCTAATACACTGGGTTCTGTGGCTCAATTATGATTTAGAGCATACTTTGAAATTTGATGCACACCAGTATAAAAACTGCATTTAAATCAAGGATAATGGAGTAGGACTTAGAGGAAAAGGATACAGCAGAACAACAACACTAAATATCATTCCTTATTATTTCTAAAGTGTAAATATTATTTAATAAAACGTAATTAATGAAAATAGGTCCCAGAAGCACGGGAATATTCTAATCAAAAGTCTTAGATGCTCTTTCAAACTCTACTTTCTATTCTGTTTTCTCGTGGCTATACACTAATGAGTCCATAATCAGCCATAAGCTTTCCTTGGGGCTTACCATTCTGGATGGGCAACATGAAATGCCTCCCTGATTGCCTTCAAGACTTCAGCTCTGACTTCCCTCACCACAACTTCTTCTTCAAGGCCACAGTTACAACCTCACTTTTCTCTTTTCTCCTGTGTTCAATCCATGAATAATCATCTTCTTTTCAGTCCGTACCAAGCAAGTCTTGATTTCCATTATTTAATCAAAATTAATCTTTTCAAGGTCATCAGTGACTTTACACTGCCAAATCCAAAGGTAAATTGAACAAAATCATCTTTCTTACTTTCTTAGAGCACTTGAGGCAGCTCACTCTTGAAAACTTTCTTTGTTGGGTCTCAGATGGACCACTTATTTTGTTCCTGCCTCACCAACCAACCTTTGTAAGAGCTTTTGTGGGCACTCTGTTTGTGGGATGTGGAGAAACAGAGTATCATTACAGTGGAAACTTGTAGAAGAGCAAGTTTGTCTCCTCACAGTACCCAGGAAGAAGAGAAACACAGGAAAAGACCAAGAATAAGATATGATCTTCAAAGGCACAGCTCCAGTGACCTAATTCCTCTACCTAGGCCCTATGTCTTAAGTTTCCACCATTTCCCAAAATAGTATCACTGACTAGGCATCAAGCCTCCAAAGTATGAGCCTGTGGAGGATAGCAACCACTTAAACTCAAACTTGAGCTATAATGTGTAAACAAAGAACTCCCATCTTACAATTGCAGACCCAAATCTTTCCATAATGAAAAGCTTTAATCCAGTATCCTATTTCATGTTTGTACTTCTCAGTCTGAAAGCTTTGACTATCCCTAGAACCATATTTGATACATTTTAAATTTTTTATTCTCCTTCACTCTACACACTGGTTCTGGCTCAGTGTCTTTATGTGAAGATGTACCATCCATATTTACCCAGTTCTATAGATCAAAAGTGGTGGAAATATTAAATAACTATCACTATTGCATCTTTTCTCCTATACCATACGTCACTAAAGCCATTTGCCAATATATCTGACTTTACAATGAGTTGTGAGCCTTATTTGCTGTCAAGCAAAATGAGGTTTTGGAGTGTTTTTTATAAACTTCAGTTCCACTCATCCTGGATAAACTCCAACACCTTTGTTGGCACTGAGAGAAGAGTCATTGAGTTCATAAACATATACTCTCCTTGGTGGCCGAAATGATAGTGACATGAGAGAAACGGCCAACTCTTCATAATAGCAATGTGACTTTCCTTCTACACGTCTTTCGTCTTCCAAACATTCATGTATACATCTAATGTAAGCATGAAAAATCCTTAGGACATAATCACATTGTGACAAACACAATGAAAAATAGTTGAAAACAGTTGTCAATTCATGTTTCAACTGGGCCAATATGTATTAATGACATTGCCTAGGTGATGTTTCTTGCTAATTTTTCATCATATTTTAGTAGCATTTCTTTGAGCCTTTGTCTTTTATTACTAGCTATTTCTTTGATACAAAACTATAAATACTAATATATCCAAGGAAACTTGACTAGTAGAAAGACATTTTAGGTCTCCTGTCAAGATAAGCGTATACTAGCACTATTTTTGTATGTGTTTGTCAGACAAGTCATATTCCATCTGATCTGGCACTCCACATCACATTATTAAGAGATTATATTATAACTCAAACATGTCATTTTGAGAAGGAAAAGCAAATAACATTGTAATTCAATGCAGCCTGACATGTTTGAGATCAAAGACTGGTTCCTGGTAATTTTTGTAATTAGGTAAATATCTACAAACATGAGACTTGCAATACTTAATTTGAATTCAGCATGCATCACACTCTCCTGGTACATGTAGAAATGTGTCACTTACTTTTAAATGAATAAACATGACTTTGGAAACTTGGCTCTTGCATTAAAGGAAACATATTGATTATTCTTTAAAATTGGCTGTATTCCATAAGTTTATTTTTTGAAGGTTGGTGTTCATGAGAATCAGGTACAGAGTTAGTTCTTTTTACCCTGGCTTATTAAAAATGATTATCACTGATCCCAAAGAGAATCAGGAAATAACTTTACATGCTTTAGTACAAACTTAAATCTAAGAAAAAGGAAGAGTAAGATCCCCTTTGGAAATCAGCTCATATCCCTGGACCAGATAATTCCTATCTGTGCCATGTTTTACATTTTCTTTTCAGGTTGTACTGGAATGAGGCTTCAACAAGAGAACAATGTGAGGTGCTGCATTGAAAGGAGTTAGCTTTCTTCCCTATATATTCTCTTTATAGTTCTTAATCAAATTTAGACCTCCTCCCCTATCCATGCCCTCGCTTTCCCACCAGACCTCATGTATTCTGCCATACATGCTAAATCCCATCCAGCCAAGCATTTGTACCCAGAAGTCCTTTGATGCAAATTCATCCACTGGAGTTTAGTCAGCATATCTAGAGATTATAAGTAAGGTCTACCTTCCCTCATCCAGTTTCCCACTGTCTATTTCGCTTGCTCCACTCTAGGCTCTTCTCTGATTGAGTTGGCATGGGTCCTGTGCTTGATGCCCCTATCGCCCATCACCACAAATTCATATTAGCAAGCCTCCAGCGGCCTGAAAGCCTCTGCTTCCCTATGTTCATGAACCAACCCTGTCTCCTACAATCCTAGGACTGGACATGTCTCAGACGTATGTTCTCAGTGTCTGACCAGTTGTGGGATTCTGTGGTAGCCTCAATTTGTTGCAAAAAGAAGTTTCTTTGATGAGTGGTATATAGTATACTTGTCTGTCCATATAAGGATCCATATTTAGTATATGATAAGAAATTTCACTGGTCTAGAGATATGACAGAGATAGGGTTTTCTTAGGATCTGCGACCTCTCCAGTCATGTGTATTTGATTGTTTTTACAGGTACCACTCATGAGTTTATTCCCATTGAGAGGGCTTTAAGTTAAATTAGATAACTGTTAATTATCCCCTACATAACAGTGCTACTATGGTACCAATAGAGGTAGTTTCCTGTGCCATTCCTTATGGTTATTAGGCTTTAGGGCTGGGTTGGATCATTGATTGGTTTTTCTCCCTTAGCAGCTTGTATAGTATCCTCTAGAACTATGAGAGCTAGTCTTCAGGGAGAAGGCTTCCAGGTCAGTTCCTGACCCCAGTGATCTACTTCTGCTAGTTAGACCAGAGTCCCAAAAATTTAACAACTTCCCAGAATAATTCCATTAGCTGGGTGACAAGTATTAAAACACATGAACCTGTAGGAGACAGTTCAGACATTTACATTGAAGATAATGCAAGGTAATTTTCATTGGGCATCTACTACACAATAAATTTTACTAGTAAGTAGAATTGGTCTGCAATTAATGCACCTGTAATCAATACATTCATGTCTACTTGAAAATTGAAAACAATATGCCCCCCCCAAATCATTTGTTAATGCTGAGTTGAGGAATTAATTTTGATGAAGAAAATACCAGTTTCAAGTAATTTTTAGCTTAAGACAGAAGCGGGAATGAGAAAAGTTGAGAAAATAAGATTAAGCAAGTGAGCAGATCTGGATCTAGCCTAATAACAGGAATACAAAGTCTGTGAATTATATCCAAAACATTTTGTAAAAATACATTCATCAAATAGCAAACCTCCTGAACCAGAGGACAACATTAACAGCTAGCCAAAAGCCATGATATGTTCCATGAACTCCAAAATAATAGTGAAAAAGAAACCGATAGCCACAAAGCCAACATGTCCATGGTGTTCATTTCTACAGAGGAAGAAGTAGAGGTGCACCAGGGATGTTAGAGTGGGGAACTCTGCAATAGCCAATCAGCCTGACTGGGCAAATCAGCAGGTTAACATGGAAGGCTTCAGATAGGTCCAGGTTGTGAGGGGCCTCCTGCCAATTGAAAGAACGGAGCAGTGCAGTTCCTGTGAGATTTCAAAACTGGCTGACCCAGGATCTTTCTCTAGATATGGCTGAACACTGGGAGAGGGCTTTTGAATTAGATAAAAATTCATTAGAACGAAAAACGTAGAGAAGAAAAAGAGATCTGGGTAAACATGGATAAGAGAAAATCTCAAAAAGGAAAAAAAAAAAAAGGTAAAATTCTTCTAAACAAGGACATCTTCTAAAGACTTAAATAACATTTTCATTAAATATGTACAACAACAAGGGAGGACTTGAGCAAACTGAACACAACATTACTAAAAGAATAAATAAAATGAGAAACAGATAAACAATACAAATAATGACCCAAGTATTTCCAATTTGAGCTGAGAGATTAGGAAATAGTACAACATACGAAATGATACAAATTTAAATTAGAAAATCAAGAAATAAGAAAACAGAATTTGAAAGACTTAAAAATTGAAGATCTCAGAAATTAAAGATACATAAGAAATTAAACAGGCAACTTCCAAGAAATAAGACCATGAAGCACAATAAAACCTTGAAAAGTAGGAAAATAGATAATGTAAAATTATTTAATAGAAAACAGCATACATAAAAGCTAGGCTAATAAAAACAAGGATAAATAAAGAACATTTGGACAATAAGAGCACCTACAAAAATAATCAAAGCAAGAGAAAAGGAAAAGGAATTCTAAATGTAAAGAAAACCTTCCCCAAATTAAAAATGACATTTTTCCTACATGTAAATGTATACTGAGCCAGAATGTCTTAACATCTAAATATAATCTATCAACATTATTGGATTTTTAAGGCAAGGCCAGAAGTGTTTTACTAACCTAGGGAAATAAAATGACATAATAGAAAAGGAAAAAGACAAGCAATCAATTGCACAAACGTCCTGTATTCCACTCTTCAGTGGTCTACCCCAGCACTGAGCCTGCGTTTAGCTCTCTTACTACTTTGACTGATGGGAGGAAGGCAAATGCAAATCAAACAGAGAATTCGTGACTATGGCCAGTGATGCCTGCCCTCTCTCATGGCTCTTGGAATCGTGGAACTACTTACTACTAACAAGTGAAGCCCAGGCTGCTAGCAATGACAGACGTGTGGGTCAGTCATTCTTACAACCCCGGCTGATACACCAGGAGCCAAACACAGGAGAGTCATTCCCACTGGCCAATTATTTGACAATTTGGATTCCAAGAAGTTTAACAGAAGCAATGAGTTGAAACCCATGGGATGTTTCAATGTGTGAGTCCTGAAGCTGTTAGAAACTAAAAAAAAAAAAAAGGGAAAAAAAGAAAAAAGAAAAAAGAAAAAAGAAAAAGAAAAAGGAACTGATGAGCTACTTTCAGGATATATTCTGGGGCAAATTTGTTATTGTAGGAATGAGAAACAAAAGAAAGAATAAAACACATATCTTGCTTCATCAATATAATTGCTCACCAAAGTGGTAGTTGGAGAATGGTTCTTCTAACAGGATTATTGCAGCAGGTAGGATAAAAAACGAATGGCACCAGTAGAATATTACTACTTTATAGCTCTCAGCAAATTAGCATGCCTAGTTACAGCATTCATGGAGGCATATTCCTTCTATTAAAAAGAACATGATACAACTTGCAGGGTCTCCAAAGGGGCTGAGATTGAGTCTAAGCAAACCTCTGCTGCACCTATTGGACAAAGGACAAAGAAAAAATATACATCAAATTGACTCCATTATTCAACAAATAAAGAGTAACAAAAAAAAGTATAGAGAAAAATACTGCAAGAGTGACTAATTTTCTAATTGCTGTTTCCAAATATCTGTCAGAAAACCAATAATGTAAGGAATTATTTGTACCTAGAGAGTTGGTTAGCAGATAAGAGCACTTGCTGTAGAGGACCAGAGTTCAATTCACAATACCTGTGCTATGTGGCCCACAACTGCCTGTCATGCATTTCCAGGAGATTCAGTACACTCTTCTGTCCTTCAAGGGCATTGTACTCATGTGTCCTTACATGCAGAGACAAACACAAGTACACAAAAATGAACAGTAGCACAAATCTTTTAGAAGATCTATGTTTGCAAAGGCAGAAAGATTTGTTTTGACTGACGGTTTAAGGGGATGCAGTCCAAC
Source organism: Nannospalax galili (assembly GCF_000622305.1). NCBI lineage: Eukaryota > Metazoa > Chordata > Mammalia > Rodentia > Spalacidae > Nannospalax > Nannospalax galili. The sequence continues at coordinate 4,326,103 of NW_008349073.1, read as the reverse complement.
ATCATAGGGAAAGCATGGTGGCAGGTGGCTTGCTTTCACCTGGATCAATCAGGAATAAGAAAATAGGAAATCCAGTACTTAGCTCCCTTTCAAGATTGAACATAGAGACTAATTATTTGCACTTAAAAATGCAGTATCAATGATAGCTTGGTTTAGGTTACTGAGTGCATGCTATTTCAAAATTTTGTTCTATTTACAACAATATTTAGTAAATAAAACTATTAAGAAATGCAGAAAGGTGATTATAATAACAATAAAGAGTGTAGTTTCTTATGGAGGAAGAGATTCTGAGAGTATGCAGCATCTAGACATCCTTGATCAGATCTTTCTCTTGATACATGTGATCTAACCATAATTAAGTTACATCTCTTTGTATTTTTTCTGTGTTTTATTTGCGTTATAAAAACTAAAAGCATAAATGTAATAGATTATTTTTAGCCAGACCCTGAAACAAAAGAGGAAACAGCCATTTATGGTTGGTATGGTTCTGATGCAAGGCCCTGAAACTAAGATTTCACTTCAAACTGATGCACAACTTTCATTTTCTATTTACGTCAAAAGGGGCCAAAAGAGTCATGCACATGGGCAATAATTGTATGTTGAATTAATATAATATCTTTATTCAAAGATTTTTAGACCAGCTAAAAACTTTAAAGAAAATATGCTCTTGGGGTTAGAGAGATGGCTCATCAGTTAAGAGCACTGACTGCTCTGGCAGAGAACCCAGGTTCAGTTCCCAGCACCGGGAGGCTAACAGTTGACTGTAACTCCAGTCTAGGGGATCTAACTCCCACTTCTGACCTCTGCAGGCATTGCACAACACAGGCACACTTACATACATGAAGGCAATACACTCATAGACATAGAATAAAAAAAAATAAACATTTAACAATGAGATTGTTATAAGTTGTTCTGAATGCATAATGACTAATTTTTTGTACATTTCAGGTCATCTTTATAATATTACCTTTTTATTAATAGATTAAAAGACTATATCACCTCATAAATTTAGGTACTACAATGGAATCATGGCTCCATAGATCCTGACTCAAAGCCTAACAAATTACAGCTGAACTTTTGGTGAATGTACACATCATGAGGATGATTAAACACTATTAAACAAACCATTGACAGATGTTCTTCAGTTATTTAACTTTACAAATTTAAAAGACCCTATTTCTTTTCATTAATATAATTCAAAGAGCTTGATTGAGTTAAATAGCTATTTGTTTTTATCAGTTTCTAATATCACTTCATATCTAAAAATTACATATACGCATATGAGCTTTCTTATCCAGGCGACATCAGGACTATAGTCACTATTCCTATATTATTTAAACCAAATAAAAATAAAGAGAAAAATGCAATGGTAAATAGTAATTTTCTTCTTTTGCTTCCCATACTGACACGTAGACCCTGAAAACAAGGGTAAAAGGGTTGAACTGAAACTGAGGTGCTCATTAATAGCCTTGAGCATAATCAAAGTTTCAGATTCCCACTTCCTAGAAATAAAGAAACAAAGACATGAATAAAAATTATATTAAAAATCAAAGAAAGTGTCAGAGACTGCCTTGTCATAAAGGGTTTAAATAAACAGGAAAATCAAAGCTACAAAATAAGTTTGTTAAAATCACTAGAGCTATTGCCAAAACAATTACAGTACATTGAGGTCTTAGGGGAAAGACAAGATCCACACAGTAAAGCAAGATAAACCTCTATAGGACAAATGATCCTCACATATTAAGCTTTTCTTTATTCTGTCAAAGATTTGTTTGTACTTATACGAGGCTACAGTGGCAGTCTACATATGAAGTCAACACAGTTTGCTTTCTTCAGTGAAGACTACATAACATGCGCACATAATTAAGGTACACATTAAAAAGTCTGAAATTGGCTTTGTAGACTTGTAGGTCCAAACGGGGAAAGGAATGAAGACTACTCTTCTGTCGAGCAGTTGGTGTCTTTTCCCTTTCAATTTTAAGTGAACTTTGTCTTGCAATCGATCTGCACCCTACTTGTAGAGATGATAGAATCACAGAGTGTCAGAGCTGGGGAGAATCCTTCCAAACTCCCTAAATAAAAGACCTATTTAGTAGTTTTGTGCTGACTATACAGGACTTTACAGATTGTGCTGACTGTACAACTGTGAGACAGAAAGCACTGTCCAGGCTCAACCTGTGCTTCTAATCTGTTAGAATCTCAGGTTTTCTAACGTCTTCTAGTCATAGCTCTAGTGGCAGGGCCACCCACTTTCACTCGAGCCCTCAGCAGAGACGCTGAAATATCTGATAGATGGAATTTAGAGATTCCATGTGATTCTTGTCATAATTTAATAATTTCACCTGAATCACATGAGGTGGCCACCACTACGTAGTGGCGCATTCCTAACTTGTTTATTTTAAAAATATGATCAGAATTCTATTCTCAAACATTTTGGTACTCTTTCATCACTGCAAGGCAATCATCTTTCTTGGACTTCATTAGTTTTCTCTAGTAATAATTAAAGTAAGAAATAATGTTTTGTTTTGGTCTCCAAAACAGACAGGATTTTCCAGTGAGGCAAGTATGTCCATTTCCTTGTAAAAATTTCAGTTCCTTTAGGTGTATTAAGAGTTAGATATATTGGGGCTGGAGAGATGGCTCAGCAGTTAAGAACACTCTTTGTTCTTGCAGAAGACCCGGGTTCGAACCCCAGCACCCACATGGCAACTAACAACTGTCTGTAACTCCAGTCCCAGGGGATCCGACAGCCTCTTCTGACCTCTGTGGGCATTGCACAATACAGGTGCACTTATATACATTCAGGCAATGCACACATACACATAAAATTTAAAAATTAATTTTTTTTTTAAAAAAAAAGGTATATTTAAGAGTGAATCCAGAGGACTCAGTCTTGGTTCACAGACTCCTGTGGTAGTGAAGTGGTGAGTTGGGACCAAAAATCACAAAGCCTGCTGAAAAATGGCAGGGTACAGGGAGGTAAAAAGCAGAGGAATCGAGGATAACAAAGCCCACCTGAACCCTCGGGAGCAGCACACGGGATTAAGGAGACAGATGAGAACACAAGCTTATCACATACACCTCACAGCAGGATCTCAGTAAAATGAGCTAGATTAAGGAAAAATGCTATCAGTATGTGTCTAAACAGATTTGAGTATAAACACCAGCAATGATTTTACATAAAGAACTTATTTTATTTCCACTTTGAGAAAAATTTATCTCATAAGAATTCTCTGTCCATAGGAGGAAATGGGTTTCTCTCTCTTTTCTTAATATTACTCTATTTCAATGAATATGAGAGAAACTGATAATTTGAATGCTTTCCATTGGACATGCATGTAGGTGATTAAGTCACTGCAGGATGAAGAGATGCATTGGCTTTACTCCTTATTTAGAACCTTAATGAGATAGAGATATGGACCTCATGGTCTTAGGACCAAACAGTCAGATGATTCAGAGAGTTACTCTATCTTCCTTAACATTTTAAAGCTAAGATTTGTGTCACATGAACAACCTATAGTTGATTGTGCTCTAATCAAAAAGCTCAGAGGAAAAACTTGGAGATCTTTGAGCTTCTGCTTCCAAGTTCATAAAATAAACTAGATGATAGTTCTCCCTCCCCTGACCTCTCCCCTACCCTACCTTCCCATCCTCACCTAATATATGCCCCATTCCCTCTTCACACACCTGTGTTCTAGTCCCTCTTCCTTAATCTTTCAACCCACAGCAGTCTTTTTTCTAGTTTCTTGACTTCTAAAAGCATTCCAACTTAACTACACAAAACTTAAGATTCCAAGCTAAAATCCACATGTGAGAGAGAACATGTGGCACTTTTCTTCTGGGTTTGAGTTACTTAAAAGGAAACCAACTGTTCTAGAAATTTCCTAACTATGTATACATATAGTAATTGATATATTATTAATTTTTATCATATATATTGATGTAATATATCTCTCATACACACATGTATATATACAGAGAGAGAGAGAAAGAGAGATATTCAGAAGAATTTAAATGGAGTTACCCTATACAGGGGCCTAGGGGATGTTTTTCCCAGATGCCACAGTTTATCAAACCAAAAACCCAGTGCCAGATGTGAGACGCCTCACTTCAATTTCTTAGGGAAGTTCCATAGATCCCAAACATAATACAGGCTATTGTAGCCTCTATCGTTATCCCATAGAATTTGATGCTAAGACTTTATTGCTGAGGACACCCATATTTGGGCCTCAGGACATGGATAAACAAAGCTGAAAGTGATCTCTGTATCAGCTGGCATTCATAGCATCAGAAGGTACTATATAGACAACTGGAGGAGAAAAATAATCAACCCAACTGTGAATCCTGTGAGTTACAGTAATGATAAGGTCTGGCAAGATGTGCATGTTGATACAATAGTGTAATAAATGTTATGGGGATAATCAACCATGTTCTTATTAGATTTAAGGCCTGCTCAACAGTACAGAACCCATGCCTGGTGCTGCAACTCAGGCCAAGATCCATGGCTGGGAAAGCGATAGGCCTAGTAGTAAACCTACTACTGTTAGGATGTTATTTTGTTAGAAGAACATATTATCAAACTGTGTTCTAAATACTTATCTTTATACCAACAGATTATTGTAGCTCTTGACCCTTTCAAAGAAGCTTCTTTGTGCAGCAGGCAGCATTTACCAGAGGGATTCACAAGTAGTCCTTAATGAGACATCTATATCATACCTCCTCCCCTCAAGACTCAGGGAACTTTATAAACGAGGGAGGAGAAAGGTTGTAAGAGACAGATATTAGGATATACTACTGATAGTGTCTGCCATACAGAGCAGGGATTTGCTCTCATGAAATTATAGCAGCTGATATCACGTGCATAAAATGGCACAAGATAAAGACAGGCAATATTCCATCATGGATGGGGAGGGAATCACAAAAACCCATGTATAACTGAGGAGCTAGTGGCAGTTGATGGCATGAGGGTGGAAGAGTCAGTTTTCTTCAGAGAAGTGGGCCCTGGTAGGTTGCCTATACTCCAGGAAATGTCCCTACTCCCATACACATATGTGGAACACCACGAATTGAACTCTGGGTTAAAGAAAATGAATATGAAGCTGGAGTGGGGATGTGGGAGTGGATATCTGTGAAGAGCTGAACTGGGACAATGGAGGGATTTAATCAAAATGTGCTACACACATGTATCATTTTTTCATAGACCAAATCAAAAGTATATTTTCAAAACAAGCAAAAATAAATTGGCTGAAATATTTTTAATATTGTCTGTACCTTAAAAATTTGATGATGTCTTTCACATTTCTGGGGCCTAAGTCTAACATTTAAAGGGCTATTTCTGCTAAAACTATATATTTCTTTTGTTTTCTCTCATAACTGGGTACTTATCTTTTAACCAACAATGGGAGTTTGCTGGATATATTGCACTACAGTTTCATTTTGTTAGAAAGGAAAGATTTATGAAAGTTGCAAACTCACAATTTATAGTAATAAAACAAACAACATTTCTTCAAGAATTGTATAAAGTACAAAAGTAGAGCTGGTCAACAAATCACGGAGGTGGCAGAGAAATAAAACTGGATCTCAGCAAAAATTATAGAGATTAAGAAAAATGTTGTGAATGTGTTTGAACATTCTGACGCCTCTTCGGCAGCAACAATTTCCCTATATAAAATCAATCTTCTTATCATGTTACAAGTGTGTTCTGACTGCATGGGGGAAGCCAGCTTCTCCCTTCTCTTAATATATTGCTATTTCTATTTTTATGGAAACAAAGAAATAGGAAAATCAAATGCTATTTAGTGTCTGTTGGATTTTTAAAAATATTTTATTTATTATTTTTATTTTATGTTTATGAGTGTATTGCCTGCATGTATGTGAGTGCACTCGTGTCATGCAATGCAGCGGAGGTCAGAAGAGGGCTTCAGATTCCCCTGGGACTGGAGTTAAGGACAGTTCGTAGCTGCCATATGGGTGCTGGGAATTGAATCCCGGTCCTCTGTAAGAGCAGTCAGTTCTCTTAACCACTGAGCCATCTCTCCAACCCCTGGACTGTGCTTTTTAGCTAGAAGAGCTAATTTATGGGTTTTTGTTTGTTTTGGTTTTGTGTGTGTTTGTTTAATTACTTTGAGACAGTGTCTCCCTATAGTCCCAGCTAGCTGAAACGCCCTGTGTTGACCATGTTGCCCTTTGCCTCCCCGGTGTTGGGATTAAATGAATGTGCCAGCACACCTGGAAACTCTTTTCTTTAATTTCCACATGACAAAATTGTCATAAATCTACTTTCTAATCCACACAAAATAAGTACTATTTTCATAAAATCGATAGGGTCCCCTGTAAGTGATTATTACTGGAAATTATGCAAGTACTTGATTTAGCATATTTGTAGTCAAACAAAATCACTTATTTGATGGTTGGACAAATTAGGAATGGCATTAACCCTTACCTACAATACATACTAGGAAGGTAAGAGTCTCACTTTAATAGCTGCATTTGTCCTTCCCTTGGTCTTTGGACTTTTAAGGAGGAGAAAGAGGCACAGCTTTCCTGAGCTGCAGTTGTCTGACTCATACTGGCTTAAAATAGCTCTGCTAACCTCCACTTGTCCTGCTCACAGCAAGCACTGATAAAGATACACTTAACTGAAGGAACTGTAAGCTAATTAAGATAAATGTATACACAAAGCAAATAAAAATTTTATGGAGGAGATGAACTGGAATTTAAACAGGAATATCAAGGTCACAATTTATGTGTGATTATTATCAAACATATTTACAGTATTGATATGTAGAAGGATGAAATATCAGATAATTAGAATGATACAAATCTTACAGAAAAAAGATCATATCACACAAACAAAAGCACTGCATATGGCAGCAACCCTTTCAGAATGAAAATTCTGCACATACAGAGATAAAAAATAAATCAATAAAATTCATTCATAAAAGCAGAAGAAAACAGCTAATTCAGCTACTTGAATAATTAACTAAGAACAATTATAGGCAAAAATACTTTCTGTTAAGGAAAATGAAAATATTTCTTCCATATTATTAAGGTTGTCTGGCTGCACTAATTGAATTTATTAGATTGATTAATCTCTCAGTTTTTTTTTTATCAGCACTGCCTTGATTTCCTAAAGCCTTAAGCTCTGTGAGCTTCACTTTATTCTCTTCCTTTTCAAACTGAGACTTTGAACCAATTAATCATAGGATGCTTACTTATTGTGCTCCAAGTAGCTGTGTCTCACAGATAATGCCTTTTGTGGTTAAAATGTATATTGGCATAAATCAATATACCAAAAATCAGTTCTTTTTTAATTAGCTCAATAAATAATGTCATGAAATCTGTGATCATGCTTTCACATGTGAAGACAGAGGAGGACGTACATGTCTTTCTCTATTGCTCTTCACCTTATTCCTTTAAGACAGGCTCACTCATTAAAACTGAAGCTGAACCTTTCTAGCAAGGCTGGCCAGCCAGCAAACTCTGAGGATTCACCTGACTCCATCTCTTTCCATAATGCTGGGGTTATAGGCATGAGCAACCATGCCCAGTGTTTTAGTTAGTTCTGGGGATTTGAACACAAATATTCACGCTTGCGTAGTGAGTGCTCTTACCCACTGAACCGTCTCCTCTGCTTATTTATGAAATTTTTAGTGTCTTCTAATCCCACATGTTGAAAATCTGAAGAACAAGGATTAGCTTCATTGACTTTATTTGAATGTTGCTGGGATAAAATACTGCTAGTCAATTCATTTGTTATCTAATGAAATTCACCTTTAATCCACCACGTGGGAATGGTACAGAGCCTTAACTGTTTGGAAAAATCACAAGCCTTCTATGTATGAGACACTGACTTAATTATTTAATCTTCTTACCACCAAAAGAAAAATAGCTCGTCACCCATAACTTCTTATATAAAGAGGGGAATTGCAATTCTTAAACACTCTGAATACTATTGGGAAAGTCAAATATGTTGTCTTAGTGCCACACAATGTCAGAGTTTCTAATTTACATTAAATCGAAGTATGGGCTATTCATTGGAAAAAAAACAATTCAATTATGTTCTAACTCAAAGATCTCAAATATCTTTCCTGCACCTACTAAGATTACCATATGATTTCTGTCTTTAAGTCCATGTATACTGTTTATTACATTTACAGATTCAAGAATATTGAAACATCCCTGCATCTCTGGAGTAAGGCCAACTTGATCATGGTGGATTATTTTTTTTTGATGTGTGTCTCTACGCAGTGTGTGAGTATTTTGTGGAGAACCTTTGGGTCTATGTTCATTAAGGATATGGGCCATAGCTTTCTCTTTCTTTTATTTTTTGTTGTGTCTTTACCTGGTTTTGGTATTAGAGTGATGCTGGCTTCATAGAAGAAGATTGGGAGTTCTTGCTCTGTTCCTACATTTTTGAATATTTGAAACAGTATTGGTTGTAGATCTTCTCTGAATGTCTGGTAGAATTCTGCTTTAAATCCATCTGGACCTGGGCTATTTTTAGTTGAGAGGTTTTACATTGCTGTTTCAATTTCCTTATTTGTTTAAGCTGTTAATCTCTTCTTGGTTTAGTTTGGTGGTTCCCATGCTTTTAGATATCTGTCCACTTCTTTTATACTTTGTTTCTATTTCTTAAATTTCTGCTCTGATTTTTGTTATTTCTTCTCTGTTAAATCATTTATATGCACTCTTTCTGATATTTTAATGTAGGCACTTAGAGCTATAAATTTTCTTCTTACGACTGCTTTTAAAGTGTCCCAGAAGTTTTGTTGTGTTGTATCTCATTTAGTTTCAGGAATACTTTTATTTCTTTCTTAATTTCTTCTTTGACCCATTCATCTATTAGGAATGTGTTGTTTAATCTCCATGACTTTGTACTTTTACTAGAGCTTCTTTTGCTGTTGATTATAAGATTTATTGCAGTGTGGTCTGATAGATTTCATAGAATTATTTCAATTTTTGAATCTGTTGAAGTTTTTTTGTGCCCCAGTATGTGGTCAATTTTAGAGAAATGTCCATGGGTTGCAGAGTAGAAAGTGTATTTTTTGGTGCTTTGGTGGTATCCTAGCTTGTTTCTTCATTGCTGTGACAAAATATTTTGACCAATTACTGTATTAGTCACTTTTCTGTTGCTGTGAAAGAAACACTGACCCAAGCAATTTATAGAAGAAAGAGTTTATTTGAGCTTAATAGAAGAGTTTATTTGAATTTATGGTTCCAGGGGAATTACAGTCCGTCATGGTGGCTGGAGGTGGCTGGAGCAGGAGCAGCAGAAGTGAAGCTCTCACATCATCACGCAGGCACAGGAAGCAAGAGAGCAACTGAAGATCTGACAAGGCTTAACTTTCTAAGCCCACCCCCAGTGACGTGCTTCCTCCAGGATAGCCACACCTTCTAAAACCTCCCAAAACAGTACCGCCATGTGGGGACAAAATGTCCAAATACTTGGAGCCTGTGGGGGACATTTTCATTCAAGCCATCACAGGTGGGCTATCCTGTAGATGTTAGTTCCATTTGATGTAAGATGCCATTTAGTTCAGATGTCTCTCTGTTTATTCTTTGTCCCGTTGATCTGTCTACTGGATATAGTGCAGTAAGGAAGTAACCAACTATTAATTAACTGAGGTTAATTTGCATTTTATAGTGCTGTAGTACTGTTTTTATGACATTGAGTGCACCAGTGTTTGGTTCATATATGTTCATGATTGCAATTTTTGGTCAATTGTTTCTTTGATTAGAATGAAGTGACCTTCTTTGTCTCTTCTGATTAGTTTTAATTTGAAGTCTATTTTGTCAGATAATAGAATTGCAGCACTTGCTTGTTTTTTAGTGCCATTTTCTTGGAATATTTTTTTCCATCTTTTCACCCTAAGTCAGTGCCTGTCCTTGAAGGTGAGATGAGTTTCCTGCAGAGAATAAAAAAATGAATATTATTTCTTAACCTAATCACTAGCTTGTGTCTTTTGACTTGGGAATTGAAGCCATTGATATTTAGAGTTATTATTGAAAGATGTTTATTCATTACTATCATATGAATTTGTTTGTATTCTTGTTCTTATTTTGTGTTTCTGTAATTATATCTTCTTTTTTATTTCTATAATCTTAGGTGTAGTCATTTCTATCTTTGGTCCTTTGTATTGCTTATGTCTTCTCTGTAGGGTAGGTTTGATGGACATGAATTCTTTCAGCCTATTAGTGTAATGGAAATTTTTCCATTCCTCTTTGACTATAATAGATAGTTCTCTGGGTAAAGTATTTGAGGTTGGTATCTATGGACATTTGTAACTAGGAATATTATTGTAGGTTCTACTGGCTTTCATGGTTTGCATTGAAAAGTCAACTGTAATTCTGATGGGTTTTCCTTTATACATAACTTGTTTTTCTCCAGCAACTTTCTGTACCCTCTCTTTGTTCTTCACATTTAGTGTTTTTACTACGATTTGTCATGGGGAGTTTCTGTTCTGTTCCTGTCTAATTGGTGTGCTATGTGATTCTTTATACTATATGCCTATCATGTGTAGACTTGGTCTTTTCATAGTGTCACACATTTCCTATGTATTCCATTCCTGTGCTTTTTAAAAAAATTATAGTCATTGCTTGAGGAGTCCAGTTCTTCAATATTTCTGCTTCTTTTATTGATTCATTTTTCAGGTCCTGAATTGTTTGTGTTATTTCATTCAGCTACATATTTTCTTGAGCTTCCCTAACAACTTAATGCCTGTCCTCTTTGAGTTGTTTGTGTGTTCCTTAGTTACTTTGTTCATGTTTATGATTGTTCTTTTATATTCTGCATTGGGGAGGTCCTCGGGGTGAGCCTCACTGTAATACACTTCTGTAAGTCTGGTAAGTCTTGTTGGGGACATATTCTCTTGGACTTTCATATTATGTTTGTTTTTCTTTTGCATTTGGACATTTGGATGGTTTTGTTCATTGTGTTTCTGATAGGAAATTCTATTCTGATTGTGTTTAGTTGACGTTTGGTTCTGTTTATATTGTTGGCACAGTTTCGTTGCTTTTTATTCATGTATGAAAAGTTAGTTGGTGTGTGCATCAGGGTCTCATGGGTAGTAGACTAGTCTGGGTAGTAGGCAGGTCTGGGGAAGGCCTATCAGGAGGAAGCCCAAGAGTGGTAACAGGCAGTGAAGGGTCTAACACATGAAGCTGGAGAATTGAGTTAGTCTGGGTGTAAAGGATTAGGAGGCATTGGGTGAGTCTGGACTAAGAGGGTTATCTGAAGATCTGGGGTAGAAAGAGCAGGAGTGGGCCTGGGTCCATGGCTAAATGAAGGACCAGATGTCTGGGAGAGATGGCGGAGTTGCTCAGCCTGCAGGTGAATCAAGGCACAGTGAGCAGGATCTGACTTACCAGGGTAGTAAATAGGTCTGTGGGAGGCAGATCAGAAGAAGTCCAAGGGCAAGGTGGATGTGTGGGGGTACGGACAGCTTGTGATCAAACTAGCCTGGAGAATTGAGCTGGTCTGAGTACCGGGCATCAGGACACAGTGGGTGTCTGAGTTAAGAGGGTAGTCCAAAGATCTGGGGTGGAAAGAGGAAGAGGGGGGATATGTCAAAGGCTAGAAGGGGGGACTGGGTACCTGGGGAGAGAGACCTTCATTGAATTTAATAATTTCAGTGTCATTCAGTTTTCATTGAAATTTCATATGTTCATATGAGATGAAGATCCCTGAGTTCATGAATAGAAGAAGCAAAGAACATCATCTGGAACCCAGTAAATAAAGACAACTTTAAAAGTGGATCCTGAGGCTAGAAAGATGGCTCAGCAGCATAGAGGACTTCCTGTTCTTTCAGAGGATCTGAGTTCCTTCCCAATACCCTCATATGGCAGTTTATAACCACCTGTTCTTTCAGTTCCAGGAAATCCAACAACCTGTCTGGTCTCCACCAGCCCTTCAATACACACATCATTCACTCACACAAACACACATACACACAATTTTTTTAACTTTTACAGAAACTTTATTAAGAATTTCATAATGCATATAAGGTGTTTGGATCAAGTTCATGCCCACTCCCTCCCCTCCAACACCTCCCATATCACCCCATCACTTTTTTCTTCTTTTCTTCTTTTTTCATTTATTTATTTTTATGGGGCTTTTGGCCACTCTAACATTCCCCCCTCTGAAGAGGTAACCCTAAAATCTTTTAAGGATTAGATAAGAGCTCCCAAATACTTTCCACATTTTGGGCCTTTGAAATGGAGTATGTTGCTAAGTCAAAGGACATTTTGACTTTTAGCCAAGAAACTGGCTACTTTTCTTTAGGATCTTTTTACCCTAACTGCCTAGCCAATTCCTACCTCCTATTCTTATCGCGCCATCCCCTGAAGGGGTTACCCAAATTGCCAATAGGGAATCGGGACGCAGAGAGCTCTGGCTTCTACCATGATGAACAGGGATGCAGGGTGAGGCAATTGGAGTACTCTTTCAGTGGGCCTATCTAAAAGACTCCCAAATTGCATAACTCATCTCAAGGGGGGAAAAAGTTCTTGAATTCTGAATAGGAGATGTGAAGGAGAAGTAAAGGCAAGAGCAATTAACATTACAAGTTCTAGACAGGGAACTAGAAAAAAGTCAGAACAGGGCAATTTTCAAATGTTCATATGAGAGACCATAGGAATGTCTTGACAAGGCCTTCCCAAATATCCCTGTATTGGGTTCTTCCTCATTTTTCTTTTGTCTTCCAAGGCTGGACTTTAGAGTGATGGAATCAGGATTTTCTTTCTGGTATTTTGATAGCTGTTGGAGTAGTTAGAATCAGTGTCAGTTCCCTCTCAAAGCATTCTAGATAGGGGGAGAAAACAAATTTATCCCTCATTTTAGAACAATAGCTGGCTGTCTCCCTTAGCTACAGGTGAGCACTACAGTATTGTAGACCAAAATTTGAAGTCTTACATCTGAACAGTACTTTCTGGTTAGGAACAACACCATTATGAAGAAATAATTGTCTAAATAACTTTTTATATAGACTTAAGCCTGATGTCTGGAAAGTGTAATCCCTTGAAATCTTAAAGAAGTACACTGATGACTACTCTTTGGTTATACTTTCCTTTGGAGTGTTCCATACAGTTGGCCCAAATAAATCTATTTATTTTTACACTTAAGGTAATTTGAGGATCTGTTCCTCAGGGGTCACCTGGGCTTAGGAGAAGCTCCTGACTCCTTTCTTTTAGCAGTTCCATCTATGTGAAGATAAGTCAAAAGTCTTGTTCGACCATGTCTGGCTTCACCTAGAAGAATGAATGAGATGTTTCCTCTAAGTCGACTCTCCTCTTAGTAGACTGGAACCTGTCAAGTCCATCTTGTAGGGTCTCCATGTCCTCCTTGAACAAGAGGACAGGTTATTCACCACAGTTGTGAGATGTTCCATAGTCCCCTGGCACTTGGTCAACCTTGGAGAGCAAGGGGCAAAAACTGTCCTTTAAGTCCCTCTGACCACATTGTATAGGCTTTAAAGTATGACTATTAAACATCCAATAAGGTTAGTTCCACCAGTCTGGTACTTTTAATTATCATGTGCTATGTAAATAAGGCTTGGGTGAAAAACCAAATATTCTCAGGAAAACATTGACTAGTTAATGTATTTTGTTCCTTAAACTAGTTGACTAAACTGACCATAGAAATTTTAAGATTATGTGTATATTATTTTTGTCTCATCTTTTATATATAACAAACCTAAACAGACCTTTATTACTTGCTTAGGCTTTCTTGTTTTTTTCTATTTTGGAAAATATCTCCATTCTCATATCCTTTTAACATCTTTTACATTCTCATTTTCTTTTTTCTTTTTTTAAGTAATTATGAAACATAATGGCATTAACAAACAAATTTTCCATAAGTTGTGAAATTTCTTTTCCTGGGGATGCTAAGCAATCCTTATTCTCTCTTAAATTTCTCTTGTCAATCCAATGTTTCACTAAAGTTTTACTGGGGAACTGTTGCGGGTGTCCTGGGGCCCTCTGGGCGGGGGTAGAGTTGGCATGGAGTCACGACACAGACACCAGGAGTCAGGTGAGAAGCAGGCAGTGCAAGCAGCTGCAGACTCCTTTATTGCGGTTATGGGGCTTCCATATATCCCTCCTCCCAGTGTCCCATTGGTCCATTGATAGGTCATGTCTGTTCCTCATTGGCTTTCTGTATCAGGCCATTTTCGAGTCAGCCATCTCTATGTCTTTTGGCAGAACACAGGTTTGCCTCGGCCAGATGTTTCTGGAGCGTTTGCAGTGCACATGCGCTGTTTGTTCAGGCCACACTTCCTCCTACAGGGAACCAATGAATTTATTGAGCTTACTTACTGAGATAACTGAGGGGTTGTTGAGGTGTATGTATGACCTGAGGGTTTATACACTGGATAGCCTTTACCCAGCATGGGTCATGCCTTCTTTTCCTAGCTTTCCCCACATTGTCTACTTTAGCCCTCCCCAAATCCAGGAGGCTATGTGTTAGTGTCAAATTGCATACAGTTGGCTGGGAAGAGTGGTTGTATACTCCAGTGAGGGTTCAGTGACCCTGCTTGGCCCTCCTTTAATGAATGAGCACAACCGTCATCACACCTAATTGTGACTATGTTTAGCAATCAGTCTCAGCACAATTTTAAAATACAAAAATAAAGACAGTATCCTACTACTTTTTTGCCATGTTCACTGACTCTTTTCACAATAGCTCAGAAATGGAAACAAACTAAATGTCCTTCAACTGATGAATGAATACTGAAAATGTGGTACATAGACACAATGGAACTTTAACTAAAAAGACAAATTAAATCATGAAATTTTCAGGTAAATGGATGAAACTTAAAGACATTATACTGAGTTAGGTCAGCTAGTACCAGCAAGACACATGCCACATGCTCTCTCTTATTTAGGAACCCTTTCTCAGAGCCTTTAAATGTGAGTATATAACCCAAACTAACTAACCACAGAAGCCAGGAAAGTATAAAGAAACCATGGGAAGAGGCCTAATAATACATCACTTGTACTACAGTAGTGGCACTGTTATCCTGAGTGCAACCAACAGTGTAATTGGACAAAAGGCCTGCTTAGTAAGAGGGATTTCATACCTGGTACCAGAAACCTAGCCCATTATCAATGGCTGAAGAGGTCATAGACCCTAAAGGTGAACTTACTACTGCCATTTGGCTGAACTGATACAATTTTTAACTATATTCTAAATACTTATCCTTATACCCACAGATAAGTACAGCTCTGATCACTCACAAAAGAAGCTTCTTTTCACAAAAAATGTAGACTCCTACAGAGACCCATAACTGATAAATTGCAGAGAATAAGTGACTGTGGACTTTCTGGCCCATCTGGAAGAGGGGCTGAAAACTTGTAAGAGCCAAAGGGCCAGGACACCAGTTTCTAGATAGCATCTTCCAGAAATGAAAGGGAAGTTGCATCCATGAAATCTTTACAGTATGGTTGCCTCATTAATAGCTACAAAATGATAACACCAGTTGACATACCAGTTGTACAAGGTCCCACCCCTAGATGAAGAGCTACAGGCAATCAGTGACTACTGAGAGAGAATCAGTTTTCTCCAGGGATGATTTCCCTAATAGGTTATCTAATCCCAAATGCTCATGTACATATGAGAAAGATTAAACAAATCTAGTAGGTTTTATATGTGTGTGTATGTATGTGAGAGAGAGAGAGAGAGACAGAGACAGAGACAGAGAGAGACAGAGAGAGAAAGCAGAAATAATTAAATAAGATGTAAATACACTTTTTATGTATGAAGTTCTCAAAAATTAAAAATTTAAATTATTAAAAATCAAGGTTTGGGCATGGTTGGTGCATGCCCTTAAGCCTAACATAGCACTTAGGAGGCAGAGGCAGGGGGATCTCTACAAGATGGAGGCCAGGCTGGTCTACATAGTGAGTTTCAGAGCAGTTGAGGCTATAGGGGAGAACCTGTTACAAAAACAAACGAACAAAAACTAGATCTTATTTCTGGTCATTTGAGTCAACATAGCCTTTACAATAAATGCCAATTATGCTTGATTAATATTTATGTAACATATAATTAAATATCAGAGATATCTCTTTGATTTTGTTTGAATATATTGCACTAAAATATAGATAGTTATAATAAGTAAATCCACTAAAATTTGCTTTGTGGGACATTGAAATAAAAATAAATGTGACCTAAGCAATCTGTATTTAAACAAGCCCATTTGTATGCAGGTACTTCAAGGTCCCTATGATGTATGTCTCTGTCATTGTGTTGTCCTGTAACAGCAGTATTCCTTCCAGGATCCAAGAAAGTGAAAGTCTCTTCAGCTCTGGCCATTTTACCTGGATTTTGCTGTTTTTTCTTTTGTGTTCTTTTGTCTTTGAAACAAACTTCTATTTTATTAAAATTGATGTGTTCCTACAATTGAAGAATTGTGTGATAGTGGAATGTATTATATTTCACAATTTCTGGCAATTTTTAGTAACTCTTTGGCCAAAAATATTTTATTTAAACATTTGGTTTGAGTCAGTTATAAACAAAAACTAAGAAGGAGTTACAAAATCAGCACAGTGAAGTCTTATATACTCATCACTCAGCTGCATTGAACAATGACATCTATGTACCCACAGAGCCCTCTTAGTTCAGAAGACTAATTATCATAACACATTATCTAGACTATATTCTTAATAATATCTCATTTTCATTCTCTCACTTCTACATGTAATTGTGATTATTTCTATGGCAGTTGTCACATACATAAATTCACAGGCTTTTCATTATAATGAAGATATGGAACTATTCCATCACTATTCTCTGCCTCCTCATCTGCCCCTTTTAGATTCATATATGATCTCTTCCATAAACCCTGGGAACCACTATTGTCTTCTCTTTTTCTGTAGCTTTGATGCTTTACAATTGCTAGATAAATGGAATCATACAGTGCGCAATCTTTTGAGAATGGACTTTTTTTTCTCTAAACGTAATGACCTCAGATTGAGTCAAGTTATCAAATGTTTCAGTGATTTATTCCTATTTGCCACCCAATAATAGTATTGCATTGTCTGGATGTATCATAATTTGTTCAGGCATTCACACAGGATATCTGAGTCATTTCCAATTTGAGATTGTAAGAAGTAAAGCTGATATAAATATTCGTATGCACACTTGCATATGAACAAATGTTCATTTTTCTAGGATAAATACCCAGAATTCTAAGTGTTGAGTCACATGGTAAATATGTGCATAGCTTTGTAAGAAACTGGCAAGATAGTTCCTCAGTGGCCATATTGTTTATACCCTCACTGACAGTGTATGAGGAATTCAGTTACTTCACACCTTCACTATTATTTGACTTTACCAGTGGAACTTTATTTTAACCAGGTATGTATCTGTTTTTCTCTGTGGTTTTAACTTGCATATCCTAATCATTTGATGTTACTGAACATTCTTTCCTCTGTTTATAGCAGCATACATTCTGTGTTGATACACTGGAGTATTTTGTTCATTTTATAATTGGGTGGTTTGCCTTCTTACAGACATAATGGCAAACTGCCTTACAAATATCTATGCTTATACCCATAGACAAAAGCAGATCCTAACCTTAATCAGAGAAGTCTTTCCTACAAAGAACACAGTGAATGCATAAACCCATGACTGCCTAAGATGTAGAGAGTAATGGCCGCGGGCCCAGCCTAAAACAACACAGGTATACCATCCCCTCTAAGGCTCAGGGGCCTTATCTCTGAACTGTTGACTATTGATAAACTCTGGGAAAGAAGGAACCTCTGTCATTCATTGTGTAACCACTGCTGAGGCCATTAAGCTCCAAAAGGTAGTTCCAAACCCATGGGTCACAGAGAGTTCAGGGTCACAAACAAAAATCAACAATCATGATGGTGAGAGATTTGTGAGGAAGAAGAGGGATTGATGGGAGTGGTAAGGAGGTGGGAGTCAGAGATTGGCCAGTATAAAAAACACACATATATAAAGTCTGAAAAATTTAATTAATAAAACTATAAGTCTAGAGTTCTTATATATTCTATATATGATCCCCATTCAGATATGATATTTAATAGTTTTTTCTCTAAATGAATGACTTGACTATTCATTTACTTAACCTAGTCTTTCAAGGAATGTTATTATTAATCCTGATTAAAGTTATATTTCTAGGCTTTGCCTTAGTGAGACCAAAATACTTGATATAAGCAACTTCATAGAAGGAAGATTTATTCAAGTTAGTTTTTCAAAATGTTCAATCCACCATGGCAAGGAAACCATAAGAGAGCAGCTTACATCGGGGCAGACAGAAAGCAAAGGCAGGGAATATAGAGAGGAATGAAGGCAAAACACATACCCAAGGACATGTCTCCAGGCACCTACTTCCTCTAAAGTCTCCACCTCTACTTTTCAACCACCTCTCAATAATGCATACTATTAACCAACCAAGGACTTAATCAGTTGCTTAGATCTGAGCCTTCAGGATGTAGTCATCTCTGAAAACGCCCTTGTAGATACAACACAGGTCTACTTCATAGGAATTTATTGATCCAATCAAATTGGTAACTAAGACTAAGCTATTATAGAGAGAAATAATTTTTTATCTTACAGATCTTGACTTTGGTTGCTGGGCACATGGCTTAGTTGATAAAGTGCTTGCCATGTATACACGAGACCCTGGATTCAATCCCTAGCACTAAAAAGGGAAAGAAAATGGCTAACAAAGATCTTGATTCTAATGTTATGCTTAAGAATCTGTTGCAAAGAAACTGGAAGGATGGCACAGCAGCTAAGAACAGTAGCTGCTCTTGCAGAGGATCCAGATTTAGTTCCTTCACCTATATGACAGTTAACCAGTTCCAGGGGATCAAACACCCACTTCTGGCTTCTGTGGGCATGGCACATATGTAGTGCACTTCCATACATATAGGCAAAACACTCATACACATAAAATAAAAATAAAATAATTTTTACAAATTAAAGAGCATTTAAAAAAGAATATGTTGCAGAATATCAGGTAATGAAGACATTTTAAATTTTATCGTTTTATATATTAATGATCCATTTTGAGTATTGCTTATGTAAAGTGTGGTCAAAATTCATCTTTTGTTGGAAATTTATAGGCATTATTCTGGTATAATTTGAGAAACAGTTTTTCTTACTTTTTATTAAATTAATTTTTTTCATTTGTGAAAAAATTGAGCATATTTGTTTGTTCTCACATGTAATTAGCCAGCTAAGATTTTTTTTTTTTAAAAAAGAGATTCATGGTCGTGCCAGCTACATGGGAAAGAGAAAATGATTTGTTTTAACTTTCTTAATGGATAATTAAAACATAAAATTGTGTATATTAATAGGATCCCTTGCATGCATGCATACATTGCATAATGTTTAAATAACGTTAAGTACATCTGTCTCCTCATCTATATTTTCTGCATAATGAAAACTCCCACACACCTTTTTTTCTAGCTTTTTGTGCATTGTTGTCAGTTCCTCTACTGTGCATGAGGGATGAGACTCCTTAGTCCAATTGACAGTGGCTGTACCCAGTGATTAACCCCAGCTCATTCCCATCAGCACTGCTCTTTGTACTTTCTTGGAGCTCCCATTCCACCTTCAATTTTTATGACATCAGATTTTAGACCCCTCACAAATGGTTGCTTGTTCTGTGCCTGACTTAGCTCACTTAGTATGATGTCCCCCAAATCCAGTCAAGTGGCCACTAATAACAGAAATTCATTCTTTATAATGAATGGCCTATGATATTATATACTCTATTTTTTTTATCCTTTTATCAGTAGATGGGCATCTCAGTTCTTGCTATTGCTGGTTATTGTAAATATTACTGTAATGAATATGAGTTTACATGTCTCTTTAGAATGCTGAATTTATAAAAATGGTCTTTTTATTATATATGAACATGTGTTCAGCTAAATATGGCAGTATCTACTCCTGTACAAGGAAAGAATAATTAATATTCTGGAACAATTAGAAATCTCACTAGCACAGTTAGTATTAAAAGCAAAGCCAAGGGGCCACAGAGGTACCCCAGCAGTTAAGAGCACTGGCTGCTCTTGAAGAGGATCCTTGTTTGGTTCTCAGCACCCACATGGAGGCTAACAATGGTCTGTAATTCTAGTTCCAGGGGATCTAATGCTCTCTTCTGGTTTCCCTAGGAATTGCATGCACACAAAACACATAAAACAAAAATAAATAAATCAACAAAAAATCTAAAAAGAAAACAAAAGCAAAACTATGATGCAGCAATTTGGCTAATACTACTTCCATTAAGATCTGGCAGATAAGGGACAGAGCTAATGCTTCTGAGGGTTTCCATTCTTTACTACCCGATTCACAATTTAAGCTGTAGTATTTAATGCCAAAATTAGGTGCTAGCCGCACTAGTGCAGACCTAAGCTTGATAAAGTTGCCTCATTTATGGTTTACCATCTCTGATTCACCTCTGGTAAATTTCAGGTTATATAGTAACTACAGCTTCATATATTCATGATTAAGGTATTGAAATGGAAGAGTATAGTCCCTTTCCCTCAGCAATGTACATTACTAGGGAGAAATGAATGATAGACTTGGAAAACAGAGTTGGATTGAATTTCTGGGCAAAGACATATTTACATCACGAAACCTCGGGCCAAAGTTACTAGGGCCTTTTGGGAGAGCAGGACCTGGCTGGATCTCATCTTTATTAGTGGCAGTTGGTATCACTCGATGTTTCAAAGGGTGCCCAAGGGATCCCTGACATTTTTAAAAATTCAGATGAGGAACTAAATAGCATTAGAAAATGTGTCCTGTGTAACCACATGCTGAGCCCTTTCTAGTTCCAGGGGAGGATCAGGCTGGTAAGGCATCCAATTGACTTGGCCTCGGGTTGCAGCTGGAAGGGAAACTTGGCTGGAATAGGCAATCAAAGTCACGATAAGACGAATCAGACTGCTTGTGAGCCACTGGGGTAGAAACTGACATTCCTGCTATTTTATTTTCCTTTTAGAACAGTTCAGTCTTGTAAATGTGAACTAGGCTTTTACATGACTGACAGGGAGATAGACACTCGAAATTCTCAAGAGTGCTTTGGAAAGATGGTTTTACCTCTTTTTACCATTACAAATATAACATTTAAGGTTCGGAGTCACTTTAAAACTGGAGAAAACTGAGAAATTAGATCAGCCAGTAATAATCATATCAGCTTCAATGCTGGTTTATGTGACTATGTCATAAAGTTATATACTTACCAGCATCAGGTATTCAATCTGATTATTAATGGCAGATGCATTTTGACACATTTGTCAGTGAGCTTTGACACATATACAAGGAAATGTTTAGCAATCAATTTTTACTTATTTTTCACTATTTGAAGGGTATTAGGAGAGAGAAGCAATAAATGCAGTTGCTTATGGGATAGGAAGGGGTTAAGAGAATGGGTTTTCAAGTCAAGTGGACTGAACTCTAGTGCTCCTGACACTAATGCTAGTAACCCAAATGAAATTAATCTTCTATTCACAAGGAAATTAGGATATTAATACTATATAATTGAGGAGTGAATTCATACAACCTATTACAATTTTGAATATTTTATTCAGAACACATATATGCATGTGTATATACATATATACAATTTTATGTATCTATATAAAATGTTAAAATTATAAATGAGAGAAAACATACAATATTTCCCTTTCTGAGACTTGTTTTGTTCACTTAATATTATTAAATCCAAACTGCATCCTTTTTCCTTCAAAGGACATAACTTTGTTTCTTATGGCCAGACCATCCAACTGTGTGTATATATACATTTTCTTTATCCACTCTGTTTTGGATAATTCAGATAGTTTCATAACTTAGCTGTGTTGATTAGTGCTGCGATAAACACTGATGTGCAAGTAGCTCTGCGATATGTTGACTAGGAGTCTCTCAGGTGAATTTTCAGGAATGGTAGGCTGGGCCACATGGTAATGGTAAACCTATTTTTAGGTTGTAGGAGGAATTGCGGCCTGAACAACCAGCGGATGCACGCTGCAAATGCACCAAAAACATCCAGCTGAGACAAACCTGTGTTCTGCCAAAGGACATGGAGGCAGTTGACACAAAATGGATCGACGGAGAGGGCCAACGAGGATCAGACATGATCCGAGAAAGCCTACTGGGGCCTATGGGACACCGGGAGGGGGGATATAAGGGAGCCCCATATCTGGAGTAAACGAGTCTGCAGCTCCTCGCCACTGCTTGCTTCTCACCGGACTCCCGGTGTCTTTGTCGTGACTCCACGCCAACTCTCCCCGACCCAAGGGGTGCTCAAGGGTCCCCACAACATTAGGTATTTTGTTTATGTTTCTTAAAAAGCTCCATTCTGATTTTTATAATGATGAATCCATTTGTAGTCTCTCCAGCAGTTCGAATGCTTTGCCAGTATTTGTTATCTGTTTTCTTAGTTTTCATCATTTTTCCTTTTCATAGATAATTCAGAAAAATTATCAACTCCAATGCTGTTTTGATTTATAATAATATCCCTTTTAATAAATAATGCTTTCATATATTATATATTTGAAAACTGCTTAGGATAGATTTTAAGTGTTCTAACAGTAAACAAGAAACATATATGAAGTAATACATATGTTAATTAGTTTCATTTGGTTATTTATTCAGTGATACAAATATCAGCACATGAAGTCATACACAGTAAATACATATAATTTAAAATTGTCAATTGAAACACTACTTTTTTGAATAAAGAAAACCTTCAGAAAGTAGTTCGTTGTGCATTTTGAGAAACAGGTAGCAAACTAAATTTTCTTTTCTAGCCCTTGGCTCTACAATACCTCTTTTCTTCTTTCAACACATTTTTAGAACGTAGAACAAGAAGTCACTTGCTACATTCCTTGCTGTCATTTGTCTTTTACAGGAGGAATTTTAAAAACCTGCAACATCCCTTAAAGAATTAAGGAATAAATTTTATTTATTGAAGAATAAGATCAGAAGCCCTAAGAAATACATTAACTATATATCACTTTTATTTAAGTGATTTATATTTATAGAAAAGTACATATATCTTTTATTTTGATAGTAATGTCTTTTCTAAAATTATTTGAGTAACAAAATGTACTAGCTTCTAATCAACTTAGATATGCATAGTACTACCTTTTTTTTTTTTTTTTTTTTTTTTTTTTAAACAGGGCCTCCCGCCCCAGCTGGCCTGGAACTTGCTATGTAGACCAAGCTGGCCTCAAACTCAAAGAGATCCACTTGCCTCTGCTTCCCTAGTGCTAGGATTAAAGGCATGCACCACCACAAAAGTTAAAAGTAATCACTGAGTTGGTTATCTTCCTTCCTTCCTTCCTTCCTTCCTTCCTTCCTTCCTTCCTTCCTTCCTTCCTTCTTTCCTTTCTGGTTTGTTATAGCTCTATGGTTGATTGAAACCCAGGATTTCATTCATGTTATGTCTCCACTCTACCACTGAGCTACACTTTCAGTTAGCTTTTTTTTAATTGTATTTATTATTTTTATTTTATGTGTGTTTGTGTATTGCCTGCATGTAGGTAAGTACACCCATGTTGTGCAATGCAGGTGGAGGTCAGAAGAGGCTGTCAGATCCCCTGGAACTGGAGTTACAGACAGTTGTTAGCTATCATGTGGGTGCTGGGATTCGAACCCGGGTCTTCTGCAAGAAAACCAGTGTTCTTAACCACTGAGCCATTTCTCCAGCCCCACTTTCAGTTAGCTTTTAAAATAAAGAATAAAACAAGCATCATCTTAACAGCATTGCTTTCATAATGTTCAGCACATCTTTAAATCATTGTTAGTTTTGGTGGAAACTTTTAATGACTCACATAGTTCAAAGAATTTCCTAAGCATCTCTCTATATCTTTCTTTTTGAGCTGCACACATATTTGAAATAAGACAATCATGGAAAGGACTCATTTGGGTGTATTGTAGTGTTTCCACATTTTCAGATTCAATAAAACCATTCACAGTGTGTAGATGCTGCTTCATGGTAGATACTTGCCTAGCATGCACCAGGCCCTAGCTTTGATCTCCAGCCAGTGCCTGGATCACATTCACGGGTGTTCCTTTACTTCATCGTTTCTGACAGAATTCTACTTCCTTCCCCTTTCTCTTGCCTCTTCATTACGCCTCCAAACACAAAATGAAACGGAGGGTCAAGTACATTTGAAGACATTAATCAGAAAAGAAATTTTCTTTGTCTTCTGTCTGAAGCTCCACAAAGTGGATATATCTGTGACTGCTAATCCATTTCAGAACTGCTTTGTACACAACTCATTTATTTATCTTTTCAATCTGAGTGATATACAAGCAATACAAAGGTCACCTAGCACACATCATTCACTCCTAATTCATTTGCACAGCAGCCAGTTCACTGACGACTTAAGGATTACGTTCAAAATACTGTGAGGCTTTGCCTTTCACTATCTAACAAAATAGAATCCAATTTGTACTCATTGAATTCATTAATTTACATAATTTTGATTAAAGATTTCTTCTCCTCATCCCACCCTCCACCCCACTGGGTGGTTCCTTCCACAGTGACTAGGAAATTAAGAAACCCTCTATGGTTTTGTGATAGTTTTGCAATACTAGGAATTATATTCCAGGTCTTGTATATGCTGGCTGACTGCCCTAATATTGAACTATATCATGGATCTTTCTATTTTTAATTAATTAATTACGTGTGTGTGTGGTGTGTGTGTTTGATTGGGGGGTGTGCCACAGTGTGTGTAGAGGACAATTTTGTACTGTTGATTCTCTCATTCCACCTTTATGTGAGCTCTTGGGATCAAACCGAGGTCATCAGGTGTGCTGGAGAGCTTTAGTGTCAACTTGACACACCTGGGTTGAGGGAGCCTCAGTTGGGGAATTTCCTTTATTGGACTGGCCTGTGGGCATGTCCATGGGGCATCTTCTTTATTGTTGAGTGATATGGGAGGGCACAGCTCACTGTGGGTGGTGCCACCCCTGGGCAGGTGGACCTGTGTTGCATAAGAAAGCAGGCTGAGGGGCTGGAGAGATGGCTCAGCTGTTAAGAGCACTGACTGTTCTTGCAGAGGACCCGGTTTGATTCCCAGCACCCATATGACGGCTATAAACCATCCTTAACTCCAGTTCTAGGGGAATCCGATGCCCTCTTCTGACCTCTGTGGCATTGGGGGACATGGGTGAGCTCACATACATGCAGGTAATATACTCATACACATAAAATAAAAATAATAAATAAAATTTAAAAAACAAAAGAAAGCAGGCTGAGCAGGGGCCAGGGAAGTAAGCCAGTAAGCAGTGATCCTCCATGGCCTGTGCTCCAGCTCCTGCCTCCAGGTTCCTGCCCTGAGTTCCTACCTTGGGTTCCCTGA
>NW_008349073.1:4250452-4299740 GCF_000622305.1 Nannospalax galili | reverse complement strand
TCCAGGTTCCTGCCCTGAGTTCCTACCTTGGGCTCCCTGATGAACTGCAACTTGGGAGTTGTAAGCTAAATAAACCCTTTCCTCCCCAAGTTGTTAGTGGTCAGAGTGTTTTGTCACAGCAATGGAGAAACAAACTAAGACATCAGGCTTGTAAGGAAAGTGCTTTACCCACTGAACCATCTTGTCGCTCACTATTATTTTTAAATTAGTGATTCCTCATTATAGAAAATGATGGGTTTCACTATGACATTTTCATACATGTAGTTAGTGTAGTTTGATCATAGTAACTCCACAACATCCCTCTTTTCCCCATTGATCTCTTTCTTCTTTCAAAGCATGCCTTTTTTATCTATTTTTTTGAAAATAAAGATTCTATGTGTGAAAAAAACAGTGGACATTCACAGGTCTGTGTCTGTTAGTTGTACTTAACATGATGATCTATAGTTAATTCTGTCTTGCTACAAACAAAAATTTCAATCTTATTTGTGCTGGACAATATCCTTTTGAAATTTTATTTTGAGATTGTTTCACTTAATTGCTCAAGCTCTTCTCACACTTGATATGTTCCTGTATCAGCCCCCATGTGGACCTAGAGTCAGCATCACTGGTAACCCTAAAATATTTTGGGGTTTTTTGACAGTGGGAAAAAATGGCTAGGAGATCAGTGGAGTCTAATCAGATAGTCAGATTTCCAAAGCATTTTCCTTGATATATAATTTAGTCTTAAATCTGCTCCCTCCCCCCATCACCCTGGATATTTTCCTCTGGTATACGCCATAGGAAATAAGTGTACACATGCGGTAGATTATAGAGAAAGAAGTGTTTTCAGCTTTCCAGGCCCCATCTAACCTAGTAACTCTGCTAGGAAGATGGCCAGATCACACACTGCTACATTTTAACATGAAATGAATTCAGTGCAGCAATATTTTCATCTGAATCTAAAGTCATTGTTACTATTCTGCTGTGACATTCAAAGAGCTTTGACCAGAATATCTGAGTCATGATGACAGTCTTTTGCCAGACTCTTCCATTTTCTATTCAGTCCCATAACCAAAAAGCATGTCATTTCTGGGGAGATCATTTTATTTGAGTAGTCGAAACGTAACTGTGTTTCCTCCCATTGCTGCTCCTCTTTGTGACATCATGTATTCAGTAGTGTAATGAGCCTGCTGTTAGGAGTCGATGAAAAACACACCACCTTAAGTCTATTATGAGTATCTGAATGTGCGTCATTTGAAAACTGAAGTTAATGAAAACTGAAGCTAAAATGGGCTTTAGAAAAAGCTGTCCATTTAAACACAAAGAAGCTTTGAAAAGTGCATTGGCAAATGCAAGTAATGTGAAGAGAAATACTTAGTCAGTTTTATTTGAATCTGTTTTGACCTTGCTGTTCCTTTCTTGGAGGGTTCTTTTCTACTTTCCCCCTTTGGTATTCTGCCATTATCAAGAAGCAGTTCATTTCCTTAAATGAAGAAAGAGATTCAGAGAAGCAGTTATTCCCAACAATCTCCAAAACACAATTTTCAGCACCCACTCTAAAATATTTGGCACTTTCAGGCAATAATTTATAGTCCTTCATCAGACCCTGCCATTTGAAATAATCACAGTTTTGTTATTTTATCTTGAAAACTGTGTTCTCTGGGACTGCCATTCAAAGAAAAATATACCAAAATATAGATAAAACCAATCATTCTGTCATTCCTTGTTCTGCATCTTAGTGGAGATGATGGTGACAGATGAGAATTCTTTGAAAGAAGGATTGCCTGTCTATCACCCCAAACAAAACTAGTTTTGTGTTGTCAAATAGCAATACTGACTGGAGAGATTAAAAAAATGCACATGGACAGGAGCATCACTGGAAAAGTCCATCACTCAATATCCACCAATAATAAATAAATGGAGAAAAAATATATATTCATTATATGGTTGAAAGATTTGGAGCCCATAACAGTTAGAAATGCAATTTCCAAACATCCCGTAAGCACTTTCAGAAGCTGTAGCGGAATTTCAACAGTATATTCATTCATCCTCAAAATCCTGGTGTTGCTGCGACTTTTCCTTTCTCATTTTTTTTTTGGGTAGGGGGAAGATAGGTATTTTGTTTTGTTAGGGTCTCCCTGTAGACAGAGCTGGCCTGATACTTGCTATATAGATCAGGCTGGACTCAGTCTCCCAGAGATTCCCTTTCCTCTGCCTCCTGAGTGCTGGAATTAAAGGCATTCACCCCCAGGCTTGGGTTTTTTCTTCTTTGAATTTTAATATGGCATAAACCCTTTTACTAGGCTATTAAAGGAAAACTTTGACAAAGTTGTGGGTCAGAACTAATAAAATCTAACCAATGCATTGTTAAAAAGATATATTAGTGAAACAAAGATTTGATCTAGTTTTGTTATTGGTCAGCTGATGTCCTTTATACCTTATCAAGATTCCCTAAATTTGACAATCATATTAACAAGATACAACAAAGTGTTCTTGAATAATTAATATTAGACACAAGGTAATAACGTTGTGGGAGAGTAATATTTTGCATTTTGAAGATTGTACTCTGTATCTATGAGTATAAATTATAGTGCATTTTATTGATGTGATTAAGCTGACCAGCTGGTATCAAGACCAACAATCAAAATGAAGAAATCAAACTTGGAGAATTGGATAGTATCTTCCAAAGCCAGAAGTTGAGTAATACATGGATGAAGAATAATTAAAAGAAAATGATACACATTTTACCTAAATAATTTTAATTTTTCTACTATTTGTCATTGTTCTCAAAAAGGAAATGAAGATATGATGTTCAAAATGTACAAAAATCATGAAACTTTTATAATCTTAAACTGTTCATAGCGTCATTCATAGGATTTATTTCTTATTATAATTGTCTTATAACAAAGAGCAAAGAAAAATGATCTTAAGGCATTCTTAGACTTTAGAGAAGTCAAATTAATCAAGGGGCTATGCTTTGCCCTCTGACTTTCATTGATGAATACTTGGTATCAGACACCCCCAAAATCCCTTCATATGCTGTGGACATAATTATGTTACCTTATAATTCACATATAGGAACCTACACTCCCAGTGTAATGATATTTGAAAATAAGACTTTTGAAGGTAAATAGGTTT
The DNA here is from genome assembly GCF_000622305.1 of Nannospalax galili. Classification (NCBI taxonomy): domain Eukaryota; kingdom Metazoa; phylum Chordata; class Mammalia; order Rodentia; family Spalacidae; genus Nannospalax; species Nannospalax galili. Next base: position 4,296,623 of record NW_008349073.1, on the reverse strand, counting down.
GGATGCAGTCATGAGGGTGAGGCTTTAATGTTGGGATTAGTTTCTGGATAAGGAAAATTAAAGTATCTGGTCTCTTTCTCCTTGAGCAATGTAAACGTACTTCAGGAGAAGCCAGACTAGCATCTTGACCTTGATGGTCCTGGTATCCTGAGCTGTGAGATATACATAAGTGCTGTTTAAGTCTCCAGTTTATGGTAGTTTATTATGACTGCCAGATTAGACTAAGGCAGTCTCCAACAAAATTTTAAGAAAATCAACATCATGACATATGTGACAATTCCACTGATCATCTGTCTCCACATTTCCCAGAAGAGTGTGTAGAAGCAGCTGTTCAGTTTCACCAACGTGCCTTCTGGAAGGTTTTCCACTTCTTGTCTTGTTCTTGTCACAACCTATGTCCTGGTTATCAGCAATATGCTTATAAAGCACAGTATCAAAGAATGTTTTGTGTGCTGCTTTCTTTGGACATAAAAATAAAAGACCAATATATGAATGCAATTTTCAAGTTATATACAAAAGGACTCATCAGAGAGATTTTCAATTATTTCAGTAATAAAATGCAAGCCAAGATTCTTCAATGAGTTTGTTCTCTTTTGGTTTAAGAGTCAAAGTGATTCAATTCACTAATAAATTAACTCTAATCCCTAAATTCATTTTGATTAAAGTCATATGGGGCTTAGAGATTGTGAAGAAATTAAAACTGTACATTAAGAGGAAAGCAGACACAGGGCTTTCAGAGGCCATAGGTTTCAGACTCCTCTCTCGACCTTAGAGAAATTATGAATCAGTTACTCAGACAGGGCAGGGACTTAAGCCCTAGTTTTATATAACTGTTAGAATAGCAATAGAAGCCCGTTAAGACAAACCTCCTTTTGGTCAAGAAAATATAATCTCTAGCCTGGGTGTAGAAAATATTTGAGTTGGGCCAAATCACCTGACCAAGGGACCATTCCTAGGAAGGCATGCGTAGCTTAAGTCATGCTAAAGTGATAGAATATTTTTTTGTCCTTTAATGGGACATTGTATTTTTCCTTCCCTGAGTTCCTGCTCACAGCACAGTCCCTAAGAGCCACCATGAGCTGGGTCTGTCTACCTTTCTGAGGCCTGAGTCAGAAAGGTGCAACTTCACCTTGTTTCTGTCTCTTTCAGATGCTGGTCAGAGCCTAAGTATGCTTTCCCTGATACTTTGGGCTTCCTTACTTGGAATTCCTCTGAAGCTCCCCTCCGTGCATGTGGCTGTTTGTCTGCCATGCAGTTGAACCTCCACCCTGAATTCAATGGCATGGCTTACTTTCCTTCTCTCCAGAATTTTCCTCCTCAGGCAGCTGCTAAGACTTAGAGCTTGCCTGCCTTGGAGTTTTTCCTTTAAAATAATAAAATTGGTCTTGAGCTTCCATTTGAGTCTATTCTTAAACTCCTTTATTCATGAGACTAAGAACCCCAGGAGGGAACCTAGGTTTTCCCTGATTCTTGACTAGGTGCCGCTGCTTGCACACCTGGAATCATAAGCCATGCTCTGGAAAGATCTTACAGGTCTGTGGGACTGTGCTACCTCTCAAAGAGTAAGACATTCTCCTACTCATTTTGCTCTAACATGCTGATAAAGAGAGGCGGACAAGTACCTAGAAGGACCTCAAATACCTCAAGAGCAATTTTGTTTTCATGATTTATCTGGCAACTACAAAATCTCCTTATATCTGTAATATATTTCATAATTTTGACTTTTCTCCTGATTTGATCATAATATCTAGGAATCAATAGAATTTGGAAAAATCTTTCTCTGCACATGGTGGATTTTTCTTTTTTATAATATTTTTGGATTACTTGAAAATTTCATACAATGTATTTTGATCATGTTCAGAACCTCTCCTCCATCGCCTCTCAGATCTGCCCACACTTCCCTACTCCTCCACTTTATGGCCTGTATCATTTTTTCTTAAGTCTTAAAGAGTCCAATTTGTGTTCCCCAAATTCCTGTAGAGCACGGTCAACCTAGCCAGCATCACACCCTTGATGAAAACTGACTCTTCCTCTCACAGAATCTATCATTTGCCAATAGTTCTTCAGCTAGGGATGGGTTTTTTTGCTCACCTCTTCCTTCCCTGCTGGGACTCTGCCTGGCTTGGTCTTGTGTAGGTCTTGTGCATGCTATCACAAGCACTGTGGTTTCATAGGTGCAACTGCCTTATTGTGTCCAGAAAACAGTACTTCAACTCAATTGAATTCAATTTCCTTGAATTCATCCTTCACCTCTAACTCTTACAATCTTTCTGCTGCCTCTTCCACAATGATCCCTGAGCCTTGAGAGGAAAGAATGTGATATAGGTGTCCCATTTAGGGCTGAGAACTCTACAGTGTCTTGTTCTCTACATGTTGACCAGTTGTGGGTCTTGGTAAATTTCTATCTGTTGCAAGTAGCAGCTACTCTGATGAAAACAGAGATGCACTAACCTATGGGTATAATGACAAGTCATCAGGAGTTGGCATAATACTATATCCATTTAGGAAAATAATAGTAGTAGGTTCTTTCTTACAGCTTATGACTTATCTAGCCACAAGTTCTTGGTACTAATAATAGTGTCAGTTATGGACTCCAGTTTGGAAAGCAGGCCTTAAATTCTATCAGAAAGTCATTGGCTACGCAGGTAACAATCATGCCACTATTGCATTGTGGACATATCTTCCCAGGCCAGTCATTATTGTAGCTCACAGGGTTAATGCGTGGGTAGGATTGATGATTACTTTTCTCTTTTGGTAGCATGTATATCACATTCCAGCACTATGAAAACTAGCAAGTGGACATGAAGCTTTGAGGCCAGCTTGATTTCTTCGTGCTCCTTCCATGACTCAGGTATGTAGTGTCTTCAGCACTTAGGGTCTTACTGTCATGTTCTGGAGGACAACCAAGAGCAATGGCAATAGCCAGTATTGTTTGAGTGTTGGGGGACCCTCTGGTCAACAATTCCAAGACAGATATCCCATTCCTGGCACTGGACTTTTATTTGCTAGCCTGTGGAGTCTGATAGGAACACTGACCCTGTAATGGTATAACTCCATTTAAACTCTTTTTAGAGATGCATATATCTGTGTATGTAATTTTAAAAGCTTCTACAATAGCAGGATTCCATACAACTATTTGAAAGGGCTTTTGTGTTAGTTAACCCTCCTCATACTTGTTTCTCTACCTTGCCCTCCCATCCCCCATCACATTTACCCTTCCTATTCCATTATTCCTTTTACTCCCTTTATAGAACTGCATCTTTTATCCCCTTCCATGAAGCATGGAGCTTCCCCCCACCATTGCTCCTTACTAGTTTTCTCACCTCTATGAACTTTCCCATTGAAGCATATACTTATGAGAGAAAATGCAATGTTTATCTTCTGGGGCTAGGTTGGTTGGATCCAGTTTCATCCATTCATGTGAGAATTCCGTAATTTCATTTTTCTTAGTAGCTGAATAATAATTCCATTTTGTAAATGTACCATGTTTTCATTATCCATTAATTAGTTGATGGACAAATATCTAGGTTGCTTGAATTTTCTGACTCTTATGACCAAACCAGTAATTAATATGTATGAGCAGATTATCTCTGTATTCGGATAAAGAGTCAGTCATTTGGGAATATATCCAAGAGTGGTATAGCTAGATCATGTAATAGATCTAGTTCTAGTTTTCTGAGGAAGTTCCACACTGATTTCCACAGTGGCTGCAATAATTTACAGCACCACCACCAGTTCCTCTTTCTCCACATTCTCACCAGTCTATATAGATTTAGACTCCAACTTTTACCATTGCTATATTCTATTCATCTATTATACTTTCAAAAATCTGCAGTATAGTTTGTTTTTAAAATGTTATGTTCTCCACACCAAGAATAATTAATTGAACCATCTGAAGCTATAAGCAAAAATAAAAATTTTCTCCCTGAAATAAAAAATATAGTAAAAGTAAAAATGATGGAGACATCTCAGTTTTTCTTTTATATTATTGTGTTATTAAATTATATTATACTCTATGTGAACTGGAAAGCTACAAATCTAACAGAAAATATTTGTTATTTATAAGGTCAAACTATCAGTTAATGAAATTGGTTGCATTTATGACTTGAGAACTCAGTTGTATAATCTTCCAACCATCTTGTGATTATAGATTTATCTTTCTTCAAAAAGTGACTGTTGATAGGAAAACTATCTTTTAATCTTTTTTCCAAAATAGGACTGTTGAAAAATTAACTTGGAGATAAATACAGCACAGCCTGTAACTGTGGGAATCTTCCTGCTTTAGGAGAGAATCATATAAATTGAATGCACAGAGCTCTAGTCCTTCAGGACATATCAGTAAAAGGAAAAAAAAACAAAACAAAAAGACAAAAACAGCAGCAACAAGAAAAATAATAAAATTTAACTACCTGGGGCAGCATCTTGGATTTACTAAATACTTTCACTTGTTATTTTACATGTGAACTTGATCCCATTCCCTTTCCCATGGTCTTCAAGAGTTGGAGAAAATATATCAACAAGTATCTCTGTATCACAGGAAAAAGGCTAGGAGGAATTTGTAAACTTCAGTCTTTATACTTGAAACACCAGTTAGTGAAAAATGCAGTTGATTTATATGATTCAATACTTCTCTTGCATAGAGTAGAGAATATGAGGGATAATGCTGATGGCATCTTGGGTCTTGATTGCCCACTGGGTTCTAGTCCCTCTGACCCTGGAAAAAAAACTTGAAAAAATTCTGATCATTCATATCTTTCAGCCAAAGTTTCATTGTGAACAAATTTTCCACAAAGTGATGGGGAAAATAAAGAGATGTTACCAAAATACAGTAATATTTGAGTAGATAGGCATTTCAAACCTTGCTTATAGTACAGGAATATCAGGGCGTCCTTGACAGTGAATGAACCTTTCTTGACTCTGTTCTGATTAACTTTAGAGGCTACTCAGTGGCTATCAATGTCACCTCAAGTCAGAGGCTTTTGGGTTCCTGCCTTGTGAATTCAAAGAATGAAATTCATGGACCACAGAGGGTGATTTTTAGAAGAGTGTTTTATCATAGGGAGCTTAGGGGAGAGAAAAAAGGCGGAGTTCCTCTACAGCAGGTGGGGTCCCTGGGTGGGATACCACTAAGCCTCAATAATCTGGAGTTAATAAGTCTTTAGTGGAGAGAGGCGGGATTGGGGGGAATGAGCTATGGTTGGTCCAGTTCTCATTCCAGGTGTTCAGGTGCCTAGAGGTTTTCTCCAGTATGGATTCAGGAACAAGCAACTGTTTTAGGGAAAAGAGATAAAGCAAAAAAATATACTTCCTTCCTGGCATCCCCAGCCAACCACCTAAGCAATTTCTACCTCCTGTTTCCCAGTCTCTCTCTCTCTCTCTCTCTCTCTCTCTCTCTCTCTCTCTCAATTGCTTTAGAATTTACTAATGATGTGGATCAAGATTGTGATGTACAGGGACAACTTAAAGAGCAGCACAGGGAGCAGAGATGGTGGGGGAATTAGAATCTATTTTTCTTTTGGTGATCATCAGACATAACTGTTCAATGTAGAAAAATGGTTGGGGGGGCACTGATTTTAAAGGTGTCTCTGAAAGACTCACTGGCTAGGATGCAGGATACTGCTTCCTTATAATTGACCTTCAGTTCAGCAGCCCTTGCCCTGGGTTCAGAGAAGCTAGCTGAAATTTCTGTTGTGTCACTACCTTGATAAATGAGCTCTTCATATTTATATTAATTTTTTGCCACTTCTTTGTTTCTCTTTCTAAGACATTCAGCTGGAGTGATGATGTTCAACTTTTACACTGCCCTGTACAGAAGCCACTAACCACATATGGCTGCCGATCACTTTAAATGAGGTTTAGGTCTTTGAGGAATAGAATTTCAATTTTTATGCAAGTTTAATAATTTTAAAAACTGAATCATCACCTGTGGCTATGTACTGGAAATGGCATCTTTCTGTCAAATGTCACAAGTCACTTAGACCATTTTAGTAGGGCACAGGAAACTTCAATTTTCTTTGTCTGTGCAACAGTGGCAGAATGGGGCATGTCCTGTGAAATGTACTTAGATGGTAGCCACCTCTAGAGGGAGTCAAAGAGCTCACCACATACACCTCAGCCCTTCCCCCAAATATAACACCAATTCCAAGTGAGGCCTTCTCAAAAAGATCAATTGCTTCTCATTCAGTTTCAGAATACAAATTTAAAGTACTAATGAATGAATATAGAGCCAAAAGATCATGACAGTCACTTATTGCTTTATTATAATCCACGAATACTAATGGTAAGGGAGCAATTGATACGTCATGCTCAGATGTGAGAAGGGTTCTGGTATAGCTCTCACACATTACTGAATGCAATGCATCATTTATTACCATTCCTCTTACTTCTATTCTAGAATAAATTTAAGATAGTTAGAAACCTACACACTCGAAGATAATGACATTTCATTCATCTGTCACTATAATTGGAAACACTGATGGGGTAACATAAACGTTAAGGTGCACAGTAAGCCTTTTCCCCAAAATACTATTGTCCACATCTCAGTGGCAATTCTGTCTTTTGGGTAGTCAGGTACTTCCTGTTCTCTGCAAGAAGTGCCTTGTTTGTTAGTCCTGCAGCTATTGCCTGATTTAGAAAGACCAAAAGCAGGCAGGACAAATTAAAAGTAACTATTTCCTCTTATTCTCTCACTCCTTCTCCTCTGAGTGAAATGTATCTTTTCCTGTACAGAATTACAAGGGAATACATGGGATACACCTTGGAAGAAGTGGGAAGAGTTTATGGCTGCAGGCTGCCTTGCTCCTGTCAATGGTTATTAAACTTGAGTAGTATGAAGGGTTTCTCTAGAAGGTCTGTTATCAAAACTTCTAGGCACCATTCTAGAATGTCAGTAAGTCTGGATTTAGCCTTAAGAATGTCTTTTTCTAAAAGTTTTCCTGGTAACATTTATGATGCTTCTCTGATTAACATACTTTATATTTGATATCTTGCTTTGAAATTTACGTTCCATATGCATCACTTTAGAATCCACTGGACAAATGATACTCTGAAATTAATCTAATGTTCCCCCAAAACAGAATCCAAATATTGCTTCTATTTTCTACCCTCTCTTCTTTCTGTTTTGTCACTTTTACCAACGTAACTCTGTTCTGCAATCCTACAATTTTCATGTCCTAAGTTATATTTCAAGGTCAAGGTAATGGCCCAAACAAAAACTAGCTAAGGAATGGCTTCTGTTTTGATGTATCCCTAAGGGATAAAAAAGACAGAACTATCCTCATACATCACTATTTTTTCTCTTCCTGTAGAAAAGTCAGAGTGTAAGGCTGCTGTGCCTTGATCTGTCCTTACACCAAGACTTCCTATTTTGGCACAGAGAACTTGGGACTGTTGTAGGTTTTCAGAACTTTCGGAGATGGTTCAGTGGGTAAAGGTGCTAGCCTCACAAGCCTGTTGACCCGAGTTTCATCCCAGAATACATGTACATGGAAGAAAGGCTGACTCTACAAATTTGTCCTCTCATCTTCAGATTCATGCCCTCACACATGTACACATATCATATGCATGTGCACAAAAAATAATATGAAAGCTTTTCAGAAAGCTTATGAAGAAAGAACATGAGACTGCCTGACACCAGTTCATAAACAGAAGTGTCTTGGAAACTTTTCCTGCTCCATTGAAGCTTATCTTTGATGGAGCCAACAAGATATACCAACTTGAGCCCAACTACTTTAGGATCTGGGTCATTAGGTCTCATTTTATAAATAAGAGATGCAAGAAGATTGACTTACTATCATGCATGCTACATCACTGGATTTGAAATTCAATTATCTGAAACATTCTGTGCTATGTACACGTCTGTGTCTTTTTAACAGTCATTCTTCCATTGGAGAAAAAAAATCTTCCTTCCTCCTCTACATTAAAAGTTGCAACATTTTTTGTGGCTGACACAGCAGAAGAAAAGAAATTTTCTCTCCACTCCCACCATATCACAGTGCTAAAAGTCCCTAACAGGAAACATGTACTTTGCTTACGTCTTCCATGAGAGCAGTCATGTCTGCAAATAGTGCACATATCTCCAAGCACCAAAGATACATTTTATGAGTCCTGATGTTCACAGATACCTTGCAATCAATTTCAACCTGGGATAATTGCATTCTTCCTATCCAAGGGCAGTTTCAACAGGATATGATATATTTTCTTTTTGGTTGCTGTAAGTACCAATATCTCAAGAAGAGCTGTTGCAATAATCTACTTTATCCAGCTAGTAGCGGACCTCTGGGGAGCTCAAGACATTTTATTAGTTTCTTATTAGTTATCAAAATTGAGGCCTTCTGTAGGAAGTAGAAAGTCTTATTACTTCCATTTTACAGATAAAGCAGTCAAGGCCCAAAGACTAAATGATTGCTTTGTAGCTTCAAAGAATCCAAATACGTTGTGTTTCCTAGGTCAAGAGTCGAAGACCAAGAAATAAAAATAACAAAACTTGGTATGAAATTTCTGTCTTGTCATCTCCTAGCCTAAAAGAGAGTAGAGCTTTCTAGTTGGTAAATTTGGCAAAACTTATACTTGACTCATGAAGCAACAAAATATTTTTTTCCTTAACCTATATTTATTGGATTTTCTTCGGTTGTGTTCTAGTTTGGTTTCTCTTGCTGTGATAAACACCACGATCAAATGCAACTTCATGAGGAAATAATCTATTTATGCTTACAGGTTGCATCACTGAGGGAAGTCAAGGCAGGAACTCAAGGCAGGAATCTAAAGATAAGAACTAAAGCAGAAATCATGGAAGAATACTGCTTAAGAATATCGCTTCCCCTGTCTTTCTCTACTGTTCTTATACAACCCAGATCCAACTGTCTAGGAATGGCACCACCCACAGCGGTCTGGATCCTCTAATTTCAATTAGCAATTAAGAAAATGCCCCACAGACACGCCCATAGACCAATCTGATGGAGGAACTCCCTCAACTGCAGTTGCCTCTTCCCATGTATGTCAAGGCGACAACTGAAGCCAAATAGGACATGAGACTATTAAGCACCAACTTTAAAAGGTTTAACCTGTAAATTTTACGAATAATCAAGAATATTCAGAAAAATCTCCCTAGATTTGGAGCTTTGTGAAAGCATGGATAGGATTTAGGGACTTTTTCCTACTCTATTTTATCTTTATTTTGTTTCATAATCGTAGTCTCCATGGCTGAATACAAATATCACCACTGCACAGAAGAAAACAGCCACTTGTTCCCAGAGCTGCCTTCCCGTGCCTTCCACACTCATGTCTCATAATATGCTCGTGAGACCACTTTGAGGTTACCAGTTTACTTCACTGAGATCCTAGAAGGCAGAATCAATCTTTCTCTGTCTCTCTCTCTCTCTCTTTCTGTTTCTGTCTCTGTCTCTCTCTGTCTCTGACTCTCTCCTTGTCTCCCTCTCAGTACTGAAAGTTGATTGCAAAGAACTGCCATATGCTAGGCAATAGCTCTACCACTGAGTTGTATCTCCAGGCCTAAGAAACAGTCTTCTGTTCTTTTATCCCTATGTCTGCAGTGATAGAAAAGGGTCACGGACATAATAAATTTTTGTCTCTGATCTACTCCATTTGCATCGCTAGGTGCTTTCCTTAGCTTGCATGTTTCTTTTCTATGCTTGGTAAACTGATGAATGGAAGCCATTAAGGTGTCCCAGTGAGTTCAGCCAGCAGGAAATGACCTAAGAAAACTGAGAACAAGTGAGCAAAGTTAAAGTAGGTCATCCTCTAACTACCTTCTTGCTGTTTGCCATGAATTAGCACTATCCACTCACTAGAAGTTACAGGGCAGTGTTTATAAACATATCATAAAATTTCATTTATGAATGGCAACCAGGATCATAAAAAATGAAAGTAGAGGAAAACAAAGCGACAAATAACTTAAAAGATATCCTTTCCAGAAATCTAAAATTTAGAGTAGGCTGATTATGAGAACACTGTATGTTGAATTGTGGCTTGCTGTTAAAATACAGAATTTTGAGACTGTTTATTAAAACAAGTTCTAGTGTTTTGCTATTTGCCTTTTCATGATCTTGCCTTTCATTTGTTGCTAAGTATATGTTATACACATTTATATTTGAAAGATCTACTTCAGACTGATTTGTGATCAGACACTGTAAGCAAATATTTCCTTTATTTATTCTTTAAATACACTTTGCAATCTCTGAGATTTTTCCATCTCAGTCTCTGTGGCGTGACTCCCATGGATTTCTCTGTGATCTGAGATGACTCTTGTTTTAGGTTAGCACCAACTGACAGATTTTAAATCTCAGCCAGTGCCTAGTTAATAACCCCATGATGAATTTCAAAAGGTGCACACAGAGCAGAGTCCCACAGATGAAATCCATCCTGCTCTGTGACCCTCAGGGACATCTTAGCTTTTCTTCTCATGGCTGTCACAGTTGAGGCTACAGATGCTTTCTTCACTCCTCAGTGTTCTTTCAGTCCTTGGCAGGGTGATTGGCACATTGTAAGTACTTAGATCAAACTATTGTTGGGAAAATAAAAACACGAATAACGTCATCCACTCACAATTTCATAAATTAAAACAAGGTCATTTCTACACAACATTCAGAAGAGATACACATACAGATCCATTTGAAAACTTATTTCATGAAGAGTAGTTGAAATCTCTCTCACAGTTGAACCAAATCTGTCCTTCTACCTTCCACCCATTTTTTCTAACACTCCATCAGTTACCTGCTCTGTGCTCTACTTAAGTCCTGTAACTTAATGCACAGTTCTGTTTTTCTCCTTCCGAATTTCTACACACAATAATTTCAGCTCATATCCATTGCATTATGCTTTGCATTGCTACTCCTTAAATATGACAGAGTATAAAACTAAGGATTCTGCCATAGTAGTTATAACAGCATGCATGAGCCCTGTGCAACCACAAGCCAGCATCACTCAGTAATGAAGATGCCCCACAGACATGATCACAGGCCAGTCCAATGGAAACAATTCACCATTTGAGGCTTCCTCTACCCAGGTGTGTCAAGTTGACAACTAAAGCTATCCAGCACAGACCCACACCCAAGAACATTTGGGGAACACAGATTAGACTCTTGATAGGCCTTTGAACAAACAAAAATAATAATGGATAGTGGACATGTAATAGGAAGGGTAGTGGACATGTATAGGAAGGGCAGTGGACGTGTATAGGAAGGACAGTGGACATGTATAGGAAGGGCAGTGGACATGTATAGGAAGGGAAGTGGACATGTATAGGAAGGGCAGTGGACATGTATAGGAAGGGCAGTTCAGTGGGAGTGGAGGTGGGAAAGAGTCTGTGATCAACATACATTGAAAGAAAGTCTTGAGGAATCAGTAAAAATTTATGTTTTAAAACATTTCGGTTTGGTTATATAACTATAGGGTGTGACAGACTCTTTCCCTTGTGTCTGAACATGATAATTATTTTAAAGTTGAACAAGTTCTATTGTCTTCAAAAAGAGTTACTCTGTAATGTGGAGGTAAATGAGGAGATTTTATTGAGGTCCTGCTTCTCAGTGGAGGACTTCTGCTGTCTCAGTGCCTTTACTCCATGAAACAGAGAAACAAGATGCTGAAAAACACAGCATGACTGTGCAAGTATCTGTTTATCTGTGAAAAATGCATTCCATTGTATATTTTAGAAAAGAAAGGAAATCCAAGTTTGTAACACAAGAAAATAGTATCTACCAAGAAGAGAGATGACATTGAACTTAGCTGTGTACACAGGCCAATAATTAAAGAATTCTTAAAAAATAGTTTGCAATTTTTATAAAGTAGATTCAAAATATAATATTGTTGTCACCAATACTTAGAATTAAACTGATTGTGTATGCTACCTTAACTCCTGAGATGCCCATGACAAGGTGAACTATGTCTATTCAATTTTCACTCTTGGTTCGAGCTCCATGAAAAAAAAAATACTGATAGGAAGATGGTTCTTACGACTTATGGTCATGTCAGTGAACTGTTGTTGATGGGGAAGGTCTGAGTAGGATTGAAGGAAAGCCTTTTCTAGTTACCAGGCTGACAAATAGTAATAACCCTAGGATATAAATAGAGAGGTAAATTCCTACTGTGTGGTAAAGACATATTTAAATTAATCCAAAAGACAAAAAAAATTCTTTACATCATATGAGAACCATAAATGGCCTTAAGTATTTAAAACTATTTTCTTAAATAAAAAGATTTATTTTAAGAATTGGAGGTGATAGAAGATCACAAGGAATTTACTCACTAGTAATAATAACAACATGCACAAGATCCACGCAAGCTGAAGTTAGACAAAATCCTAGCATAGAAGTGGGGAAGAAGCCCCAATCTTAGTTGAGGAACTATTGACAACTGATTGCAGTTGGGAGAAGGAGAGTCAGTTTTCTTTAAGGGTGTGATGTTAGATAGGTAACCAGGGTCCAGTGGGTGGAGTCACACTGAGGGACATTTGGGGACACAAATTTGACTTGATAGGCTTTAATATATATGACAGAGTATATGAAATCTGACAGGGGGCAATGAGTGGGGAACAGATAAGGGAGGGGGTCTAAATCTGAGAAAAGTATGTTGTATGGTGCTGGAGAGATGGCTCAGTGGTTAAGAACACTGGTTGTTCTTGCAGAAGACCTGGGTTTCAATCCCAGCATGCACATTGCAGCTAACAACTGTCCATAACTCCAGTCCCACGGGATCCAACAGCCTCTTCTGATCTCCGTGGGCATTGCATGATGTAGGTAAGTGCACACGGGTGCACTTACCTACATGCAGGCAATACATGCATACACATAAAATAAAAATAATAAATTTTAAAAAGTGTATTGTATGAAATTCAGAAAAAAGAATAAAAACAAACAATAGTGAAAGTATATTGTATGAAATTCTGAAAACATGAATAAAACATTATAAATAATAGTGACATATAAAAGATTTATTTTAAGTTATATGTATGCGTGCATGCATGTCTATGGGAGGTTATGTGCATGTGACTGCTGGTGCCAGTGGAGGCCAGGAAAGAGGTGTCAGATCCTCAGCAGCTGGAGTTACAGACTGCTGTGAGGCATCAGATGTGGGTGCTAGAAATCAAACTTGTTTCCTCTGTAAAACCAATCTATGTTCTTAACCCCTGAGCCATCACTCCAGACCCACTAAACTCTCTACTGTAATTTTAAACAGTTGACATCGTTGCTAATTAATTATAATGTTGTGCAAAGACCTTGGAAAAATACGACTTTGAACAAGTGATTTGATGTACTGCTCAATATTATAGATAATGAAAATGTATATACAATAGTTGGGATGCTCAGTAGTGCAGGCTATATTTAGAGGAAGTGCTTTCTCTGAGTCTCCTGCACACCTAGTGGCTCTCAAGCTTATTGAATACAGATTCCCACAGGCACTAATTTAAAAATGCAAGTTCTCAAGGTCTTTACCAAGAAAGTCTAATTTGGTAGTTATAATTGAGCAGGGTATTGAAATGTACATTCTAAAAGTATACCTTTATTGATCCTGATGGAGCAGATGGTCAGACCACTTTTGGAGAAATAGTATTTAAAGTATCTTTACAGTGTTGCCAGTTTTGTTGTATCTGCTATATCTGTCTCCTATTTTACCTTCAAAGCAAACTTCTCTGTCAGAGCATTCTAATTATAGATTTTGGAGCAAGTTTTAGACTTATAGATTTACAGATTTCCTTAGATGGTTTAGTTTTTCTGGTCCTTCTGTGATGGCAAGTGTCCTGGTTAGTATTTTTTGTCAACTTGAACTAACCAAAAGTCGTCTGAGAAGAAGGCATCTTGGTTGATGAATTTCCCCAGATCAAATTGATCTGTGGCCATATCTGTTGGGAATTATCTTGACTGTTGATGGATGTGGGAGGGTCCAGCCCAGTGTGGGAAGTACCACCCCTGAGGAGGTGGTTCTAGGTTGCATAAGAAAGCTGCTGGCTGAGTAGGAACCTAAAGAAACAACCCAGGGTTGCATTCCTCCAGGGTTTCTGCCTTAGTTCCGACCTTGAATTCCTGCCCTGACTTCCTTCAAGATAGACTGGAACCTGGAAATATAAGCAGATATTAACCAAATGCTCCAATACCCGAACCTATGGATGAAATTTCTCATTCAAAACACCACACATACTTACAGTATTATTAATTTTCTTCCTTAAAAATTGTACAAATGAAAAATGCACCGTGGATATTTGCTATAAATATTTCCATTGGAAATAATATCGTTTTTATATCAACTTTCATCGAAAAGTCCATACATATAATGCAGTTTGATCAAATCCACCCTCATTCCCCCCTCTCCGCTTTCTCTCCTATAGCCATCACCACTTTCCCCTCCCAAACTCATGTGCTGTCTCTTTTTTAAACTCATTGAGTCCACTTGGTGTTGCCTTTACACACAAGGCTACAGAAACATCCACTGGAGCACGGGTACTCTTTCAGTGTCTGCATCCCTGAAAAAAAACCTTGCTCTCTCTTCCCCAAAAGCCATCAACTGTCAATAGCCCCCCAGCTGGGGTGGGACTTCATGAGCCCCTCTTCCATTCATGCTGTCATTTTGGCTAGCCTGATCTTGGGCAGTTACAGCCACTGTGAGTTCATGTGTGCAACTGCCTTGACATGTTCAGTAAATGTTTCTTCGGACATTCTACTTCTGATTCTTAAAACTTTTAACCTCACTTCCACAATGATCTCTTAGCCTTGTGGGGAGAAACATATGATGCAAATGTCCTATTTAGGGCTAAATACTCCACATTCCACATTGTGAATCTCTGTATTAACTAAAATCTACAACAAAAAGATGCTTCTCTCATTAGATGGAGAGATGAATTTATCTTTGTTTTATAAAGATAAAAACTTAGGGGTCTGTTTAGTGCCTTGCCCAGTTAGTAGAATAATAGTATTAGGCTCTCCCATAGGGCCAATGACCTAGTCTGTCACTGGATGTTGGTTCAGTTAACAGTACCAGGAATGAGTTCCACCAAAATAAAATAAATAAATAAATAAAATTCTAACTTTGTAATCATAAGTAGATTTTAGCCAAAGATGAAAAGTTTAAAAATTTCAACATGTGTTCATGCAAGTGACCCGTGTACAACCTTTAAACAAAATGCTCCCATTAAATAAAGTGCCCCCATTAAATACTTCAATTTCAAAGTATGGCTGAGCCTTGGCCTTACCACATGTTCATGGCAATTTAAAACATTTATTTAGCTTAATTCTGCATGAGTCATTTTGTCCTGGATTTAATGCTAACCTCACAACCTATAATAATCAAGAAAAGGAATCACTATTAAGCATTAGCGATGAAAATTAAGTTAAAATACATTTTAACATAAGTGCATGTTTCTAAAGCTGACATTAATAAGGAATGTTCTATGATGACATTTTCTCTTTATTGTGCATATGAAATATACCATGTTTATCTTCTGTAGGCAGAATGATGCCCATAAGTATGGTAATTATATTTGAATAGTATACAGTCAATACACTTGGAAATTAAACATGTAGGAGCTTCCAAATTCTTCTCTTGTTGGCTACCGGTACAAAACTATACTTCCTCAATGGGAGATAGCTATCACTGTTAGTTAAAATGTCTATGGTGTAAATTCGCATTTATGTACTTTATGAAAAGTAAGGTCTTTGCTACAATAGACTATTTCAGTTTCTTCATAGCAGTTAAGGCTTGACACATAAACCCTTCTGTGTTATGGTTCACTGACCAACACCATAATCATTATGCATTTGTTGCTTCCAGCAGCCCCAAGTTCTGACTACAGCATTATTTTGGATCTCATATCCCTACTGATGGAGGGATTAAGTACTAAAATCCCTGACACAAAATCTGAGTAGATATAACAATTTTCAAATTTAAAATTTTCACTTTGGATACATTTATAAAGGGTGTCTAGATTTTGCTTCCTAAAAATCATCACTCATGTTAGAGTATGTATATTCATATGTATGTGTATGTGGGGGGGGACCTATGGATGAGGAGAGATAACAAGCTAAGACCTGAACATTCACAAGTTTAAAACATCTTGAAAACTTCTTTTAAAAAAAATATCTTACTGAATCCAGTTTTGCAGGAGTAAAAGTGAGTGGCAACTGAGTATCTGAACACCTTCCTTCTTCCCTTTGACCTAGAAGATTTGGACTTAGAAAAGATATAGTAATATCATGACCATTCCTCTCATTATTTCCTCTCTTCCAAGATTTTCCCTTATGATAGAATTCAGGAATGCAGGCAGCTTTATTAAGAGCAGGAATAAGGCTCTAGCACCAGGAAGTAATCACTAGGTAATAATAGTGTTTAAGGAAGCATGAGGATGACTGAGGTAGGCTTAGTCCAGTAGAGGGGTATTAAGCCAGACTGTGCATCATGAGTATCTATTATTGGTCCAATTACTGGTGAGTGATCTGATATTTTCACTACTTTTTTTTTTTTTTTGTAGGTTTTGTTGTTGCCGTTGTTTTGAAACAAGGTTTCCCTGTAGCCCTAGCTGGCCTGGAACTTGCTATGTAGATCTGGCTGGCCTTGAACTCACAGAGATCTGCTTGTCTCTGCCTCCTGAGTACTGTGATTACAGATGTGTATCACCATAGCCAGCTGATTTTTACTAATTGTGAAGGCCAATATTTACGTGTGGATGACATTATAACAATAATATGCTGTATCTCATGAAGAAATCCACACACCTGTTAACTAAGAAACTACTTGTGCATGAAAGAAACCATCACAACTTGCCATCCTAGAGGTGTAATGAAGGAACAGTTACAAGCAACTGGATGAACTTCTGATTAAAATTACCTTCAGTAAGAAAGTTATGCAGCCAGGTTAACTTAGCACTGAGCTGTAAATAAGCCCCTCAAGTTGTCTTGTCACATTTTCTCACTTATTTTGTTGCCCTTAAATTTTCTAAAGTATGCTATAAAAAAAAAAAAAAGTGAACCACGAGGAAAATGGTCTACGTGTGATCTAGTCTTTCAATGCGCATGGATAATCCTAAAGAATTGTACATTAGAGAAAGCCCCATAAGAAATTTGTCACTAACTTGAATTTATTCAAAACACATCCCTCAACCTAAATGTACTGCTCAAGGCTAAGAAAAGTTATAAATGTCTTCTGGAAACAGGTTCTGATAGAAGGTATACTGATATCAAAAACAAATCAAATAATTCCTGGAAGTTCTTTCATCAACACATCTTTTTTACCAGCTGAATGTTAACATTCCTTTTCTGTTCTCTATAGCTTTCATCCTGACTCAGTTGACACACTATGTCTGATAATGCATCTCTGCCCCCATATGTTCACTGAACACCAATCAAGTTTAGTAATCTGTTCCATTATAACATCTTTAAACATGGATGATAATAATACTTCTCCCACAAGGCTACAGCAAGAAACATTTCACTATAGCTGTGAGGAAGATGTCTGATATACAGTAAGAGACTGGGAATCTGAACTATTATTCTGTAGAGCATTAATGTAAATCCCATCAGTACATGCCTTGTTATCCTTTCTTAGTAAGCTCTTTACATTTATTCAATGAGAAAAATTAATATTTATTTTTTCACACTGTTCTCATTGTTATAATGGAAAAAAAAGTCTTAAAGATTAAATGGGCGAAACAATGGAAGAAAATATAGGAAACCCTTAAAAGTTAAAGTGCTGTATGCAAGAAGATTATAGAGCAAACAACATATTCCTGCAGCCTCTTAATATTTGTGACAACTGGCAACACCCACCTCACTCACTCTGTTTCAGGCAGGTAAGTTTCTTGAAAAGCAACTGACCTTTACTGAGATGAAATAGAGAAAATCTTGATTAGAACAAAGGATTGAGGTAAAGGATAATGTTCCCAGGATGGATTGTGAGGAGCACCATTCACTTTTGACTAACTCAGATGTTACAGAAATAGAAATTTAGGAACCATACTTGATCCAAAGACTTTCAGGCACAAATTTTTAAAAGATCACAAAAGAACTGAGCTAGCACTCGGAGGGTAGATAAGGATAACAAGTAGAAGCTAAAGAAATAGCAAAGAAAACTCAGCTCATGATTTGGCCTGAGTAAGTGGAAGGAGACAGGAGAGAAAGGCTTGGTGATAGGAATGGAACCAAGATTCTGCTAAAGTGTCTTAGAGAGAATAGATGTCCCTCTGTTCATAATATATCTTGTCCTAAAATTTGTCCCAGGATTTGTGGAGTTGTTCAGACTAATAATTCATACATTTTTAAGAATGCAAAATGGAGCCTAGGTGAGAAGAGGTCATGGACATCAGGCTGTAGTAGTAATTATATTTCCTTGGGCTCAGTCTACTCACAATCTAGCCCTTCATAAATTACCATGCAGTCCTTTCACTCACTTGGACAAAAGGCCCAGCAGTCATCCTTATCTCTCAATGTATTCTAATCCATTGGTAAATGAAAATGTGCTATCTAGTCACTTCCCTTTACCACTACTGCATCACCAAGTCTGGGTGATGATCACTTCTAACCTGGTCACTTTGGTGTCTTCTGATGGAAGTCTGTGTCTCTGCCAGTGCATCCTTAGAGCTCTGTTTCATCACAGAAGTCAGCACGTCTCAGTTAAAATGAAGAATAATGTAACTCCTTTGCTTAAACCCCCCTGTGGTTTTCCAACCATAAAGGTCAAAGTTTCGGGATTTTCGATGACCTACAAAATCTTATAAGCCACTTTCAATCTTGTTAATACTCTTCTAGTCTACACAATCCTGTGCCTCCACATGTGTCCTTGCTGTTCTTCCCTGGATTTCTCTTCATAAGACACTGTGCATTTCAGCCATTCATTTTCTTTTCTGATTTTTATTCCGGTATCATCTCTGTCATTCAAACTAAAATAGTAACCCTGCCCTCTACTTCACAATGTTACTGCTTAAACTATTTCCTATTTATTTTCCCTACTTTATTGTTTTTCTCAGTATTTATCACTGTCTACAACTCTTATGCATCGGTTTTGTTTGCTCTTATTTCTACAAAACTTCAAAGGCCATGATAGTAGAGACATGTTTCGGTCCATTGCTATATTCCCAGCAACTATACAATGTC
Source organism: Nannospalax galili (assembly GCF_000622305.1). Classification (NCBI taxonomy): domain Eukaryota; kingdom Metazoa; phylum Chordata; class Mammalia; order Rodentia; family Spalacidae; genus Nannospalax; species Nannospalax galili. Next base: position 4,277,532 of record NW_008349073.1, on the reverse strand, counting down.
TGCAACATTGTATCTCAATACAATAAGTAAAAATACTATCTTAATAAAGTATATTGCCTAAAATCCACCCTCAACTCTACTGAGGGGCCTCTGATCTACCTTATTTTATATCCTTGTGTGTTCAGTGAAGAAATATTGGCATAAAAGTCATTTGGAGTTGAGTTGTTGGAACTGAGTACTAGGGAGTCATAAGATGGGAAGATATGTAGGAAAGCTGAGGATCTCTGGGTACCTAGAAAGCCCACTGAGGATATTGCTCACTTGGGTGGCATTACCAAGGTTAAGAGAAAATTGGAAAACATTACAAGGAAAAAACAAGGTAAACTAATATTCAATAAACTATATTTCTTATACTTCATGTTTTATATGTTCTAGTTTCTTTCCTTCCTTCTCCTGGGAGATTAATAAAGACCCTCAAAGGGACTATTGAACCCAGAGCTGCTAGAATTCCACATGAGAAGGGAGCTGCATTGGGGCTGCACTCACCATGACCACCCTACTCTGAGAACTGCCCGGCTAGGCCCAAGTGAGGGGAAGAGATGGGCTACAAACTCCAAGGATGCTGCTAGGGAAGTAGAATATCTCTTGTCATACCTGTCCTCCACCCCTCACCTTTGACTGACAAACATCCTTCACTCTTACTTCGTTCTTCAAGATGTCAGTAGCAAAGACCTACAAAAGACTTTGCTTGGCAAGTCCAAAGTTAATAGCTAATGACAGAAGGAATTCATGGACTAAAGGTAAATTATGTAATGTTTGCCATCTTCCAGGGACTCTTTTGAAAAACTGATTTCCCACCTTAAAATAATATGCTACAAATGAGGAGACAAAATACCACTGGAAATCACAATTTCTAGGGGCCAAAATAAGATAAATTTCCACAGATTATTTGTGAAACTCACAGGTAGGAGTCTGTTACTGGCAGGCAACTACATATTCATTTATAGTTGTTCTCCATATTATTTTATATAATTCTGACTCTGAAATGGAGATAAGGATTGAGATAGGAATGAATAGTTAAGAGTTGTATTCCAGAGCTCCTCCATTGCTACTGGGTTGTATGAATGTGATTTCAGAGGCTTGAGACTTTTCTTATTTAGATGCTGCCAATACAATGCTTATGTTTAAGGGAAGGGCACCAGTGAAGCTGCACACTTACCAGAGAAATTGGCCAAAGTCTGCAAACTGACAAAATATAAATATGAGGGTTTTTTCAGTATAGGGCCACGCTTGAGGCTTTGTCCTCACAGCTATTTTATCACTCTAGGTACAAGGGTTGACTAGCAGAATTTCATCCAAATTAAAAACATGTCTGTCCAATGGATAGCTTCAATGACTGTGACCTATCACAGTTCTGAACCTCTCTCTATCTCAAGATTTATTTTCGTATAGTACACACACATTATTTGCTTCTCAAATATTTTTATAATAGTTTTAATGCCTTACTGGATCCTTTACTAGGTAATGAAATAGATAAAATCCTTGAGATCTTCATTTCACCTTCGTTATGAGAGTTCTTTTAAACATTTTCAATATTATACTTTAACACTCTAGCATTTTTTTCATTGACTTTCAAAGCCATTCTAGAATCTAGAGAATTTAGCCATCGGATTTGATCCACTGGTAATCACATCTGCTTTCTTCACAACCAGAAACATTGTCTGACTAACTGTGTATCCTTCCTGTTTCCACAATCCTGCTACAGCCCTTCCCAGGTAAGTCACATGGTTAATTCTGGCTTTTCTTAGACCCTGGTGCCTGCTTAGCACTTTATAACTTTGTATCAAATTATTTGCCAATGTCAACTATACCTGAACTCCTAGGAAGCAGGCAAACAGAAAAACACCTTCAGTGAGTAAAATTTATTATTTTCTATCTTATCACTTTGAAAACAGAAATATATGTCCAAATGTGATATGGGATTTTATAGTGATAATAGACTGAGTTTAATAGGGAGAAAAATTACCCTGAATGCCCTATAAAGGATTAAAAATATAATATTACACAGAAATTACAACACCATTAAAGATTATTTTGCAAAAAGAAAAATTATGATGATAGAACACTGAAATATTTTTACACCAAGTTAAGTGCTAATTTTCTCTTTTTCCTGGTAATACAACACTTCACAAGTGTCAGCAAGTTTCTGAACCTGCATAGAAAGATGAATTCCTTTTAAAGGAAATCTTTTCTAACTGTGCTCAAATTTTTCTTCATTATTTTCATATCATTAAATGAAAACCATTACAAAGCAGAAAGGAACTTACCCAGTGATGGTCACCCATCACTAGAATATTACACAATTTGGATACTTCTCAGTCGTCCTGTCTTGAAACCTCACTGAAACCTTTCATAATCTCATTCTAGAAAATCGATAAAATACTGATATTAAATAAAATTCAATAAATACAATGAGAAAATGGATAGTGGTATAATAGAAGTTTAAGATGCCATTTCTTCCACTAGCTGACTGAATAAAGCATAAATGCTGGATTATACAGTTTAGAAAATTGTTATTATTTCTAGAGTGTCAAAAGGTATTGGTAAATAACATAGAATTCTGAGTAAAAGGAGGAAATCACAGACAATGAAAACTTTCACTCCTGGGTAGATATTTTGTACTATGATAACTGAAAGAAAAAGTAAAATCTTCTTAAGCTGAAATACTAAATTCTTTCTGAAAATGTTTGATAAACACTAAAAATTAAGTTTGTCTTACATTGCTATTCATGTCTCAATGGTCATCCTCAAGTTTATAGACTTATTCTATCTATCATTGATTTAAGCTTCCTTAAATATAACCTATCATAAGCTATTTTTTCTTAAAGACAGGTCAGATTTGGCCCAAGGTCACACAAACACATCTTTCATCATCTACAAGTGACATTTGCTGAATATTACCATAAGCTACATTTTTAGCATTCCTTCTGGCATACTGAGATTAGATGTGACATTTCTTGTCTAGAATAAAACACAAGGTCAATTCTAAAGAATATAATACTGCATTTTTTCATGCAACTTTGCATTTGCTTATCTATAGGACACAGGCGGTTTGCTTTAAAGCACAGGTATTATGCACCACTTCCAAACACAGGCTACATCCTGCTCACAGGACATTACCATTGTTTTAGCCTATGACAACCTCTGAGCCCTCAGCAAAATCCCTGAGAAAACCCCCACAGTAGAAGAAGACTTCTCCAGCTTCTATTGTAAAAAGGTGAGGAAAATTTTCCTCTCATGCTTGGGGCAGGTGACAGTTGGTTTGCTTCCTATTGAAATAATGTAAAAAAAAAAAAAAAGGAAAAGGTAATATAGGCCTATATAAATTCATGAGACCTATTTTGCAACTCTATTATGAGTTAAATCAGACATTGTATAATTCTAAACATGTATCAATTATTTATAGAAAAGCAGGAAGAAGAATTCTTTGTTAAGTGTATAATAAGAACAATATGTAATGGCATGAATTATTATTTACTTTTTAAAATATTAAAATTTTAAAAATAATGCTAATAAAAATCTACAGTAGTCTTAGGAGCCAGACCTGTACTCTTAACCAGCCTATCCCATCCACTTACCCTGATTCATGCCAATTAATACATGAAAAAGTACTTGAGTTTTGCTTTCTGAATGAAATTTAAGGCTTACAAAATTCAATCATTTTTTTCCCAACTGAACATAAGAATATTTAGTTAAAATCAAGTAAAAAATCTTATGAATTACCATTAATCTTCAGCATGAAGAATTGACCATTAAAAAGTTAAATCTAGTTCTTGAAATGTCTAATGGTATTGAACCACATAGTACAATAGTATCAAAAAATAAATTAAATATACAGTGCTGGATTTATGTGGCTTGGTCCAAGTCTTGTCTAGAAAGGCACACCCAGAGGTGGATTTAGGATCCAAGTTCTAGGCTTATATTTTCCCTAATGCAGAGTATTTCAGATTGATACTTTTTTATTTAAATATTATCTACAAAGAACAAATGTTATTTGGAGAAATTCAACAAAAGATCAATAAATATGAATTTCCTTCTGTCATTGTGATCTGTCTTTGTAAGTATCTTAGAAAGGCTCCTATCTGTGAAAGGAACCTACACGATGCTACATGAACCTTCCCAATTAAATAAAGGGACTGATAATATCTGGATTGAAGGTACAGAGCACAGACAGCTCTTTATATGTATAAGAAAAGCAATGAACCATCTAAGCTAACTCAGCAGAGTGAAAATTTACTAACAAAATGATTGTAGGGACCCATTGATTTGATGGATGGTCTGGAACTGCATATAATAGAGGAACCCGGGATAAAATGGTTCAGGTTTGAAAGCTGTTAACAGACTCCTTTTATCCATCCTAGCATGGATTATTAGCATGAGACAGGCTTCCTGTTTTCTCTCTTTAATGATATTGTTTTATGAACCAATGATTGTTTTCATTTGGAAAATAAGAAAGCATTCATATGTTATCTGAATTGTGTTTTCTTTAGCTATACCAAGGGGATAAATATGCTAATTATGGAGCTTTGAAGAATGCCCTGGGTATGGCTCATTACTTTACTGATGTCAGTGACTATTAGGCCCAGGTGAAGAAAAGTTAATACCAGATTCCTGGCAATATTTAGGTATGCAAACGTTTTGAATTAGAGATGTAATGGAAAAATTCAGTGATGCCATGATACACTTTTACATGGTGATTTTCATATTATATTCTCCAAGGTAAAGTTTAACTTATTATTTGTCAGTTATGAGTTGAGACAATTTACATCAAGCTATTACTTGATTCTTTATAAGCGCAGTTGCTGTGAAAAGCTATCACAGGAATCTGAACGTATTCACAAAATCTTACATGAGTAATGCCTTTCCATAGAGGACTAAAAGACAAGTTTCATAAACATATACATGTTTAAAAACATGTTCCTGAAGATGGCATGACATGGGACACCGGAAGTAACTAAAGCAGCAGAAATGGCAACCAGAAAGAAGAGAGATTTCTAGCTTTAAAACTGGAACGAAACAACGCTCAACATTTGCAAAACATTCCTTTATTATTAGAAATAAATTATTTGTATAAAAATTGCATGCGTCAATCATTGCATTTATTTTGTAGCACAACCCAGGGCTTCAATCATCAGCCATTACAAGAAACAGACTCATAGTCTTATACAAGTTGAACAGTGTGGGACAGGAACAGGAGTTCTCACAATCACAGAAAAATACAAGAATAACATCAGACATGGTTTATTTCAATAGCATTTTTTCACAAGCTAACATTAGTTTTCCTTTTGAGTTTTTTCTAAACTGCTCATGAGTAAGCAATACTTTAGCTTGACACTCATTGGTTGTATTGTATAAAATGGGTTTCTTTGCTCCCAGTATTGATACTTTTGGTTCATGGCTAATTTTTCTTCCTTACAAGACTACTGATCTGATTGACTGTAGTCTGTGGAGATCTCCAGCAGTGAGTTTCTGCAGTCTTGTGTTCAATGCTAAAGAACACACACCACATTTTTTCACATGGTTTCAGCTCCTTGTTCAGATTGAATGATTACTGTAGCTTATGTATGTTGTCTTTGTAGAAGAAGCTGTTGAAAGAAATTGGGACAAATTAATTATTTTTAACATGATTTCAAAACTCATATCCTATAAGCACTACCAGCAGTGAGTTTCTGCAGTCTTGTGTTCAATGCTAAAGAACACACACCACATTTTTTCACATGGTTTCAGCTCCTTGTTCAGATTGAATGATTACTGTAGCTTATGTATGTTGTCTTTGTAGAAGAAGCTGTTGAAAGAAATTGGGACAAATTAATTATTTTTAACATGATTTCAAAACTCATATCCTATAAGCACTATCTTATGCTAATGTTTTTATTACATTCCAATAGCTATTTTAATATCATGTTAATGGTAAGTAGTTACTGAACAGTTCACTTTTGAGCACAGTAACCAGATATCTGCCTCCCAAGTAGCTCAGATTCTATTGCTGCATAACACTAATAATTTGGTTAATAATTAATATAATTAATGTAATGATATTTGATAATAATATCATTATTTGAGCCAGGCACTGAAACATATACTTTACAAGTATTATAGCAGTTAATCTTCAAATACCCTGATGAAGTAAATACTAATATTATTGTCATTTTTATTTTTGGTGTTGCTGGAGATCAAATTCAGGACCTTACACATACTAAGCAAATGTTCTACCATGGAGCCACTCTGTGTTATGAACCTCATGTTCCTAATTATTTTAAAATCATGTAGTAGAAATTCAATGACTATAGAAAGAGAGATGCTGCCCCAATGTCAATCTGTAAAAGTCACTAGTCTAAGGTACTGTACATACCTATTTAGCAGAAACGTGACTATGGAAAATCATAACCATTAGCAAATGTAAGTGAAATTCTATTTAAATTTGTTTTCTGATTAATAGAATTTGCATATATGTAAAACTAAATAACAGAACACATAGATATCCTACAAAATATATACAAAAAAACTCCATTAAACTAAGCCAAAGGCGTTAGCTGCTTTAGCCTGATCCAGCAAGCAAGAAATTAAAATTAGTTGTGCTTTAACAATGTATAAGTGTTCCATTTAAAATAGATCATACTCTAGAAGTAAGAATGCAAAAATCTCAAATACATGCAAGTTTAGGGTAAATATTGGTGTAGTCAATACATATTTGTGGCTTGTTTTGGTTTCATCCAAGGGATACATAAAAATAAAGACACAAAGAAATGAATGAATGTGTAGCTCTTCTGTTGCCAAGTTACTGTGAAATAGCCTTATTATAAGACTATTAGAGAAATACGAATAACAGAATATTCAATGTCAAATTTACATTCATGCTGAAACTTCCCGAGCATATGAATCTTAAAACAAATAATTACTTTGCATAATTCAAAATCATAATATAATTATTCTGTAAAAAAATCAAAATTGATTCTCCCTTTCAGTTAACTACTGGAACAATAATATTTAAAAACCTAAACAGAAGTGGAGCATAGTGGTTCACACCTTTAATCCCAGCACGCAGGAGGCAAAAGCAAGTAGATCTCTGTGCAACTGAGGCCAGCCTAGTCTACATGGCAATTTCTAGGCCATTTGGGGCTACAGGGAGATCCTGTCTTAAACCAACCAAACAAACAAACAAACAACAACAAGGAAACAAACTAAGCATGCATTTCAATACATAAATCCAATTTAGAATGAAAAATATTTGGAAAATATTTAAATATAGTTATTAGACATTGACCATACTAGAAAAAAATTACAAAGAACCTCTGGAAACCACTGACTTGCTCTACTGTAATTGTGGACTATGGTGACTGATCAGCTTATTTTATAGAAAAAAACTCATGCAATCTCTAGTCAATGATGTTAACACAGATAGTCCAAGGAAGTGCTAGATATAAATGGTTCTACTATTTTTTTTTATTGAATAATATGAAGCACATGCCAAAAGTAGTTCATACATGTTCCTATGTAATAGCAGATACATGTTCTTATGTATCTTTATTGTTCACACTCTAGATTATTATTGTGGCATGGCGAAAAAAAGAAGGTGGACTCTGGCTTTAAGTTACACTCTTCTACAGAATCAGTGAAAATTAAGCAGATCCCTGGGCTTCAGCTTCACCAATGCTTAAAGCCTACAGACACCTGGGAGGATAGAGACAATCTGTATTTGTGAGTAATAGTACTTTGGGACTTTTAGAGACATAATATCATTTTTAGAAGAATGATATAGTGTTTGTTGGATGAATACTTTAAAGAAGAGTAATTTAAAAACATGTATACTAAAAGCAACAGAAACACAAAAGGCCCATGATTCGTGTGCCAGAGTTATATTCCAACTCTTACACACTGATTGAAAACTTCTATTACTAAAGCACAGGAGTCTGCCCTTCCCTTACAGGGAAGCCACCCAAGTGAACTAGGGAAAACAGTGGTGACCCAGATGAGATTGCAGAGGACTAGGCTCAGATATCACACATTGTACTGCTGAATGTATAAGCTACCATCAGTTTATCTGAGCCCAATTGATTTAAGTCAACCTACATGCTAAAGACCCCAAAGCAAAATTAACTTTCATTCATACAGTAGATGACATTCTATTGATTTATCTTTTCAACATTCCTTCACCTTCCAAAAGTGAGCTTTGACTCTTCTGCAATATCATAAGCTCACCTTCCATATAGGCTTCATGTTTGGAATCTTTTGTTCTTATTTAAGAGAATACCAAGAAACACACGCTTGCTATGTAACTTCCATTTCAACAAGGAAAGCAGGAAATGTTTGAGACTTGCTTGAGCAATACTAGATTAGTGCTTATTGATACTGGGGATTTCCCTTCTAGGGAAAATTATTTGTTCTTCAAGGCCTATTGAAAAGGCTATTGAATTTTCCTCCCTCTATGTTCTGCAGATGAGTCTGGGATAATGGTATTTATTCCATCGTAATGTTGGTTGTTCCCATTTAAAACCTCATTGTGTTGTTTTCTGGACTGTTACTAAAGCACAGATATAGCAGTAGAGCCAGGTGAGTCATGTCCAAAATCATTGGTGCCAGCAGCAATTTATTGGCATCTACATGGGTTTTAAATTCCTACATTGGTGCTTAAAGGTAGAAAGAGAAGAGAAAATTCTTCCCTCAAGCACTACACAAGCTGATAAGGGAGCACATCAATCAACGGTTCATCCTTAGCTTCAAGGCCTAAAAATCACATCAATGACCAGCACAGCAAATGACAGTGGTGGAGTAGTGGCACTTTTATCTTGGGGGTAATCAACAGCTACTTAATTGAACTTAAAGCCCACTCAAAGGGAGGAAGCTCATGTCTGGAACTGTAAACCTAGCCAAATACTCATAGCTGGAGAGATGATAGATCTTGAAAAAAAACCCCAAGGCTCTCATATCCCTAGACAAATGTAGTTTCTTATTATGTGCAAAACGTGGTTCCTTAAATTTACAGGCAAGGATCCCAGTCACCAACTGTTCTGGATAGCTTTACTGTCAACTTGACTCACCTTGGTTGAGGGAGCCTCAATTGGGGAATTGCCTTCATTGGACTAGCCTGTGGCCATATCCATGGGGCATCTTCTTGATTGTTGAATGATGTGAGTGGTGCCACCCCTGGGAAGGTGGGCCTGTGTTGCATAAGAAAGTAGGCTGGGCAGAGGCCAAGGGAGCAAGTCAGTAAGCAGCGATCCTCTGTGGCCTGTGCTCCAGCTCCTGCCTCCAGGTTCCTGCCCTGAGTTCCTACCTTGGATGAACCCCCTGATGAACTGTGACCTGGGAGATGTAAGACAAATAATCCCTTTCCTCCCCAAGTTGGTAGTGATCAGTGTGTTTTTTCACAGCAGTGGAGAAACAAACTAGGACACCACCCATTAAAGTAGCTTATTTTTCAACAGACTGAGATTATTACAGTTACACCACTGGTCACACACAGAGATTCTCTGTGAATTGCCCAAGTTTAACTGGTACATCTAGGATGCAACCTCTACACCTAAGGCTCACAGAACATAGAACAAGGGATGAAGAGAACACTAATGCATCTTTCAATTCTTATCAATGAAACTCCCTCATGCAACAAGGGGCCAGGAACACAAAAGACCACAAATGGCCAAAAGGCAGAGAAAAAGAGTTTGCAGAGTATGGGTCCTTGAACAGGACTTCTATATTGTGGTCCAACCACCTGGGGCTCAGGGACCATTTGTGGAAGAGGGGGCAGAAAGATTGTAAGAGCCAGAGAGGAGGTGTATGACCATATGGAAATAGTCCTACAGGTGCCTGGGACCCTTCTCATACAAACCTACAGCAATGGTGTCAGCATGCACAAGACCCATGCAAACTTAGGCAGACAAAAACTTAGCACAGTACTGTGTAAATGAACAGCAAGTCACAATCTTAGTTGAAGAATTATTGTCAGTTGATTACTGCTGGGTGAGGAAGAACAGATCTTGAAGGGAGAGACTCTAGACAGGCTGACTGCAGTGGATAAACTTGCACTGAGGGACATCTTGGGTCACTAACTTTTCATAATAGGCCACAATACAAATGAAAGATTGTATGAACTCCAGTGGGAGGACTATGGAAGGGTGACAAAGGTGAAGGAGGATGAAAAATTTAAAAAGAAAAAAATTATCAAACAAGAAAAAATCTAAGGGGCTTGGAGTTTGGTTTGGCGATAGACTAGCTTGTCTATCATGCACAAGGCCCTGGGTTCAATCCCAGCACTGATAAAATAATAAACAAATAAAATTTAAAAATTAAGATCTAGTCAAGACATGGATTTTCACATGGTCTAAATGTTTGTTTTATTTAATAAAAAAATACATACTTTTAAAGGGAAAAAGACACCATCTTTCTATTCTATTCTGATGCCCTTAAGAGCAGTTAAAATACATATTTGGTAAGAGCCAGAATAGTACCATTAATAGCAAACTATTTACCTATATTGGGAGATGGTTATGAGCATTTGTTACTAAACTCCATCATTCTGCGTTTGCTCTAGTAGTTCCACAATGTTGCCCCTTGATAGAGTGGCAACATTGACTAGTGGGGGTTGTTTGGCAGTGTTATTTTTAAGGTTTCTTTCTCCAAAGGAAACTAAATTTGTACTAATAAAATCTTCTTAGAGTCAATAAATATGGGTTATAATTATGATTTAAGCCAATATTATTTTACTTTATTATTTATTTATGCACATTCATGCACATTACGGTTTTTATTGCAGTGCATGTGTGGAGGTCAGAGGACAGTTTGTGGGAGCTGGTTCTCTCCTTCCATCATGTGGGTCCCTGGGATCCAACTTGGGTCATCATGCCTCCGGACAAGTACTTTTACCCATTCAGCCATCTCTCTTAAACCAATAAGCCTAATTCAGAGTGTTTAACTATGTGAAGCCAGCTCTATTCATGGAGCACTGCAGTATAAAATATTTGCCTGGAAATATTAATGCAGCGGAAGTTTTGTCAATCCAGTGAATACTATGAATTTCTATAGCAATTAAGCCAAATAAAATCAATTCTTAGTTTTCTTCTATACTTAGTGTCAAAAGTATAGCAATCAGGGGACAAAGCCCACTCAATGATTTTGAGAGGAAGAAAGTATTTTTATTGTTGGTTGCTTTTGTTTTTATGAGACCAGGTCTTGCTACACAGCCCAGGCTGTCTGTAAATTCACAATCCTCCTACCTCAGTTTCTCAAGTGCTGTGATTACAGGTGTGGAACACTAAAGAGACTATTTATCATTAATTACTTTATAGTTCTATTGCATTCCCAAAAGACTGAAAACCATTATAACATAAGATCTTCAGTTTTGATTTACTTCTTTGATTGAGCTATATAATTAGGTAATGTAAAGTTTGAAACTTTAAAAAACATTTTCAGAATTTAAAAAAATGTATTATTTTTATTTTATGTGTGTGCGTATATTGCCTGCATGTAGGTAAGTGCACCCATGTCGTGCAATGCCCGTGGAGGTCAGAAGAGGTTGTCGGATCCCCTGGGACTGGAGTTACGGACAGTTGTTAGCTGCCATGTGGGTGCTGGGATTCGAACCCGGGTCTTCTGCAAGAACAGCCAGTGTTCTTAACCACTGAGTCATCTCTCCAGCCCCGCATTTTCAGATTTTTTTACAGTACAAATATTTAGATCTCTTTATTCCTTTCCTATGGATACCAAGCTGGTCCTACTTCATCACTTAAATTTTACTGGATTAGCTTGGGTATCAGTGCACTGTTATCATGTGATAGCTTGGGGTCAACTACATAGAAAAGAGAGTTACACCAGGTATGGTGGCACACACCTTTAATCCCAGCACTCCCCAAGGCAGAAGCAGGTAGATCTGTTTGAGAGCAAGGTCTGCCTGATCTACACAGGGAGTGTCAGGCCAACTGGGGCTACAGGGAGACTCTGTCAAAAAAAAAAATAAATGAAAGAGAGAGAGAGGAGATAAGAGAGAGAGAGAGAGAGAGAGAGAGAGAGAGAGAGAGAGAGGAAAAAAGTGGTAGTTGTCAAAAGAATTCTGTCTTTAGGACCAGGAGGTTTTCAAATAAGATCTCTAATTTATTTTTGCATGTTCAAGGAAAATTAAAAGAAGAACACTTTTGAGGAAACAAGTGGTTACAAATACTGATATACACATGTTAGCTATCTTTCTCCTTTCCCTAAAGACCCAAACAACCAGTTATTTCTTCATGCAAGAACTCCAATAGCTTATTTCATAAATATTACTAAACTATTACAATTGCAAACAGCGGCCAATACTGAACCAACAAAATTTGTAGAATAACTCCTAGGTTTCAAATGAGAATTTGTAAACAGGAAAAAAAAATCTAATTTTCAAACTCTATAAAGGAAGAGATGATTGTCACACTGTCAGAGATCATGGGGCAGCTGATACTCTGGAGAACAATCACTCATCTTGAAAATACTTAGCTCTCACCAAATGGTTCTGACTGTTTTGACAGTCTCGGGGGGGGGGGGTACCATCCTGCCTATAGAACCATGTAGCATAGTCCCCAAGATGAGCAGAAGAATGTTCAACGTACATCTATTAGGAAGTGCTCCCGCTCTTGACCATCTGAAAGTCTACAGATGACTTACTGTTGGTTTCAAGACTCTCACAGAGTTCGCTTTTCACCTCTCCATTTGGTCTATCATTTCCTTTTTGGATCAGTTTGCTTTGCATGGTGGCAGCTGTCACCACAGCCTTGAAGCTTCTCTTGCGTTTTTGAACATTCTGCTCTGGATGAAAAATTATAATATAAACCTTGGGCATATAGAGCATTCCCAGAGACACCGAAGCACTTAAACTCATGGAGACAGTAAGTGTTGTTGTCTGGATGTACATCTGAGGGAAGGAGAGAAGAAAAAGAATCATGATTAATTCTGACTTGCAAAAGAAAAAAGAATTAACATACTATTTTCTAAAGTTATTCCACCTTCTCTGCTACAGACACATTCAAAAATACTTACTGAAATTGCCCTTGACTACAGTCAAGTCTTCTTCATCTCAGCCTTAAAGTAAAGGTTAGTAATTTCATATTTTAAAATGTGGTTCCTTCAAACAAATAGAAAAAAAATCAACCAGAAGAGTGGACCTTCTTAATTGTTTAGATGGTAAATGAACTAACTACATAGGGAAAGGGATGACTAACAGGTCACACCGCACCTGCCTTTGACAGAAAGTACCAGTGGGCCAAATGTTTTTATTTCAGTAATACTTAAGCAAAAAGTAAATTATGTAATGTGAAGACATAGAGTAATACAGCATTCTAGATCATTGTCACATACCATTGCTCATGAAACCCTGGTGCTCTCACATCATTGCATGGTTCCAGCCACCAAACCTGACAAAATCACAAACATTCTAAGTCTTTTCTTAAACAGCCTATCATAGAACACTTCTTGAGGCTTATCATTAATTATATCATATCAAAATAAATATAGGAGATTTAACAAGATATGGAAGACCTCTTCCCTGCAGAGTTCAGATATGTATTCTGGCATGCAAGTCTCAGCACCTAAATTTTGAAAATTCCCTTCCTGCGTTCATTCCTTTCCACAATGCTACTGAAATTTGCCAGCTGTCATAGCAGGTTATTTTTAAAAGTAGAAATATGAAACTGGAATGGAGGCATGAGGGAGGGTGTTTTTGAGGTGACATTTGGGGGGGGAGTGAGGAGGTAGATATGATAAAAATATATTGTATGCATGTATGAAATTTTCAAAGAACAAGGAAAAAGTGTTATAGAGAAGGGAGGGCATGAATGTGTAGAATGCGGCAAAGTTCAAACTACAGCCATAAATATTGTTAGGGCATTTGAATAGGTAACCATCATATTTGCATCAGTTGGACCCTGTCAAGTTAATTCAGCCTACAAAAAAAATCTAGAGATCAAACAATCTTAAAATGCTATAATACCTATGTTTATTAGGTATATTTTTAATGTGACTTAATCAAGTTTTGATAAAGCATATACTACTAATACAAATAGTACACAAATACCTGATGGTTAGCTTTAATGATCAAGTTGGCACAATCTAGAATTACCTTGGAAGAGAGTTTCAATGACAGATTGTTTAGATCATGTTGTTCTAAGGGAACTTCTATAAGAGACTGTTCTGATTGTACTAATTGATGTGGGAAAACCCAGGCCACTGTGAGCAACAGCATTCTCTAGGCAGGGAGTCTTGGACCTTATAAGTGCAGAGAGGGAGTCATAGCACAAAAAGACACACACACTCATTTTCTCTGTTCTATGCAGCAGATGTGACCAGTTGTTTCAAGTTCATGCCATCACCTCCTGGCAATGATGGACTGTCCCCTGACTTGTAAGCCTAAAAGTCTTTCTCCTTTTGTCAGGGCATCTCATCATAATGATGGAAATGAAACTAGGACAATTTCTTTTATATTTTAACATTGTAAATTTTCTCTTCTGCCCAAAATATAAATGATAACTTTCTTTCCTTGTTGGGGACTCAAAATTTAAAGTAGTATTATGCTTCATATACGAAGCCCTGCAAAAGGTATCATAATTTCAGATTACATCAAATAACCATCTCAATTATGTGCTCTCTTAAAAGAGCTTTTGGAAAAGAATTGATATGAGTTTAATACAGAAAAGAAGTATCTAATACACACACACACACACACACACACACACACACACACGCACGCACATACATGCATGCAATACCTAAATCCAAAATCTTACAGTGGCTGAGCATTTGTTACTGGGTCCTAGACTATAAATTGACTAAGGTTTTGAACTTCTCATTTAAATGTTTAATTGAATAAACATTATACAAGTCATAACTGCAATAAAAACAGCAGCAAAATTAATTAACAAACAGAGTCACCAGTTCTCCTTCAGAGAAGCTAAATCCCTAGTATCATGAACTGCAAGATTCAGAATATCTCCCATACAGAGGAAGAATTGAGAGATTATATTCAGAGGTTGAATATGAGCAATGATTTCTACTCCCCTAAAATAACCCTTAGATTTTGCTGTACTTATACTACAACTAATTACTGGAGCCATGAAGGAAAGGAACATGCTTAAGCAGACCTAGTATGATTTCTAGTGCCATACACACACAGACACACACACACAACATAAGGAAGTTTAAAAACTCTGGAGTTGACCTGTACATGAGAAAACCTTATCCATATATTTATTCATCCTATAAAATCAGACAATTTTGTTATCAAATTTTTCTCTTTGGCTTTTGATTTATTACCTAAGAAATCGCACATGTAGTATGCAACTAGATAGGCTATTATATCTTTATTTAAAATATAGACACAAAATAATAGCTTAAATATTACTTAGAATATAACTTTGACTTCAATAAGGCACTAACAAAGTCTTGTTCTAGGTATATAGGACAAGAAAAAACTCAATAGCCAATTTTACAAACCAGAGAGTTTTAATGAGTGAAGAGTTAACAGTCATGTTCTGTCAGATTTCCAAGAAAACAAAAGCATACATACTTTGAAGTAGGCAACATAAAATTTTCTTCAAATTCATCTGTTGGCTAATGTTGAGACCATACTCCGTCTAGGTTTCACAACAGCTCTCTTTCTTAAGGTGACAGGTCAACAGGTACAGGAAGGAATTGTATTAGCTCACTCTAGCTGACATATGTCTATCAATAGACACTGACCATAATATTAGGTTAATAATTATCTCTTACCATTCTTCTTAATACTTCTTCCTGCCCTACAAACTCCCATGACCAAGGAAGGGAAGGGTTGTTTGTTTGCTCATTTTTAATCACATCCTCAGATAGCCTGTCATTTCCTTAACCTCCATGCTTTATTGACATTTTGAACCTGTAGCAAATCCACTGAAGTAGATTAAAGCAATCTGTGGATAAGCCAGGAAGGAAAAGATACAGTAGAGAATAATACATGACATATTTTCTGTGACTTGTTACAATCCTCTCTTCATTCTCTGAATAGGTCATTTCCACACATCCAAGGTCATCCAAATGTATACATGACCTAGAATACATGTATTTCATGACCTAAAATCCTTAAAGACTCCAGAGATCTTAAGAATGAAGGGTGGGATATTTTGTTCCTTTATGACAAAGTCAGTCATTCTCTTTGAACAGCTACCTGAATACAGAATTCCATAACTTTCTGACATCTCATCTGCTATTTTTCTACCCCTTAGTAACTAAGGAAATCTACTATGAAAAATCAGAAGCAAAGCGGCTTTATGCTCATCTTCATTTCTCTAATCATAAATGTTGGTCACTATCACACTCTCAAATATACCAAGAGACTCTGTATCCGAAGTAACATGGCGAGCCATTAAGGCATCAAGGAAGACATTCTACATTGACTTCTGGACTCCACAAGCATGCAGGCACACAAACACATGCCGCTAGATGCACACATTGTGCACTCACCTACATGAACACACCTATACACCCCTCCTACACACATCACATGAGAAGAATTGAATGATGAGACTATAGTATATGAATTATAATGAATTCTCAATCATAAATCAGTAATTCTCATTTTCATAAAATAAATTCCTCTACTTAAAAACAGATTATTAGGCTAGGCGTAGTGACACACGCCTTTAGTCCAAGCATTCAGGAGGCAGAGGCAGGTGGATCTCTCTGAGTTCAAGGCCAACCTGGCCTGCATAGTGAGGTCCAGGCCTGCTGGAGCTACAGGGAGACCCTGTCCCAAAAATGCAAAAAAAACACACAAAAAAAACAAAAAAAAACAGCCAAACAGATTATCATTTCTGAGTTTAAATTACATTCTAATACAGATAAACATATATAATATTTAGGAAATATAAATATAGATAAACATAGATCAGCAAATAAACTAAACAAAAAATTTAACTAAATGAAAAATAGGATAGAGAGGTAAACACAAAGGTAAGCTAGAAACATAATCATAAGATGGGACAAAATAGAAAAAGTAAAAACATCACATTATAAAATGATGATGCTCAGCAAACTGCCACAATGTAAAAAGCAACAATAATAGAAACATAAATAAATCAAAAATGAGCATGAAATTTTAATTTGTTTTAGAGATTTGAAGGTAAGTGCACAGCATGAAATTAGAAATACAAACAATTTAAATAAGTCAAATAATTAAACTCCCATTTCCACCACATTAAAATATCACTAGACTCATCACAGAATTGATCGCGAACTACAATACCTGAAAACAAAACAGAAGTTTCCAAAACAGAAAATTTCCCTCACCTTAAAAAATCAATACGATTATTAGAAAAACAACTAGTAAATAAATACAAGTTTTTATATTAGTAGCTACATAATATCCTTATATACAATTTGTGTGGAAGTAGAAATTACAAACTATATAGAACTAGGCACTATGATAACAGTGTATGTGCAAACATTTGTACAGAACTTAAATGATGCTTAAAAACAATTGACTCTAAGCTGGGCGTGGTGGCACACGCCTGTAGTCCCAGCACTTGGGAAGCAGAGGCAGGCGGATCCCTGTGAGTTCAAGGCCAGCCTGGTCTACATAGTGAGTTCCAGGACAGCTGGGGCTACAGGGAGACCCTTGTTCAAAAAAAAAAAAAAAAAAAAAAAAGACTCTAAAATGAAAATTTCAAGAAGTAAAAAAGTCTTAAAATTAGCCATGAAGCTAATCAAAGTTAATAATAAAAAGTAAACTTAATAAAAAAGAAGGAAGGAAATGCCTGGCTCTAGAACAAGAAATCAATGACATAAAATTGTTCCACATAATCAATAAAGCCAATTTATATTCAGTGATATCTGATCAAAAGAAATAAGATACAACTGATCAACACAGGAGTGAGAAAGAAGATAGACATATGTACATATTGGATTTTGTATAAGAGTAAATTGTGTATAACTTCATAACACAAACTATACATGTCTAGAAAAAGATATGATTGCTCAGGAACCCCATGCTGATAAGAGGGAAGATGACATAGGCCAAGGACCTTGGGGATACGAGAGAGAAAGATCACCACCCTTATCTTGCAAGTTTGCTCTGAGGAGCAGGCCAGTGTCCTTCTAGACTCCAGAGTGAATACAGAGAAGGGATCTGCCTCTAGCCTCCGGGCTAGTCCCACATTTCTCTCTCTGACAAATTGGCACCAACTTTTCGATTGTGTTTTTCTTCTTATATTAGGTTAGGCATAATGGTTTCAAATCCCTTTTGGACTTCAAGATCCAAATGCTTAGGAAATAGACTGGCAGCTACACTTTTCCTGGCAACCTCCCGTTAATATTCTCTGGTGCCTTGCTGCTATTTGAAAGGAAGAATACCATGAAGCATGCCCTCCTTCTGAGTGCTGAAAACACTCATTACTCTGACAACGTAGGGTCTCCACTGACCCCTTCTCCCTGAATCGTCTCTGATGAGCCTGAATATTACTCGGTTTGGCCCATTAACTTTGATTAACCCTATGGTGAGGTGAGTGGAGAACATACTAATGCAACTATGAAAAGTCAGTAAGCATAAAACAGCTCTCCACTTCCAACTCTAGACTCATAACTGTATTCTGACTCTGATGGCTGACATCTTCTGTAACTCAGAATCACAACTTCCCTGCAGAGTAAAATCTCCCTTCTCTTGCCTTGTATGCATTGATCCTGGCAGCCAAAGACTAACCACATCACCATTTCTCAGACATCCTATAAAGAACTATCTTTTGAATGTGCAAAAACCTTATTTTGATGACTAGTGCCTTAAAGACATTACAAAGGCTGAAGAAGCCAGTATTCTAGAAAGGAAAATCCTTATATCTACAGTATTTTACACTTGTGTAATTGTCTGCTATTGTAACAGATATAGACACCAAATTTTGCCAGGACACCATTTATGGTAAAGCATTTGAGAGAATTAAAATTTAACCCAAATATATGGTGATCTTCTCAGGGCATCACACCTGTCCACAGTGAAGGCACACTGATCACATCAGACCATACTGCTACAGCCTGCACTTAGCACATAAACTGATACTGAAAGTCTCATGTTGGATATCAATTACTAGTTTGCCAGCTTCTTTCAAGAAAACTCAAAATTATTTCAAGTGGGTCTAAAAGTCTTGAAATACTCTGGAATCACACCGTAAGATGTTGTAGGTGTTAATTCACAACCAGTGACAGGTACAGAATACTTTCTTTAGGACTCACATTTCAGATATCTTACTATCATCTGTTTATTATTCTGCACCCTCCAGGATGTGAAAAAGTGCCTGGTTTCCATCATTCTAAGACTGAAAACCCTTGTGCAACTTTGGGAGAGAGAAATACTTTTGAAGCACCTAGAAAGACCTCAAAGTTATGATTAGGCACTTAAAAGAAGTACAAGAGAGGAAGAGGAGCTTTCTGTGGAGTTTTCAATTAAAAATTAGTTCAATGTCCTTCATACCACAGTTCAAGACAGACATTGGGACCATTTCATGACACTCATGTATAACCTTCAGTACATTCTATTACAAGGCTTGTGACCTATAAGCCAAGATACTTGTAAAGAATAGTCTAAACTCTGAAGTAATCACAATTGTCAAGCATTTAAGTCTGGGAGAATGAACCCAAATGCCACTTCAAAATCACCTCCTTTTCATAGAATACAAGTAGCTTCATCTCTATCCTGGTTGCAGGCAATTCCTTTATCTCCATATGGGTCGCTTGATAGCACACTCAAGCCTTTAAAAAAAAATTTTTTTTATTTTAATTTTATGTATAAGAGTGTATTGCCTGCAAGTGTGTTAAGTGCGCCCATGTCATGCAATGCCTGCTTAGGTTTTAAGAAGCTGTCGGATCTCCTGGAACTGGAGTTACAAACGGTTGTTAGCTGCCATGTGACTGTTGGGAATCAAGCCCTGTTCCTCTGCAAGTCGGTGCTCTTAATTGCTGAGCCATCTTTGAAGCCCCGATTCTCAAGTCTTAAGTGACATGACTCATTGGCAATCTGATCAAGTCTTCGCTTCCTGGAGCCCCATGTTGCATCTACAGAGCCTTCCTCCAACCATGAATGAGTTGTCAAGAGACACTGATATTGACAGAGGCATTAACCCGAACACTCTGAATTTTCTTCAATCTCTCCTGGCTCTTTAGCCTTTACTCACGTATAAATCTGTGTTGGAGTGTTCTGTAACTTCTGTTCCACAAGGACATCCTGTGTATCTCCAGTCTCTTCTCTCTGTCTCCACCTAGTGGTCTCTGTGGAAATTTTACTCCTTCTGTGAATACTGTTTCCTCTACGGTTTTACTAGTGGGTATTTTACTACTTCTTACTATCTATCAAATAAGTTAATAAGGTTAGGGTCTTCTTTACTCCCCTTTGGTGCTGTTGGAACATTAGTCTCCTATTTCATTCTCAAGTGCTCTGCCCTTTAAACGCTCATAACCTTAACTGTAGAGCCTTTCATCCTTGTCCCCATACCTGCCACCAAATGTTCACTTGAAGTTCTGGTTCTCACCCACACTTGCTTTCAGTCTGAGGATGGGTGAATTCTGTATCTGTGTATGTGAGAGCCACAGGCTGTTGTTAGAAGTACTCATTTCCACTGATGGTATTCTTGACCCTGTGTTTACCCTCATTCTTGTTATAGTCCAGATGTTAAATACTGCTTATTTTTATTTTATAAGAAATTCTGTTTGATATGTTTGCTTAACATGTTGTTTTGGATAAAGTATTACTTATATTACATTACATTATCTCTTCCTTTAAGTGATTCCACTTTTCATACCCACTCTGAGTAAGTCTTATTTTCTGCAATTCTATTTCGAAAGCCCACAGCCATTCTTAGGTGTGTCTTGGTGCCTCCTGAGTACCTCTCAGTCTCTTAACCCTCATGCTTAAGTCTCTTGTAAAATAACTTTATTGTCCCCTGTCCTCCAAAAGAGCCACCGCTAATGCCCCCGGATTTCAACAATATGAGCATTGTTTCCCCGGACTGAGAATTTAATACATTGAAATGATGGACATTTCTTGTTTCCTATAATACATGTTCTATGTGGAAATGGACTCACTGAGAGCCCATTGCTGAACAAGAATTAATGAAAAATCATACTTAGATCTTTTGAAACAAAACTGTTTGTGACATGTTCCAAGTATCTGAAAGTTGGTCGAGGTATGACAACATTTCACTGTGGTAGAGACAGTGCCAAGTATGAAAAGCAAGCATTGAATCATGTAATTCACATGTTCCTGCATAATAAACAAGTAAAACCAGCTATTACCAAAGGATGTACGCATTGTTATTATATTGTTTTATACATTACAGTCTTGATATTTTAAGGATGGTATATTTTTAAATAAATTTTAATTTCTACCATTTTATGGCAATTACCTTCACAACATTTAGTCAAGTTTTCATTGAAGCCTTTTCAGTGAAGGTTCTATATTTCAACCAACTGATCAGCTTAAGAGACTTTTGAAGATGACGTAAAGATAATTATCACACTTAATGTTTTATGTAGAAATAATACCTCAAATTCCACAAATTAGTTTACAAACTTACATTGTAGAAGATGGTTTGCCTTTGTGTGGAAGAGCCATCTGGATATCTATAGCTACTTTATGTGATTAAAAGTGTGCTCTTAGAAATAGTGTAGAGAAGTACATCAGTAATGTACTCCATTGGTAAATATGCTAGATGAAGTTCAAAATACCTAGAAATACTGATGTTTTGATTTTCAGAATATCTGTAGCCAAGTGAAACTTTGAGTTGCCATGGAGGAAATATTAATTATTCTTTCTCTATGGGGAAAAATGTTTTAAAGGAATCTTACACTTTTCCCCATTTTGGTACTTTTAAGCCTAACACCTTAGCAAGGAAAATCAAATCACCAGACAAGACCGGCATTGTCAGTCGAGAAGGATTATGGCTTAGGAAGCCCAGTGTGCACATGTGCTTCTCTTCCCACTGTACAGAAATGACTGACACTTGGCCCATCAGGATATTCTCGTTAGATGTGGTGTGGTCATTTTGACTAATTTTTCAAACAATACTATGATGACAGGATACTGAATAAAACAGAAAAAAGCAAAAAGAAAAGAAAGCTTGCCTATATTTATATTTGGTTGAGAAGTGTTCAAGTAATTTTTTTCTGATATCCACTCTTTGATATATATATATATATATATATATATATATATATATAATGTCATTAAAAATATTTTATGAAATTTATTGTAAAAGGCAAGAATATATGAAATTTCTGAACAAATTCTCCCAAGTATTTGGGTGCCTCTACTTTCTCAGGTGACTAAGAATGGAAGTACTATTGGACAGAGGCAATAGACGTTCTGAAGCACAACTTGGAGGTGAGTTGCCAGGCAACAGGAGAAACTATCGTAGATTGTTAAATGAGAAAGGAAATATCACATATTTTGATCGTGTATTTTGAATCGATTCTCTATAGGTATTGATTAGTCAGTCCCTCTGGCTACTGGGGGATAACTGAGCAGGATGAGGAGTGGTTTCTATGGCTATGACAGAAAATTGAAATCACAATATCATGAGGTGGACTGTGATGATTGACCTTGCTCACACCATTACCATGTTCTCAGAAAGTGTCTTGTCCAAATATAACTGCAAGCCATTTAATTCATTCCCAGGTTCAGTGACCCCAGACTTTGGTTACAGAAAGTATCAAGCTATATCCCCCACTAAATATTCAAGGAAGAACCATTTCCCATGCTTTATGTAAGCTTCGAGACCTGAGGGAATTTATAGGAAAAGGAAATCTGAATCACTCAGCACTTCCAAAAGGAAGCAAGGCTGTCAAATAAATGGTCTAAATTTCAACATCAGCAGCTCTGCTCTTATACGTGATGTACAACGTTCTCTTTTGACCTCTTTCCCACAGATAGGTCATATCCAACAGTGCCACTAGCTACCTTCTGTACTACTAGAAACAGCTATCCCCATTCTTCAAGAATCTAAGAAATAAACTAAAATTGTCTTTGGTTAATCTCTTACATGGTAAACTGTTTACTGCACAGGCCCTCCTCTGCATCCTCTCATTGAAATAATTCCTACTGTGCATCATGATCTTATCCTTCACTGTGTACCCTTTTATCTTCTCTATAACATAATTAGATGCCATGCTATTTGATTCTTGGGCCATTCCATCAAGAACATTTTCTCCTTCCCCTTTAAAACAGTGCTCAATGAGTTGTTAGCAATGGTAACTTACACTACACCTGAGCAGAAGCTTTCACTATCAATGAATGGTTGGTTGGTCTTTGCTTTTTACTTCTGACAGAATAGTTAGTCCAGATAAGGAACTTTAGCAGTAATATGCAATGCTGATGAGCTCTTGTAAGCCCTTGTTGAGGGTTACTTGTTACAGTACATATCAGTACAACCTGGATAATGTTCTGGAGACTCAGTTTAGTTCATTTGGAGAGCCATTCCACTGAGAAAATCAGAATGCCAAGATTAAATGCTTAACTTCACCATCCTTGGATACAGTAACCCCAGGCCAATAAATTACCTCCTGTGAGTCTTGGTCTTCACATGCAAAACAGGGAAGATTATTCATGACCTGATAAACTCACCAGATTAGTTGTAAATAATGAATAAAATAGTGTTTTTAAAGTACTGAAATAACATACAACTGTTGGGTGCTAATAATATTCAGTATCAATATCTTCCCCCAAGTTTCTACTTTTAGCTTTTCTTTCAAATATAGGACTTTAGGAACTTCTTGCTTTCACTACATGTTGAGCAGGGACAAGGTCATTGTAGACACAACCAAGCCAAGAGAGTAATTATAGGGAATGATCACTTCATCTGGCCTGGGCCGAGATCCAGTTAGGAATCTAAAAAGTCAAGCCAGAGTATGGAAAGGATATTTTGCTTTACAGAGTATAGCAAAACTAGGTTCCAGCATGCCGGAGGGGAACTCCTAAAAATATAGGGTAATAATCAGCTATTTTTATCGTAGTGTGTTATGTAATAGGAACTTTGTAAGCACTTTACAACCAACCATTCTCACTTTATATATAAATTCACCTTTAAACACACACACACACACACACACACACACACACACACACACAGACACTCACCACCAACAAAGTAAACTAAGAAAGTTATATTCATTCCACATCCCTTATCCCAAGAAAACAAGGGAAATATAATTGTGTGAGGATTGATCTGAATTCTTTAACAGGACAGAGTAAAGTCCATTACTTAAATAGAGAATTACTTCTGATTTGGACATAAAAATAATTTTACTAACATAAAATAAGTCTTAAAGTGCTGATAACTTTATTTAGCAATAATTGAATAATTGTTTGAAAATATATCCTCCATATCAGGCCTTTCCTCTGTCTTTTGGGGTTATTCAGGCCTTCAGTGAATTGGATTATGCTGATCAGATTGGGCAGGAAGATTTCTTAACTCCTCATTCTCCAACTCAAGTGGAAAACACTTCTGGAGGCAATCTCAACAGGTCCCACAGAAATGTTTTCCAGATATGTGTGTATCTCTTAGCCCAGTCAAGTTGATACATAAAATTTACCACCATAATTTCTTACTGTGCTATATATATACACATATATACATACATAGTTCCTATAGACTCTCAACTTTATGACTGGTGGTAATTTGGGGTTGTTGTTAAACAGGTATGCTTTATTATAAATTGGGAAATTTTTCTATTACACATTTTTATAGTATTTTCCCTTTTCAATGAAAGGGTATATATGTTAACTACTTCGTGCTTTTTTTCTAACGTATTGGTAGGATCTTAACATGTTTATGATCAGACAGATTAATTAGCTATCCTGTTATGTCTGTTATCTTCTCATTATGGAAATACCTTAATAATGTTTGTTACTATTCTAAATATTTTAATTTTATGTCTATATTTAGAAGTACAGTTATTTACTCTGAAATAAACTACATATTTAGTAATGTATTACTTTATAGGAATGAGGGCATGCTGGCATGCTGTGAATTACTACGTATGTTTTTACAAAAGCAATTAGTACTTTAAAAGAGTTTCTTTATTACTTAGGGCAGAAAAAAATAGTGTATTGTGAGACAAGGATAAAATAGTCTTTGCAATTTTATAAAATAGATTTTATTCCTAAGTTTCAATTGCACAAAACAGTTCATGCTACGACAAAGATTTTATAAAATCTAAGATCAATATATGTCGTTGTGATGCTTGCTAAATTTCTTCCATTTGCAAGTCTTAAAATATAACCATGGTGAACATAGAAATTTTTTTCTATTTAAATTTTTACATGTATTTGTTGTGTGTATTAGTATCTGTGCATTCATGCATGTGCCACAATGAACATGTGGAGGTCAGAGGACAATTTTTAGGAGTTAGTTCTTCCTCCCACAATGTGGGGCCTGAGGATTGAACTCAGTTCATCAGGCATGGGGGCAGGTGCTTTACCTGCTAGCTACTTGCTGGTTTGAGCTCACTCTTCTTTGGTCATAGATATTTTGGTAAATTATTTCATATAATCTAACTTGAATTCCTGAATCTATGTTTTTGTAATATTATAATTTCTAATGTTCTGACAATAAAAACAAAACCAAACCTTGTATACAAAAATGCTACATAAGCCATAAAGAGCTTGAACTATTATAAGATGTTTTGGCAAACAGGTCTTGACCAAAAATTCTCAGCATATGCTTTTATCACTTATCTGTAGCCCAAGAGACACAACTAATGCAATAAAATAATTAAAATGATAACAGTGAAAATGACAAATGTCTATCATTAATGGTTTTAGTAACTGGATTATGCTTTCTCCCCTATTCTTGCTAACATCAACATCTGCACTGATGAGCCATTCAATTCTGAGCCTCTTGTTCATTTAGTTTCTCTTCTACTAATCAGAGGATTCCTCGCAGTTTTCTTAGTAACAAGTGAACACACTGTCTCAATTTCAAAGGTAAGCTCTGAACACTCCACCTTTCAAACCTACTCCTCCTGTTATCTCACTTCACAATGTCTTCCAATAAACCAATACACAAGCTCTCTCCAGATTCTCCAATCTTTCCTTATCTTCGATTTCATTGTCTTTCATTAAAAGCTTTGATTTGCAAAGACTTTGAGCTTTCTTGTTCCTCTTTCCCATCACTGTCTATGCCAGAAACAAAATGCCAGCCTCATTTAAATCTGACTCACTAATTCCCTGGACGTACATGCCAGAAAGTTAATATTCAGCTTTGTTGTGAGATAATTTTCTTTTTCTTTTTTTATTGAGTTTTTAAATTTCATACATTTCCCACTCAAATCCAGATCTTTCCCCCATCCATGCCTCACCCTATTCCCCCACCAAACCCTATGCACTCTACTTTACATGCTGAGTTCTATTCATTCAGGTGTTTTTCAAGTGTTTCAACAGAGCTCTTCAACTTGCCTCAGCTAACCTGCTGGATTACTATATTGCTGTCAATTCACTTTCCTCTTCAAGAATCTATGAGTAACTTGCATCTCTTTTCTCAAAAAGAGGTATGATGCCAGGGGTTAATTGCAACATGTCTTTGCAACTGTAATAGGAAAGGAGAAAAGAACCAACTGGCTTCCATAATAGTTATTTCAGTCTCTGCTTTGCTGGGATCCAAGTTCAATATTTCACTTATACATAACACTCCATACCCTTCACCTCTTAAAGGACCACATCTTTCGTGTCTCCAATATTCTTCCAAAATTCCATTTTACCATTTCTCCTGAATTATTCTAATCATAATACAAGCAAGAAATTATATGCCATTTCTGAAAAGCTTCCTATGACCTTGCAATTTACAAGCATTAAGCAATCATTTTGCAATTTTGTAGTAAAATTCAGCTAGATTTGTCCATATATGATGAATAGACTTGCTGTCTTCTCATCCTTTCCATGACTCATTATAAATTAATTTCTTCCCACACACATCTATGAAATTTGTTACTAAATTGAAATGACCATCTCTCAGTCTTAATTTTCACTGATCTCTCAATATATCTGATACATTTATCACAATCAGTTCCAGCTGCCACTCTGGAATGTTTTATTTTCCACATTTCAAAGTAAATTGCTAGCATTT
>NW_008349073.1:4244648-4250409 GCF_000622305.1 Nannospalax galili | reverse complement strand
ATATGGTGCCTTAGGTAACCATATCATCACCCTGATAAAGAGTCTAAAGAGGGTTAGAGGTATGATGCCAGGGGTTAATTGCAACATGTCTTTGAGAAACCTGTAGTCGTTCTTCAACGTTTCCTTTGTAGCCCTATTGAGAAGAGTTCGTCCCTTATCATGTAGGTGTTGTATAGACTACACACCACATTGAAATGATCATACACTATCAAGTGAGAAGCACACCTGACACAAGGACAATTCCATCTATCTATATTCATGAATGAGATATACCAAATTGACAGAAAGAAGAATGAAAATTATATAAAAATCTGAACACATACAGATAATGTTTTTGATAAAATATAACAAACTTCTAACACATTATATATAGAAGTTCTTGATATACTAAGGGATATATAAAGCAAGTCCACAAATAACATCATAGTGGTGAAAAGGTGATAGCATTTCAAGAATCTGTGATCTGGAACAGGACACAGGTGTCAACTACAAAAAGAATCAGTTAGCATAGAATATTGTAATCCTGTTGTATATATTATCAGTAATCCTCTGTAACAACTTTCCTCAGCCCTAAATGCATGTATATACAACAACACTAAATGGATGCAGTAGGGAGTGTGTGTGTGTGTGTGTGTGTGTGTGTGTGTGTGTGTTAAACAATATTAATTGTAGAAGAAGAGGTCATGAATCTGAGAGGAAATGCCCAGAATAAGGTGTTAAGAAGTGGGATCAGGTGGGACCTTAAGGGTTATTGTGCCCTGAAGACCCAGCCTTCATGAATGGATTCTCACACTCAAGGATTAATAGATTATGGGAGTGATGATTTACCAATCACAGGGTAGCAGTGATACAAAATCAGGTTCTGTTTCTCACCATATGAAGCCCTCCACCACATTGTGGCTCAGCAGAAGGTCCTCATCAGATGCCAAGCAGGTACTGGGCTTGTGAGCTTAGGTATTCAGAACCATGAATAAATAAAACACTGGGCTGATGAGATGGCTCATTGGTTGAGGTTGGGTTCCTGGAATTTCACACCTCAGCACCCATGCAACACCTATAACTCCAGCTCCTCAGAATCAGACAATCTCTTTAGGTCTCTATGTGTGCTATGACATATTCTCACACATGTATGCATACACTCACAAAGACAGACTCACAAAGAAGTAAGTAAATCATTTAAAATTATTTTTAAAAATCATATCAGCAAGGATAGGAGAAATTGGAAAGGCTATGCATTATGGGTAGGAATGTAAAATGGTAAAGTATCTTTAGAAAAAAGTAAATTGTTCTCAAAATACTAAAACAAGAATCACTATATTATTCAGCAATCTGATTTATGGAGATGTATACAAAAATGGAATGAAATGACTTGAAGAGATATGTGCATGCCCATGGTCATATAACATTAATCGCATTGTAAAAGCAAAGAAAGAACCCCAATCCCTGCTGGTGACATGGCTGGTGAATGACTGAATAAAGGAAATGGTGGTAAAACAAACCATGGAAAATTATGGAGACCTAAAAAGTAAGGATGAACCTGGAAGACATGATGAGTGGACACAGCTATCTACAAGAAGGATCAATGCAATTACTGTATATGAGCCAACAGATGAGTCAAAATCATGGAGAAGATGCAGAAGAGTAGGTGCCAGAGCTCCAAGTAATTGGGAAAGAAGAGAGTTTATTTAGTGGATAAAGAGCTTCTGTTCTAAAGAAAGAAGAGCTCTGGAGATGGGTGGTGATGCTCATTGCACAACAAAAATCTATGTAGTGTCACTGAGCTTATATTGAAGATGATTCAGATTATAAATTTTAATTTTAATTTAATTACTCTTGCCTTTACTTCTCCTTCACATCTCCTATTCATGATTCAAGGACTTTCTTCTTCCATTAGAGACAAGAGATATGCAATTTGGGAGTCTTTTAGATAGACTCACTGAAGGGATACTCCAGTTGCCTCACCCTGTGCCCCTGTTCAGCATGGAAGAAGCCAGAGCAGTTGGCATCCCTATTCCCTATTGGCAATTTGGGTAACCCCTTCAGAGGATGGCGCGATAAGAATAGGAGGTAGGAATTGGCTAGGCAGTTAGGGTAATAAGACTCCAAAGAAATGTAGCCAGTTTCTCGACTAAAAGTCAAAATGTCCTTAGGCTTGTTAGCAACAAACTCTGTTTCAAAGGCCAAAAATGTCAAAAGTATTTGGGAGCTTGTATCTAATCCTTAAAAGACTTTAGGGTCACCTCTTCAGAGGGGGAAATGTTGGAGGGGAGGGAGTGGGCATGGATTTGATCAAAACACCTTATATACATGCATGAAATTCTCAGTAAAGTTTTTTTTTAATTTTTTAAAAATCTGAAAAAGAGATTATAAATTTTATATTTTGCATGTATTTCCCCATTATAAAATAATTTTTTGACATAGAATCCATAGTAGGAAAATCATTTCTATGTGATCCAGGATATGTGTGTATGCATATATAACGTAAATTAAAATGTCACGAAACAAAACTTATCCCTAGTGTACACTTTATACTTTTTTCTTCCCTTCTTTGCTTCTTTTCCTTTCTTTCCTTTCCCTCCCTCCCTCCTTCCCTTCCCTTCGTTCCTTCGTTCATTCCTTCGTTACTTCCTTCCTTCGATCCCTCCAATCTTTTTCAATGCTAGTCATGACCAACTCAACAGACTTTATGATCTACTGAAGTTCTCATTCAAACTACTAACTCAGTCAGAAAAATATTTATAAACTTATCGAGAGGGTTGCAAATACAATTTGCTATTTTTTTTTAAATTAAATGTTCACTTTCCCAATACCTTCCAGCCAAGATGTGAGGATCGGCTACTACAATGCTTATTCCAGGTGCCTAAGATTAGCATTGTGCTTCAACAATAATTAGACCATCAGAAACCTCAATTTATAAGGTATTTAGTTACTTACTGCTCATGACGTAAATGCCACAGTTCAAGTACTTGATGGAGAAAAATATTAAATGAAGTGCACTTGTTTTGAAGATAATTTCATTTAACATCTCTAAAGCAGGGCATAATTAAGTTACTCTGTCATACAAAATGATGAAGGTTTTAAATAAGTAACAGCTGGTTACCCCAATGATGGAGCAACTGCAGGGAAGCCCTTGGCAAGGACAGCTGTGCAAACGGAACCCATGCAATATGCTAATAGACTTTCATTATGGCTAAGGAAAATAGCTGAGATGGAATGACATCCAGGGAGGCAAACAGTGAAGTCTGTACAGCTCCTAGCATACATTCAATAGCACTAGTATTAGTATTAAAGATCAATGCTTTTCATTCTTAGTCAAAGCATTTCTTCTGTCCAGATAAACCAGTTGACATGGGGCAATGAGTGCTTTTGTAAGAATGTGCCCCCATTTTTTTAAAATAAAGTCACTTTATTCTAATTAACGCACAAATAAAAAAATCAGACAGCTAATTTAGGGAAGGCAGTCAAACATTTGCTCAATCCCAAACTCTGTATCTCAATGAACTTCTGTAAAGTTAGGGCAGCCATTCTGAGCAATAGAATTCAAGTGGCTGTTATGGACCATAGTCAAACTATGAGATTAAATTTATTAACTGCTTTAATATTTGCATAGTGATTTTCAAATATCAATGCTAAACACCTATTTCAAAACCACTATACTTCTATTTCCTTAAAATCTTTTGCATAATTTTTTCATGAAATAAAATTTGCAATCACCACATTAAGGAATCAAAGTAAGTCTTTATAGGGACTGGAAAGTTGGGTCAGGGATTAAGAGCACTGGTTACTCTTGCAAATGACCCAGGTTTGGTCCCCAGCACCCATATGGCAGCTAACATTTGTTTGTAATGCCAGTTCCAGGGAATCTGATGCCCTCTTCTGCCTCCCGGGAATTGTACATGTGGGCACACTTACATACATGTAAGTAAAACAGTCACACACACACACACAGAAAATTAAAATAAAGTTAGTCTTTGTAAAGCATATATGGTATTAAAATATTAAATAATATACTCCCTTTATAGAAATGTGAGTGCAGTTGTATTTACCTCAATCTATTGTTTGATACTTTTGACAAACTATTTATTATTTATTTATTTATTATAGTTTTTGAGATAGCTCCAGCTAGCCTGTATCTTGATACTTAGACTAGACTGACATTAATCTCATAAAGATCTGCCTGCCTCTGCCTCTCAAGTGCTCGGATTAAAGTCATGTGACACCACATGCAGCAATTGTTAAACATTTTAAAAGATTTTATTTATGTATTTATGTACTTCTTTGTATGTGTGTGTATGTATGGGTCTGCAAACATGAGTGTTGGTAACTCAAACTACAGGAGGTTTTGAGTTGCCATGTGGGTATTGGGAACTGAACCCAGCCAGGTCTTCTGTAAGAGCAGCCAGTGCTTTTAACCTCTGAGCCATCTCTCCAGTCCCCTTTTGTCAAACTTTTTATTGTAAGGTGATTTCAAGCATAAGGCAGAATAGAGGCTATTTGGCTGACATATTCATT
Source organism: Nannospalax galili (assembly GCF_000622305.1). Lineage (NCBI taxonomy): Eukaryota > Metazoa > Chordata > Mammalia > Rodentia > Spalacidae > Nannospalax > Nannospalax galili. Next base: position 4,245,897 of record NW_008349073.1, on the reverse strand, counting down.
TTGTTTGCTGATATGTCAAAATTGTTATTAAGTTACACTGCTTTTCTACTTGAGCTCATTTTGAGATAGTTATCTGATTCATTCTTTTAATATTTTAATACACCATTTATTAAGCAAGCAAAAACTTTTTTGTTTTTTGTTTGTCTTGTTTTGTTCCAAGGATAAAAGGAAAGGCCCACGGTGTGAGGACACAGAAAAGCAGCTCAGGTTTGGTTTGGTCCCCATATGTAAGTGTAATTTGTGAAATGATGAACAGTGCCTGGGGAAGACAGTGGAAGACTCTTCACAAGAGTGTTTATGTTAGAAGCTAAGGAATATCAAAGTACTTTGTCCCTGAGGGGATACGAAGAATAATTTAATGGTCTCTATTATAGTATTTTGAAATAATTTATGCAACAGCTCTCTATCATGCAAAAGTCTGGGTAGAACACAAGACTCAAAAGGCTTCAGTGGTACTAAATTATCAATTAAGAACTCCTTTGTCTTCAGGAACGTCCATCTGCTTACAAATGATCAGGTATACATGAGTGCTTTCATTTTTATGACTTATTTCTTTTGATATTTTATATAAATTCATGTTTACTTAGAAATAATAATAGCAAACGATTATATGTTCAAAAAGTACATATTTTGAAAATAATCTTTTTTACAAAACAAAGCATTACTAAATTGTGGCTATTTTGTTACATTTTTACACTGATTTTTCAATCCTACCTTAATAAAAGATAATTAGATCTTTTATTTTCATGTAGATTTAATGAATAATATTTTTAAATAGCATATGAAAACTGAGCCTCATACAAATAATATGATTGAAATATTATGTTTGAAAACTGAAAATGTATTTAATAACCTTTTCTGATAATTATATTTTATATTACTATGCTACTTTACTGGAGAATTCTTAAAGGTTAGTTGTAATAAAGAATCAAAAACAATGCCGGTGACCTTTCCATGTACTACTCTATCAACAGTCATAGGTCCATTTTGTACTTTGGCTAGATTTTTCATCTAGGCATCTATATATTCATGATGATTTCATAACATCATGCATTTATCAACTGGTGACTACTTATTAACTGAGCAATAGAAGCTTTCACATTGACACAGTTCATTATATAATGTCTCAAATATTACATTTGTTATTATTACCATCCATCTCATCAGAAAATTCTTTAACAAATGGAAAGTTGTCAAACTCATGGTGATGGAGTGTAAGTTTTCCAAAAAAAAAAAAAAAAAAAAACCT
>NW_008349073.1:4165841-4243891 GCF_000622305.1 Nannospalax galili | reverse complement strand
TCTTTAGTCCCAGCACACCAGGGGCAAAAGCAGGTGAATCTCTGTGGGTTTGAGACCAGCTTGATCTGCATAATGAATTCCAGGCCAGCCAAGGCAATATAGTTCTTTAAAGAAAAAAAAAAAAAAAAAAAAAAAACCTATTTTTTCTGTGAAAGCTCAAATTTCAGCATTGGCAACAAATACTGCCAGTTATTTTCCTCAAAGTGACAAGCTTAGCCCATTCATTTTTCAAGGAAATATCTGCCTTCTACCCAAGTTTGAATAACCATAATTTATGTGCCAGTCATTCCTACGTGCAAAAATGCCATGTTATGAAAAAAAAAACCCACTTCAGCTTATAGCTGAGCCTTGTGAGAGCTCAAAACGACTGTAATTTAGTATGAGAAGTGTTTCTTTTTCATCACATAAAAACGTGTTAATAAAAGTAATAATTCTTACAGTTTTATCAACAGCACTTAACTAAAATTGGGTTGTTTAAAGAACTGTTGCTGGGATGTGGGTCATCCCCATAAGCCCAGTACTCAGGAGGCTGAAACAGGAGTATTGCTATTAGTCTTACACAGTCTGGACAGAGTCTCAAACACACACGCTCACACACACACACACACACACACACACACACAGAGGTACTAACATGCACAACTAACTGCAGAGTGGTAGACACAGCTTAGGTAGTGTGTTAACACACCTACAACATTACCCACCTATACTTTAGCATCAATAGTCTCACAATATTGTAATAGTTGATCTTCACTGTCAACTCATTGATATTTTGAATCACTATGGCAACAAATCTCTGGACATGCCTGCAAGACACTGTTTGGATTTGGTAAACTGAGGTGGAAAGACCAGTTCTAAATATTAGTATCACCATTCCTTGGGCTGAAGTCCCAAGCTGAATAAAAAGAAGAAAGTGCTTTGAGTACAAGCATTCATCCCTCTGAAGAGTGGAAACAATGTAACCAGTCACTTGCTGATCCCCCAGGCCTTCCTGCCATCATGGATTGTACCCTGGAACTGTGTATGGGCCAAAATAAAACCTTCCTTCCTTAATTTGTTTTGTCAGATATTTTTATCACAGAAACGAGACAAGTAACTAATACAAGTATAAACTCAGTGGGAAAAATAAGTGATATCAACATTATTAGGAAAAAGGTTTTTTTTTGCAGTATCCTAAAATGTCCTTGGATAATACCAGATGTCCTCATGGAGAAATGCTGGTCTATATAGTGAGTTCCAGGACAGCTGGGGCTACAGGGAGACCCTGTCTCAAAAAGACAAAAAAAAAAAACCTTCAAGTCTATGGTGGATAACCACCCATAACCCTCCTCCACTCTCCTAACACTCTATGAATACCCACTCAGTCTGGTTCAGCTTTTATTATTTTCATCATCTCTTAAATTCATGTCTTTCACAGACTTCACAATATAGGCATATTCTTTTCTGTAGAAACAGAGCCTGATTTCCCCACTATTTTACACCTCTGGACTTCTTTCTATATTACCAAATTAGATGCTAAATTGTATAGTTTATATCTTTCTTTGGTAATTAAAATTGTCCCCAAAACTATTTTATGAGTTCCTTATATGAAGTCTGACTTACAATTTTTCTGCATTAATGATAACATTTTATCCAGAGAGGTGCATATAATAATGGTGATATTAATAATATTTTGAAGTTTATATTAATCTTTTAGGTACAAATATACATGTGACTTTGCAGGTATAATTATAGAGAAAACATTTTATATGTTACTGTATAATACATTTTATGTTAGTTACTATACATCAAATGCATATTTTATTTGATATTGAATATCAATTTATAAAGAGTACATATTTTAAGTCATATAAATATTATGATACTGCAAGTATCTACAGTGAATAGAAAGAAAACTAGACTATGAGATAGAAAGTAAACTTGTTTTATTTATTTATTTATTATTTATTTATTTAGTGTGTGAGTGCTTTGCCTGAGTATATGAAAGTGCACCATATGTATGCAATGCTCACAGAGGTCAGAAGAGGGTGTCAGATCCCCTGGAACTCGAGTTATGGACAGTTGTTAGCCATCACATGGATGTTTGGAACTGAATCTGCATCCTCTACAAGAGCAGTCAGAACTCTTAGTCACAGAGCCATCTCTTCAGGCCCCAGAAAGTAAACTTTTAAGTGTCTGTATATATAGTGAAGAGACAGAACCAAATGATATTAGCACAGCCACAAAACTAATTTGAATCTCAGTATCTGAACAGTAAGATGTTCACCCTGCTGTGACATTTAAATGAGGAATCTTTTAAGAAAGGTTTTTAGTTTGGAAAAAAAAAATACTAGTACTTGCATACAATATGTTAATGCAACAGTCGTCCTGAAACACACTAATTGCAAACTGGTATCAGTTTTAAGATGACTAAATGAACATCACAGCAACTAGGAGAACTTAAGACACAAAGTTGAGGCATCTTTGGAAATTAAATCTGAGTAGCTTGAGATACCTAACACTACACTTAGAAAATTGCTTGCTTATTGTAACCCACATAAAATAAGGGCGTTATGGTCCAGTATTCACAGTCTATCTCTGTAAACCTTAAAGAATAACAGGAGTGAAATGTAAAGATCCTAAGTTTTATACAAATCATCACACAGAAAAATATCAAAAATCTAAAGACTTTCTCTTTTTTGCAGACAAGTATACCTGTTACTACTCATCAAAGAAGCTTCTTTTTTCAACAGCTGGAGACTATTACAGAGTCCTACAACTAGTCACAGACAGAAAATAAATGTCTGTTAGATGGTCAGCTCTTTGTGACGCATGTGTACTGGAACCTCTACACCTAAGGCTCGTGGACCATAGAGGGTAGAGAGAATTCTAATGAATCTATCAACCCTCACCAGTGAAGCTTCCTCATGTAACAGTGTGATGCACATGGGACACATTGTAGAGGAGAAGAGACTGCAGAGTGTGTATCCCTGGATAGGATTTCTATAATTAAACCTCACCCATCCAGGGCTTAGGGACCAGTACAGATGAGAGGACAGAAAGAGTGTAAGAGCCAAGGGTGGTAGATGACCACAGGAGACAGTTTTCTATCCCACTGGGAACATGCTCATGTGAACTTACAGTAATGGTGACAGCATGCTCAAGATCCATGCAAGCTCAAACCAGAAAAAACAACAACATAGAACTGGAGAAATGGGCAAAAAGTCCCAATCTTAGCCAAAGAACTATTGGTATCTGATCACTGGTAGGTGAGCAAGAATTGATCTTCTTTAAAGGAAGGACACTAGATAGGCTGACTAGGCTCCAGTGGATGAACTCATGTCAATGGACATCTGGGAACACAAACTTGACTCAATAGGCCTTAACATATATGACAGAATGCATGAAATCTGGTCGGGGCTATGAGAGATGCAGATAGGGGAGGGGATCCAGATAAAATTAAAATTCATGAAATGTACAAAACTTCAATGTATGTTGAAAAAAATATTATCCCCCATCTACTGCTACTGTCACTCTGAATGTCACCTATGGTGGGTACTTTTATGTATTGACCTGACTGACTGAGCTTATGGATGCCCAAATAGATGAAAAACATTTCTGAGTGTGTCTATGAGGTGCTTGTAAAAAGGACTAGCATTGAATAGCACTAGAGTAGGTAAAGGAGATCCACCCTCCTCAATGTGGTGGACATCACGTAATCTTCAGAATTTAGGAAGAGAACATAAAGGGCAATTCTCTTGTTTTTCTTATCATCTTATCTAAGATGTCCACTTCTCCTGCACTTATCATTTGGGGCTCCTGGTTATCAACAAACCACCCTCTCCCCAATTCTGAGGTCTTTGGTCCCAAATTGGAAGTCACTACTTGAACACTGGCTTTCCTTTTTCTCCATCGTACAGATGGTGGGTCTTCTGGTCTCCACAACTGTGTTAGCCAATTCTTATATCCGCATTTTCGAACGTATTTAGATCCACGTTGTATTATTTCAGCTTCTGTGGACAACTCTTACATATTATCTTGTCCAGCATGCTATGGCGTGTGTAATCTCTTGCTCAAGTTCCCTTATATTCCCATCATCTTCGCTTCAGCCAGGCCCCACCCAGCTAAGGGCGCTGTTCCTCCATGCTGGCCAGGGTTCTCTTGAATGTGATAGCAATATTCTGCTTAATTAATTATTCCTCTACTTGAAAAGACTATGCTTAGAAAGTTTTGGTAGTCAAACTGCACATCTTTACTACAAATAGTCTATATAAAATCATGTGACTTATTCCTTAAAAATAAAATGTGAAGGAAAAAACTCTACAGAGTAGTAACTATGCTGTGAACAAATGCTCTGGCCACATGTTATACAGACGGATAAGTAGGGGAGGCAGTCTCTACAGGTAAATTGGTTTCAGAGGGTGAATCCCAGTGTCATCCTGATGTACCTCTGCTTGCTTCCCTGTTTCCCCCACACGTGGTTCCAGCATTTCACTCACTGCTTTGTCTCAGGCTTCTGGTCTCAGAGAAACTGAAATTCAGACAATCATCACATTTGATGGAGCTTGCGAGATATACTCAACACAACACTCTTCAAACAGATGATCTCTAATTCTCCAATGTTCAGGATAGGTCTTTAAGAACAAAGGATGGCTCCCATAGTGGCACATGCCTTTAGTCCCAGAACTCAGCACTCAGGAGGCAGAGGCAGGCAGATCTCTGTGAAATGGAGGCCAGCCTAGTCTACATGCTGAGTTCCAGGCTAGCTGGGGTTACAGGGAAACCCTGTCTCAAAAAGATCAAAACAGATAAGTAAGAACAAAGGGTGACAGAACAGTTCAGTTATGTGTCCATGGCCAAAGAGCAAAGGATTTGGAGCAGTCTTTGAACCATTCAACCCCAACCTTAAACTCTTTTTACCTCTTACATTATGGTAACTTCATCATCAATTAGAAACAAGACTTTTATTCCTCCTATATGATTTATGCTTACAAAGAATATTTCAAATATTTAGAGGAATTTCCCTAATCTGCATTTATACTGTGAAGTCTGAGTTTGGAAGTTCTAAACAAATTGATTCATTTTGAGATTTCAGAACTAAGCATTGCTCCACAAACACACATTCCATCTTGAGGATTTCAGAAAGTTATGTACTAATTCAAAGAAACATATCTTTCTCTATAGCCCCTAGAAAACTTCCTAAATGTAGCCCATCTTCTTCTTTGATTATAGTGAAATTTAATCAAGCATTATAATTGTTGAAAACTAAATGGGTCCTAAAATACTATAAATGTGTTCTCTACACTTTACAGTCATTTACAACAAAATGGATATTGTTTGTCATTTATGTTTTCATAAAAAACTTTATGTGCTTCTTTAAGGAATGTTAAGAAAAAGATTACTCACAAATTTACCATTCTTGTATTCTATAAATATAAATTACACAGAACTTAACTTTTACAAAGTTTTATACAGTTAGAAGGAATGGGATTGTACAAATAACAAAACATTGTAAGTGAAGAACATGTAAATTTTATGTCAGCCTCCTTTCATATGCTTTCTGTGAACCTTAACCAATTTTTAGTTTACAATTCTTACCAAAAGGTGTCTTGTGTGTAAATAAGGTTAATGATAGAGGGACTTTTGAAAGAATAGCATTGCAAATAATTTAGCAATATAAGAAAATGATGTATCTGTGGATGAAGAAAGGGTTTCATTATTTCCATCTAGCTTTCAATACATTTCAAAATACTTTCATCATTCAGCAGATTTAAAAAATATTTCATTTATTATTTTTATTTTATGTTATGAGTGTATTGCCTGCATGTGTATAAGTGCACCCATGTTGTGCAATGCTCATGGAGGTCAGAGGACAGCCTCAGATCCCCTGGACCGGAGTTCGCTGCCATGTGGGTGCTCGGAATTGAATCTGGGTCCTCTGTAAGAGCAGTGAGTGCTCGTAATCACTAAGCCATCTCTCCAGCCCCTCAGACAGAATACCCATTCCTCATTTGCTCATCTTGCTGCATCAACATATAAATTGATAAGTTGACTTCAGAGAGAAATAACAAGACAAAATATTCTTTCACTGTGCAATTAATTACAAGACTTAACAGTCTAATAATTCCAGCTACAAGTTATGAGGAGCATTTTATAATTCAGGAATAGTGCTAAGAACATTACATTCGATATCTCAAGACAATTTCCTTATAGTCCATGAGTTGGTTCATATTCTTCACACTGTCTACACATCACGAGGCTTGATCTACAAAGCAGATGAATTCTTGATGTGGAAAGCCTTTAGTCACACAGTCAATGGTACAGTTAGTCCCTAATCCAAATTTCTTACCTCCTGAAGTCGCGTTATTACTTCACTCATGCTGACTACTGATATGATGGGTTTGCTTGAAATAAGTGGTGATATGTAACTAAGCATAACTTCTCTTCTAAAATCAGAAATAACCCATGATTTGAACTTAGGTGTATCATTAAATTGCACACCTACATATTCTGTTCTATCAATAAACAGCTTGCTTCATTTTAAAAGATGTTCTTTGTATAAAAATCTCGAAATTAAATTCTGTTAAGTGGATTTCTTTTTCTTCAGAAAAGTGATGTACAATAAAAAAGAAACACAGGTAGATATCACAAGCAAATGCATGATTGATTTCTTTGGATATTTCTGGAAAATATCCTCTAAGTCCATGAAATTATTTTTGCTACCATAAATGTTAAAAATAGATACACACATGCATAGGGTAAAAAAGGGAGTATTTCAAAAGTCTATTTACTTATGAATGTTTCTGGAAATGGTTACTGAGGAATTTTTTTTCATTATCTTTTCTTTACTTGCTTAATTTGTTAAATTTTATTCATTTGTTTATTATTTAGTTGTGTGTGTGTCTGTCTGTCTGTCTGTATGTATGTATGTATGTATGTGTGTATGCTCTATGCCCAGGTACATGTGGTGGTCAGAAGACAACTTGCAAGAGTCTGTTCTCTCTTCATGTGGATATTGGGGATTGAACTCAAGTAGTCAAACTTGGTGACTAGTGCCTTTGCTTGCTTGGCCATCTTGCATACCCATTTCTTTGTTTCTATTAGAGAGTGGAAGCATAAAATATTTCCATCTAATAAGATAATTGTATGAATTTCCCTTCTTTCTCTTTAATGACTTCAATTAATATGAATTATTTCGGTGAGAAAATGGAGGTTGAAAAGCATTAATTTTAAGAAACTAGGGGCTGCATTGCAGGATGCACCTGTAGGACTCTCAGCAGAGTCTGGGGAGCATATCCGGATCCAGAGCAGAGTGAAGAGGGGAAACTGAGCAGAGGACAGTGATCTTGAGGCAAAGGAGATACTGGTTCAGAGTAAAGTTTATCCAGACGAAGAAGAGAGAAACGTACCAAAAGACAAATAGGAATATATTAAGAGAGCAATTAGCATCTTCTCTGAAGAAAAAAAATTAGCACATGATGGGCCTAGCTGTTGAAAACTTCAGGCAGCCTCTCTGAGATGAAAAGGTGCAGATGGATGTTCACACAGTGTTACAGCTGTGCTTTGACTAAGGTGGCCTCACTGAGCAGAGCATCAGAAGCTTGGTTCCACCAGTCACTATCTCTGTGATCTTGACCTAGCCTCTTACCTCTCCCAGGTTGCTTACTCATTTCTAAGTTGAAATAATAATGGTCACCTAGAGTTTTCTAATGCCAACTCTAGAAAGAGGTCTCTCTAAACTATTTCCTGCCCAGAGACCTCCCTTATGTCCCTCACTGAAAGGGGCAGTGATTTATCTGATCCACAGAGTGCAGCTGAGCATCTTCCAGGTTCTCTTTGGAATCAGCTGCAGTGGGAGGCATAGGCTGCCCTTTGCTGCTGCCGCCATGCAAAGCAGCTTCCCATAGCACAACTGGCAGATGAGGCCTGAGTCCTATCAGCCATTCCCTTTCCCTCTCTCATAATAAGCTTCAAGAATCAGGCTGGATGGCCATGGGGGAAGGGTTGGATATTAGGAGAACACTGTATAGCTCTTAGATCCAAACAGGATTTTTTTTTAAATCAGTAAGTTGTCGTTTTTTCCATCAATCTCATCATTCATTCAAATAGGTGGACAAACAAAAACTTATGTGAACTAAGCGTCATTTCAATCTTAGAGAATGTCTGCAAACTATTTGCAGCTTAAATGTCACTGTCATAGTTTAAGTCTGCTGATTTTTAAGGCTTCTTTAGTTGCTCCAGTTTGTATCACACCCTGTCTTAAGTCACACAAGTCTCAAGCCTTGTGATAAGAACCGACATTCCTGGCAGTTTTGGTGGTACACGCCTTTAATCCCAGCACTGGACAGGCAGAGGCAGGCAGATCTCTGAGAGATAAAGGCCAACCTGGTAATGAGTCCCAGGCCAGCAGTACCTATGGGGAGACCATGTCTCAAACAGAAACAACAACAAGAGAACTTATATTTTTAGCTCTTTAAAACAAACAAATTAGTAAAATTGAAACCTGTGGTACCGGGAAGCACAGTGCTTGTTGCAAGTGGTTATGTGAGGCCTCCTGAAGGAAAGGTCTGGGGAGGACACCATGCTTTATACTGTGTTGTTATACTGTGTTGCTTTCATTTCAAGGAGTCCCCTATATATTTCCTCAACTGTCATCAAAGTTAAAGGGAAAAGGTATACTTCAGTTTTCAAAAATAGGATTGAAATACATTTATCTTTACCAGTAATTAACATTGCAGACTTCCAACTGTCCATTCCTGGAACACATGTTGATACTTTGCTGGCCCAAGGATCTAACATCACAAATATAAATTTTAAGGATTATGAAATGCTTTCTCTTTGAATAAAACCTAACAATTGTAAATATTATATATCTGGTAAAGTGACTGCTGATAAAATATAGGTTCAATTAAGTTCACCGTCTAAATAAACTTATGTGAGCATTTACTAATGATTTCTTTTTCACAATAACAAACACAAATTAAAAATCAACTAAGCAAAAAACACATTTAAGTGTTACATAACTGGTTTATATGTGGATATGGCACACTAATAATAAAAGTACTTGTAAACTGTGCTATCACACTGGGTCAGTCTTTGATCCAAGGCCAAGCAACAGTCCTGGAAAGACATGTGATCCTGACCATCTTAAACACAGGAGTCAGTAAGGCATCTGAAATCTGTGTGCTCCTCAACCAAGATCAGTTCACAGAAAGGCTTGGGACACACTGCTGTGTTTCAGCCAGCTGAACAAACTGAAGTCTGCTCTTAACAACTGGCAAAGTGGAGACTTGAAGTCAGAACAGGAAGCCTAGAGCTCTGTCTTCTATTTTACACTGAGTCTCACAAGAAATATCATTTTGAAATTTTTTATTTTTTTTTATACTGAGAAAAAGGAACAGGGAAGGGAGGAAGCATATGACATACAGATTTTATAAATTTTATAAATGAGTTTCAGAGATGCTCAGTGACATTCATTTCGTGGACAGAAAGAAGCCTTGGGCCTCCTTTCTTCTGCAGGTTCTAGAAAAATCAGTGGCTCCATTCACACTTTCAGGAGAAGAGTTTTCAGGCTTTTCCATCCACAGTGAAACCAAGACACATGTTAGTGATGTTTCTAAATGAGGAAAAATTTAGTGGAGCCAATTTTCTTCTCGATTTTTCTAAAACTATATGTGCAATTTGTCACTTCTCTTTCTAAAAGCAAATCTATTAAAAGTCTGTTTCATGTATAGCATGTGACTGTCACTAACTCTGTGGCCTTGGAGGCATCATTGTAACTCTAATCTTACTGCCATACAGGTAGGACAGTTAGAGAAGAAATTAGGGTACCTCAACTATACAGAGCAGTGTTTCTCAGCATCTTTTTAACAGTATTACCACTAAAAAAATCCTTATAGACATGTTTTCTTAATCTCCACCCAATGAAATTTTAATATCACAAATAAATTGTAAACCTCTTTTGTGTATTGTATGTGTCTGCATACTATTTATAGAACAAGATACTTTTCTACCGGCCCCAAATCAATTTTCATTCATTGTGGGCAATAGTATCTCCAGTAAATGATATGAAAAAGGGCAGTATTAAATACTATGTACACAGGGAATTTAAGAACTGTTGGGCATCATGGCTATCAGGTATTTTCACCATGTGTAGACACCAGTTGAGCACATCCCCAGTGATATGAAATAAAAGATGCAATATTGGGGCTAGAGAGATGGCTCAACAGTTAAGAATACTGGTTGTTCTAGCAGAAGACCCGGGTTCGAATCCCAGCACCCACATGGCAGCTAAGAACTGTCTGTAACTCCACTCCCAGGGGATCCAACAGCCTTTTCTGACTTCCACAGGCATTGCACGATACAGGTTCACTTACCTACATGCAGGCTATACATGCATACACATAAAATAAAAATAATAAATAAAAATTTAAAAAGAAAAAAAGATGCAGTATATATAGACAACATATGCATGGCTGAAAAATATTATCAATTATTTCGATCACCCACACCTCCCTTTGCTTCCTGGGCTGCATAGCCTCTGATGTCCTGGTGCCAACAACTTTCCAGGTAAGTCCAGTGATGCCCACCATGCCTTGGCTCCCTCCCAGCTCTCCTCCTAGCCTGGGTACAGGCCCATTTCTTGTCTTGGAACCACAGACTCCTGTACTGAACTCTAGGCCCAGAATCTCCACTGCTTCCTGATCCTTTGCACCCAGACCAACCCAGTTCCTCCCAGCAGTCCCCAGGAGCCCTCTGGGCCTGGGCCTGCCCCCACCTCCCTTTACATCCCTGGGTGGCACAGCCACCATCTTCCCAAGCCAGCCCAGCCCCCAAATTCCTGAGGGCAGTATCTTTCCTGGAGTGATCCAGACCTTAGGAGAAAGCCTGTAAGCATCTGAGCCTCATCTCACTTGGGCCTCTGTGGGAACTCCTGAAGACAAAAGCAACTAGGCCACTCCAATATGAAATCAAAAGAGAGAACCTGAAGCCTCATAGACCAACCAGCTTTTCATCTCCAACAAGTAAACCACAAAGGACAATTAAAGTGTACAAAAAGAAGCAGATCTAAACTCAAAAAAGGAATGCTTGAGTCTCACACAAGAATCAGAAACTATGAAAGAAATTCACATGTCAAAGTCACAGAGAAAAAAATAACATGAAAAACCAAAAAAATATATCCCAGCCAAGTACCAATAGTCCTCTAGAGGAGTGCAATGTGAATCCACTAGAGATAACACAGGACATGGAACTCAAAAGGACACTTATAAACATGATAAATGAATTCAGTGAATTTAAAGAACACACAAAGAACTGAAAGACGATAGGGATAAACTTCTAATGAATTCAGAAGAGTTAGAAATACTGAAGAATACTCAAGCTGAAATGAAGAAAGAAGTGAAACCCTCAGTAACCAATTAGAAATGACAGGAGAAAGCCTCACCAATAGGATCAATGAAATGGGAAACGGAATATAAAGACTGGAAGATAAAATGAATAAATTAGACCACTCAAGCAAAGATTATGAAAAATTGAAGAAAACACAAGAATGGAATATGAAAGAATTGTGTGACACCATAAAAAAAAAAAAACCTTACGAATAATAGGCATAAAGGAAGGAGAAGAATTTCAAGATAATGGTATGGATGAATTTTCAACAGGATTGTAGAAGAAAATTTCCCCAAATTAAAAAAAAAGATATGCCCATACAAATACAAGAAGCACAAAGAACACTAAATAGATAGGACCAGAAAAGAAATTCCCCACAGCACATCATAGTAAAAACACTAAATGTACAGAAGAAATAGACAATACTGAAAGCTGCAAAAGAAAAACAAATCATATATAATGGAAAACCCATCAGGATTGCAGCTGACTTTCCAGTGCAAACTATGAAAGCCAGAAGAGCCTGGACCAAAGTATTCCCAGTTCTAAATGACCACAGATGCCAACACAGATTACTTTACCCAGCCAAAATATCTATTAGAGTTGAAGGGGAAAGAAAAATCTTCCATGACATAAATAGGATGAAAGAATTCATGTCCACAAAACCAACGCTTCAGAGAGTTCTTGAAGAAATACAAAGAGCTGAAGAAAGGAACGACCATACACAAGGGTTACAGAAAGAAATTACTTAAAGTTATAAATGTGGAAATGCACAGCTATATCAAGAATGTGAACAGAAATAAAAATGTCAGGATTCAATACACATCTTTCATTAATAACTTTAAATACCAACGGACTGAACTTCCCTGTCAAAAGACACAGGCTAGTTGAATGGATTAAGAAACAAAACCCATTGTTTTGTTGTCTACAAGAAACTCATCTCACTTTCAAGGGCAGGGACTACTTTAAGGTGAAAGGATGGAAAAAAATATACCAAGCAAATGGTACTAAGAAAAAAGCAGGTGTTGCAATTCTAAAATCTGATAAAATAGACTTTAAACTAAAACTAATCAGAAGAGATAAAGAGGACAACTTCATTCTGATCAAAGGAAAAATAAGCCAAGATAATATTACAATCACGAACATATATTCACCAAACTCTGGTGCACCAAACTTCATAAAAACAATACTACAGGACTTTAAGACCCAGATTAATCCCAACTCATTAATAGTAGGGGACTTAAAGACCCCATTGTCTCCATTAGATAGGTGAATGGGACAGAGAATTAACAGAGAGACATCTGAATTAAACAATAACATTTATCAAATGGACCTAACAGATATCTACTGAATATTTCATCCAAGCACCAAAGAATATACTTTCTATTCAGCACCCATGGAATCTTCTCCAAAATTGAAAATATACTGGGGCACAAAACAAACCTCAACAAATACAAAAAGATGGAAATAATTCCATGCACTATATCAGGCCACAATGCAATATAGCTTAAAATAAACACCGGAAGAAACTCTAGTAATCACATGAACACATGGAGATTAAACAACACACTCCTGAATAATGAATGGGTCAAAGGAGAAATTAAGAAAGAAGTAAAAGTATTCCTGGAACTAAATGAAAAGGACAATACAACACAACAAAACCTCTGGGGCACATTGGAAGCAGTCCTTAGAGGAAAGTTTGTAGCTCTAAGTGCCTACATTAAAAAATCAGAAAGAACACAAATAAATGACTTAACATTGTAACTCAAGACACTTGAAAAGCAACAACAAATGAAACCCAAACCCAGCAGACAAGAAGAAATAACAAAAATCAGAGAAGAAATTAATGAAATAGAAACAATATAAAGAATCAATGAATCCAAGAGCTTGTTCTTTGAAAGATAAACAAGATTGATAGACCACTATCCCAGTTAACCAAAAGAAAGAGCACCTCCAAATCAACAAAATCAGAGATGAAAGGGGAAACATCACAACAGACACCAGAAAGATACAGAACATTATAAGGGAATACTTTAAAAACCTATATGCTACTAAATTTGAAAACCTAAAAGAAATGGATGGGTATCTAAAAGCATGGGAACCACCAAAACTAAACCAAGAAGAAATTAACGGCTTAAACAGACCCATAACACATAAGGAAACTGAAACTAATACAAAACCTCCTGATGAAAGAATAGCCTAGGACCAGATAGATTTACAGCAGAATTCTACCGGACATTCAAAGAGGATCTGCATCCAATACTACTTAATTTATTCAAAAAGGTAGAAATGGAGGGAGAACTTCCAAATTCCTTCTATGAAGACAGCATCACTCTAATCCCTGAGCCAGGTAAAGATACAACCAAAAAAGAAAACTATAGCTCCATATCCTTAATGAACATAGATGCAAAAATTCTCAACAAAATACTTGCAAACTACATACAGACACACCTCAAAAAGATCATCCACCATGAACAAGTTGGCTTTATACCAGAGATGCAGGGATAGTTCAATATATGTAAGTTAATAAAGATCGTAAATCATATAAATGGGCTCAAAGACAAGAACCACATGGTCATCTCCATAGATGCAGAGAAAGCCTTTGACAAAATTCAACATGCATTTATGTTTAAAGTCCTAGAGAGAATTGGACTAGAGGGAACATACCTCAACATCATTAAAGCCATATATAACACATCCACAGCCAATGTCATTCTAAATGGAGAAAAATTGGAAGCACTCCCATTGAAATCAGGAACCATACAAGCTGTCCACTATCTCTGCTTCTCTTTAACAAGAGCAATAAGACAAGAGCAGGAAATTAAAGGAGTAATAATTGGAAAAGAAGAGATCAAATTATCCCTTTTTGCAGATGATATGATATTATATCTAAGGGATGCCAAAAATTCCACGCGCAAACTCCTAGAAATTATTAACACATTCAGTAAAGTGGCAGGTTACAAAATTAACCTACAAAAGTCTATAGCCTTTCTATATACCAATGACAAGCAGTCAGAGAAAGAGTACATGGAAACACTCCCCTTCACAATAGCTGCAAAAAATATCTCAGAATAAACCTAACCAAAGGCATTTAAGACCTCTACAATGGAAAATTTAAATCTTTAATGAAAGAGATTGAGGAAGACATCAGAAGATAGGACCTCCCACGCTCATGGACTGGAAGAATTAATATTGTGAAAATGACCATCCTACCAAAAGCCATTTATAGATTCAATACAATGCCAATCAAAATCCACATGACATTTTTCACAGAATTGGAAAAAAACATCCTAAGATTCATATGGAAGTACAAAAGACCTCGGATAGCCAAAGCAACCCTAAGCACTAAGACTAATGCTGGGGGGATTACTATACCAGATACTAAACTGTACTATAGAGTGTTAGTCATAAAAACAACATTGTACTGGCACAAAAATAGGCCCCTTAATCAATGGAACAAAATTGAAGACTGAAATAGAAGTACATGCAATTTCAGCCACCTGGTATTTGACAAAGTGCCCAAGAACATTCACTGGAGGAAAGACAGCATGTTCAGCAAATGGTGCTGGCAAAACTGGATCTCCACCTATGGAAGAATGAAACTAAACCCCTATCTTTCACCTTGCACAAAAGTCAACTTCAAATGGATCAAAGACCTCAATGTGAAGCTGGAAACTCTGAAACTGTTAGAAGAAAACACTGGCAATAACCTACAAGATATTGCTGTAGGAAAGGATTTTCCTAACTGGACATCAATTGCTCAGGAAACAAGGTCAAGAATCAACAAATGGGACCTCATTAAACTAAAAGGCTTCTGTACATCAAAAGAAGCAACCAAGCAAGTAAAGAGAAAACCCACAGAATGGGAGAAAAATCTTCACCAGCAACACATCTGACAGAGGTTTAACATCTAGAATATATGACGAACTCAAAAAACAAAGAATCAAGAAAGGAAGTAACCCAATTAAAAGATGGGCTAAGGAACTAAACAGAGAGTTCTCAAAAGAAGAAATAAAGATAGCTAAGAAGCATCTTAAAAGATGTTCAACTTCACTAGTAGTTAGGGAAATGCAAATTAAAACTTAAAAATTAAGATTTCTGTCTGCTATGTAAGATTTCATCTTACCCCAGTCAGAATGACTAAGATCAAGAGAACAAAGGATACCAAATGTTGGAGAGGATGTGGAGAAAGGGGAACACTCATCCATTCCTGGTGGAACTGCAAACTTGTACAACACCTATGGAAAGCAGTGTGGAGAACTCTTAAAAAACTACAAATGAATCTACCGTTCGACCCAGTTATACCACTCCTTGGCATAGACCCAAAGAACTCATCCTATTTCAGAGGCACTTGTACATCCCCGTTTGTTGCTGCTCTTTTCACAATAGCTAAGAGATGGAAGCAACCTAAGTGTCCCTCAATTGATGAGTGGATAATGAAAATGTGGTTCATTTATATGAGGAGTTTTACTAAGCATTAAAGAAAGATAAAATCATGATATTTGCATACAAATGGATGGAACTAGAAACTTTTATACTAAGTGAAGTAACACAGACTCAGAAAACAAAAACAAAAACAAAACCACGACATATTTTCTCCCTCATATGGATCCTAGCAACAAACCCTGATAAGTGATTATGTATCCAGATATAACTACATGAACCAGAATAATGAAAAGGATCCAGGGAGGTAAAGGAAAATAAAGAATCTGAAAGAGAACAACAGTAGGAAACAGGTGTTAATAGGGAAGATGCGGAGAAAAATGGGGTTATTTTAAGGGGAGCAGGGAGGGAAGCTTATACAAGGAACCCACAGGATAAAGGGAAAGAAGGAGATCAAGAGAGGTGGGACCACAGGAGAAGGGTATTATTAAGGGAGAAATGGGGAAAATGGGGCACCTTAAGTGGGGAAACCATGGTGGAAGTGTTAGACAATGCGAGGGGTCAATAATGCCTATAAAACCAGAGGGAAGCATATTAGTCCAACAACCTACTGACAAATTATACATACAACTAGATCAAAGAATATAATATAGGCCTATGCAAGGTCTATTTGACAGCATTTGGTCTTTGCCCAAGCTTTATCTACATAGCACATTGTAATTAAAAGTTATCAGACTGATGGAACTAACTTTCTTGGATGTTTAACAGCCATACTATGAGGCCGATACTAATTTGGTCAGAGGGACATAAAAGACAGTTTTCTCTCCTTTCCCTCCTAGGTCGACTACATTCCATGGGACTATGAGCATCTCTCCAAACATCCTGTAACTGTGGTGAGTCACCTGTCCTCTTGATCAAGGAGGCTGTGGAGATCTCACCAGATGGACTTGAAGCAGTGTCCAGTCTACAAAGAGAAGGGTCAACACATAGGAAACATTTCCTCCATGCTTCCAAGAGAAGCCAGCCGTGATCGAGCAGGACCTTTGACTCATCTTCCTATAGATGGGACTTGTAAAAGAATGGAGCCAGAGGCTCCTCCCAAGCCCATGTTAGCCATGAAGAACAGACCCTCAAACAACCTTAAGAATAAAAAATTAGTTCATCTGGGCCAACTATAGGGTCTTAAACACCCTAAAAGAAAGTATAACCAAAGATTAAAGGGTTCAATATAATTTTTTAAGAGTCCATATATATATATCTAAAGCTACATAACAAGAAACAATGCCAGATGGGAGATACCTTCCTTTGAGTTATTGGCCAGGGTGGCCCAAAAGACTCACAGACAGTAACCCAGCATAAAACTGGGAAAATGAACAGCAGACCCCAATCTTATCTAAAGGAATATTGACAACTGATTGCTGCTGGATGACACACAGCTGATCTTCCTAAAACAAGGATCTCTAGATAGGCTGACTATATTCAGAGGATGGACAAGCACTGGAGAATGGCTGGGGGTACTGACAACACAGTGGATGGTAACAGGGATGACAGAGTATATGGGCTCCTGTTGGGGGGGAGGCTATGGAGGGTCCCATTTGGGAAGTGGTTATGTAGATGAATAACATTCTTTGGGATATTTTGTATGATATATATACACAAAAAAAATCAACAAATTTTTTAAAAGACATATTTGAGGAGAAAGCATAAAAATTTACTTCATGTTAATTAGTAGAGATGATAAACTTTACTATTGAAATCTACCTTATGAGTTTATAACCATACTCAGGTGCCATGGATCCGAGTGTAACTGACTAAGACTAGTAATAATCAGATACATAGAGACTAGAGACACATGTGCAAACATCTCAGCATTAGTAGCATTAAAAATGTAGGAAACAGCATATCTTAAAATGAAATGAGATCTTTTCTAAATGCTAAAACCATTCAATTTTATGTCTTATGGGGTTTATGCTGAGTTCAATATTATATAACTGTATTAATTCAACTGTGAACCTAAAAATTTATAGCCAACATTGAAAGAGCTGTATCCTTGCTCTGGAAATTGTTACTGAATATGTTAAAGCTGTAATGAAATGTTTCTTCTAATCATGTGCTTATTAAATAGAAAAAAAATTTAAAATGTTATCAAGTATTTCAACACCCCATTCAATGTTTTTAACTTTATATTTGCTATTTTATTTATTTCTCTAAGAACCTTATAAACTCTTCAAATATGAGGCAGCTTAGATGGAGGAAGTTTCAGTGAGCCACTAGCATAAAGCACTGTACCAAGAGGCTACTTTTCAAACCTGCATATACTGTCTCCCAAATCCGGAACTTCTTTATTCGGCATGCAAACACCTACATTCACATTTCAAACTGCATGGCCTAAATATCCTCACATCTGAAGGAAGAATTAAGTGTTCTCACTAAATGACTCTCTCTCTCTCTCTCTCTCTCTCTCTCTCTCTCTCTCCCTCCCTCCATCCCTCTCCCTCTGTGTGTGTGTGTGTGTGTGTGTGTGTGTAGCAACAATAGACAATTCCAGTTAAAATTACAGAGCCTAAGCATTTTCTATGACCTGTCATCCTATTTCTAACATTATAACTGCTAAAAATTGAGTCGATCCCTTAATTTTTTCTGAACAGAATATTTCCTATGTTCTCTGAAAAGATTACAATCTTCCTTAAATGTGTAGAGGTGAGACATTTTACTTTATGCATTGACTATGAATGTGAGCCTTAAATTATAGACACCTTAGAGCTATCATGTTGAAAGCTTTCTATTGAAAAATGTGAGGGAAGAGGGGACATCAGTGGATCCTATATGAAAGAAAAGCATTGAGTGGCATATGTCTATAGAGTGTAGGTGGGATTTCCTGCTTCATAAAAAGCACTTAAAGTCCCAGACAAAAATGAGAGTGCAGAATAAGCAGAGTTCTAGATAAACACTGAGAAATCATGGCTAAAACAACGTAATACCTTACCCCTGAAATGTCTCCTAGAGAACACAGAAAAACAGATGCTGGATTAAATTAAAAGAATTCCAGTTCATTGATCCAAGGGTGGGAAGGTTTCATGGTGAGACATGGACTCTGAGGTAATGAAGTTTTTTTCTGAATTTACTTTGTTACAGAGCAGAGCCGTTAGCCCTTTAGTCTCAGGATCTCCAGGAGATGAAGTTTGCAGCACTAGTGCTGGTTTCCAGGACCCCATTTTAATAGCACAGGAAGCTTCTTTCTGGCAAACACCCCAGAACAACTGGAAAGTGCTCTGCAGGAAACACTCACCCACACAGGAGACATTGTGTCTGCAGGAAAGTGGGGGGAAATGGCACTGCTGGCTGTCTCTCTGCTGTTCTGTCTGATTAATGAGCTGACAATTGATATTAAATATTTTATACCAGAATTTACTTCACTTTTCCACCTTCCTTCTGCCCTGTTCTATAGCAATATGCTGCAGTTTTATTGGCAGTGGCTGCAAAGGACAATCTCTAATGGACATAATATAGCCACAGTGTCAAATTAGGCCTTTTATTATGTGAAATTTGATTATGGGTCATAAATTATGCATTCTCTTACATTAACTGATGAAAGTAACTTGTTAATTAGAAGAAATCAAAGGTACTGATCTATAGTGAACCTCCTCCTCTTCATTTACTGTTGGTTTAAAGTACAATATCACGACATGAGTACAAATGTGTATTTAGTTTTTTTACTACACTAGTAAAATTTTCAAAGTCCCCAATCAAACAAATATAAACCTCTCTCTTCTCGGTAAAAATCCATGAGAGAGTTATGCAGAATTCAGAATTCAAATTAGTTCTATTTTCAGGCTATGAAGTTATTTTCTCTCTGAATTTGGATCTCTTCAACTCTACCCTACTATATGTTCCAGCTTATACTGCTGGAGCAAGAGTCCCACAAATCATGTTTCTCCTCCTCTCCTAGCTCCTGTTTCTCCTCTTCTTCCTCTTCCTTCCCTCTTTCTTTCCCTCCTCCATTCAACATTGGAGTCTTGTACTCACTCACCATCTTCCCGCCCTAGGCTCCCAAGTATTGGGATTACCCATGTGTACCAACATACCTACGGCCTTTTCTAAAGTCTTCTTTTATTTTTACTTGAGAAATAACAATGGTACAAGTTTATGAGATATAATGTGATCTTTCCATTGTGAACATATTGAGGGGTGATCACTCATGTTTACGAATATACCATCACCTCAAGTAATTATTTCTTTGATGTTTTCATTGTTGGCTTTAGCCTTTAATGGCTGCACCATCTCCCCAGTTCAATTATCATTTCTTAATGGTAATATTGAAAATTCATTTTTTAGCTATTTAAAATAGACAATATAGTATTATTAACTGCAGTCACCTTACTAGGTAAATGCACGTGAGAATCTATTGTCAATAGAAAATGTGCAGTTTTTGATGGACACTTGCCACTTGCCTCTCCCTTTCTCTCTTTAGGCCTCAAGTTTTGGGTAACCACCATTATACTCTTTATTTCCATGACTTCTATTTTTCTAGACTTAGGATGTACCATTTTTCTTGCCCCCGTATTTCTAACTTGTTTTGTGAATAGAAGGTACTGAAGAAACCTGGACAGTGGGAAGCAAAGAAAAGATATTCTCTCTCAGAGAATCACCCAGCATGCCTTCATTCAAACAGAACATTTAGTTCTAGTCCTCAGCTCCCATCAGCATTTAAAATTAATAATAGTAGAGGACATGATGTTGGGAGAGGACAGTTTTGTTGGTATGGAGATGAGGATAGGGTCCGAATATGATCAATTACATTGTATGAACTTCTCAGTGAATCAATAAAAAAGTGTTAAAGAAGAAAAAGGATCAAAACAGTTATTTTACTTACAGAAGGGAAAATATCTATCATATGTTATAATTTTAATTTAAAATAGTCCAACTATTACTCTTATATTGGCATCATTCATTTCAAGTGCTTTTTCTGGACATTAACACGAATTTCTTTCCCTTTCTTGTTTTATTAAGAGCTGTATCTTTGAGGGTCCTTATGCAGTAGGTAGGTTCTGGAATTAGTAATGAGCTCTCTTCCTTTCTCTCTGTGTGTATGTATGTGTGAATAATTATGCTGCAAGCCTATCTTTGTACCTAATTTACACTTCAATAAAAATATTAAAAACAGTGACCCTGGTATGCTGGCAACATACACCTTTAGTCCTATCACTCTGGAGGCAGAAGCAGGCAGGATTTCTGTGAATTTGAGACCACCCTTGTCTACATAGCAAGACAAGCCAGGGATACATAGTAAAACACTGTCTTAAAAAAAAAAGAACAATGATAGACAGGAAACTGAACATGCAAGATTTCCTAGATACAAAGAAATTAGTTGATAAAGATAATGACTCCAAGACTGGGTTCTATTCTATTTAAAATACTACCCAGAAGCTGCTAAATAATTGATAAATCAAGCTTATTAATTTATGGTACTGCTTATCTGGTTATAAATACAGGTGGACTTTTAATATATGCATGCTCTGCTCATTCTGAGTTCACAAAAGGAGAAAACACCCATAAGTATTAAAGAAAAATTGTAAAGGAGAAGTTGAAAAGAATTTGGACCAATGAAAACTTGGGAAAAAGCTAATATAATGCTGTAGTTAAGTTCAAGAATTGAGGTCTGCTTGCTGGGCCTAAAATATAAGGGAAACCCTGGGGACTCTAATAATGTTGTGCCCCAAATGCTCTTGGGTGTGGGTCCATTTCCTAGAGACTGGCCAACTGACCTGGTGTCACACCCTTAAAGAAAATTGACTCTCTAGCCAAGCCAGAAGCTATCAATTTCCAATAGTTCCTCAGCTATGGCCCACCTCCCCACTCTATGATGGGATTTTGTCTGGCTTGAGCATACATAGGCCTTGTACATGCTGTCACAACTGCTGTGAGTTTACATGTGTAACAGTTCTGTTGTCTGGAAAACACTTCCCTTGAAGTGCTTTGATTTTTTACAGCACCACTATTAAGGTAAACTAAGCTCTGTTATTAGGATAAATTCTTAATTACCATGCATACTTGTATGTATCTGGGGAGTTACTCCTTTTAGTCAAGCATAATGTTAAATATTAAGGATATCAAGATGAATCTACACAAGCCATGTACTGAATATGGCATCATGCAAGTTGGATTAACACACACTGAAGGGAGACAATGTGTACTAAGAAGTTACAACACACAAAAATTCCATGATGACTTTCAATCCATAAGAGCAGCCTCACCTCCCAAACCTCTTCCATAGGAAACCAATACTGGACATAAAGGCAGATTTTAGAGACCAGAGCCATCAATAATTAGGAGATGAGATGAATATAACATACTAACATAGGTGAATATAAAGCCTTGAATTTCCTCAAGGTAGTAATAATTTGTTTTTGTTTTATGGGTTTTTGTTTATTGACCAAACCAAGCTTCCCTGTCTCGTTTTTTTAATTTGAGACAGGGTCTCCCTATGGCCCTGGATGTCCTGGATCTCACTATGTAGACCAGGCTGGCCTTGAACTCACAGAGATCTGCCTGCCTCTGCCTCCCAAGTGCTGGAATTAAAGGTGTGCGCCACCACACCTGGCGGTAGTAATAATTTTAAAAAGATGTGATGATTTAGGAGGTTTCTAGAGAACTTTTGAACTGAGAGATTTTAGGATACATGTAGGGAATGGAATAGACAAGAAGTCAAAGTTCCACAGACCAGGAATTGTACCATTTTCAGAGATTTTGTAGGAAAATTCTTGATTTCCATTCTCGACTTGTTCTCTTTGAAATATCTTTTGGAGACATGAGCCATTCTGTTCAGTAGAAATTAGGAACACAGGTCTGGTGGTTAAAGGAAATTCCAGAAATAAAAATCATACAACAAATATTGCACAAAACAGTACAAATACTCAGCATTGTAACCCATGAGAAGTGAAAGGGTTCTTAGTACAGATTATTAGCCATGAATAAGCCTGACAAATTATCCTATAACAGAGGCCCAGTCTCTGTTAGTAATCCAAGAAGGTCTTCCTCAGATAGCTTTCAATTATGTTATAAATATAAATTATGGCACATTTTACAAACCCAAAAGGAATTAACTACATTAGGTCAAATTAGCATTGTATAAATGCTTGTGTATTTTGTAGCTCATTTGATTATCTGTTTTCTGTGATGTTCCCTGTTAGTACATGTATATCAAACAACAATATTTATTTTTTCTAAACCTTTAAAAATAAATAATTTTAATTCTATACTTTATTCTCATAATTCCTCTTTAAATGCCTTTTAATTGGTTTGGAACCAACATTATGAACTTATTTGAATAACGGTAGGACTTTGTACTCACACCAAGTAGTTTATGAATGGATCTCTGAAAGTTCTGCATAAGTTGCCTATTTTTAACTGCAAGGAGAGTCACAAAATTAAGCATCAGCATTTTCATTCTACACATCTTTTCTAAAATGAGAACTGAGGGCATCTCAGGGAGTAGGGCATATGCATGCTAAGATCCTAGGTTCCACTCCCAGCACCACAGTTTTTTGAAAATACAAATAAAAATGAGCACAGAGCTAAGCCTAACTTAACAGAGTTAAAAACTCCTAGAATAGTTGGAAGAGCCTGGCTTTATAACAGAGGTACATTTAAACATTAGCTGTGCGTGAATCAATGTTGTGGAGAGATATATCACATTCCTAGAATGTCTAGACACTGAAATTATAAGTAGAGAAAGCAAAAGTATTTGTCATATATCTGACTTCCTATATGATCACAGCTGAAAATGTCTAAGGCTCCCAATGGAACACTTCATACATTCTGCTTGTCTGAGCACGTGGCTCCTGAGAAGCATGCACAAAGGGGCAACTGGAAGAAGGAAAGGGGAGAGGAAGGGAGAGAAGGGAGAGAGAAAGCGTGTGAGAAAGGCAGAAAGAGGAGGGAGGAAGAAAACATAAACAGCAAATAAAAATAAAAGGACAATGCTGGCCCATCATCAGCAATAAGAGATAATATTAGAAACCATGATGTGTAAAAGACAGACTAAATAACAAAGTGTATGAGGCTGTCATCATGGGGTTTGGCTAATTTTAGACCAGCCCAGATGAGTTGGATAAGCTCTGGAGATCTATCAAAGTCATCAGAGATCCAAACTCCCTGTCAGGGAGCAGGTCCAGGCAGGCAGGCAGTTGGCATCTGAAAATATGACATCACTGAGAGCTGCTTCATTGAGGAGGAGCATGTTGATAGGTCCAGGAAGACTGATGACATGCCTGGGCATGCCACCTGTGGGCAGTATGGATTTAATCATCCAGGAAAACTCAGGTGCAGCAGTAAGGCACATGTTAGAGGGGGAATCAATGTCTGGCTGATATCAGTGCTTATGAAGGGTTTACAGGGGTTGATGGCTAGATTTGATTTACTTTTTAGAGCGAGGCCAGCAGCAAGTTTGGATTGATTTAGTTACCATATGACTTGCTGGGATTAGTTATAAACTCTTTGGCATGAAGAAGAATGTGTCATTATAGGAGTTTTTGACTGTTTGTAAATGTTTGGGCTGCAGAGGAATGATTATTCCAAGAACGAAAAAAATTCAACAGATTTATAATTCGATTATTTCACAATGGGGAAAAAAAGAAAACAGTTACCTATCCTTGAAAGATATAGCAGGGATATGCAAAGTCTATATATTGACAAACTAAGTAACGGCATAGGAAGCCAGGCTCTTTGACAATCAGCAAGTGCAATACTACTGAACAAAGTGTAAATTAGAAGTCTTCCTCCAGGTTGTGGTTATAGGAGAAAAAATTTCCAAAATTATCTGCTTGAAGTGTGAGAGATAGATGCAACTGCAGACAGCCTTTTAAAATATGCAAATGCATCTAAATTAACATATGCAAAACAATACTAATTTTAAAGAGTAAATATGAATATTTGTACTCTACTTGTAAAAAGTTTGGCAAAATATTGACAGAAAAATAAGCCATGTCAGCACAGAATGTTGCAGTAAAACTCTGGAGATTTTAACTGTCATAATTTCTTTTAAATATTTTTTTATTGTATGTGCATGAGTGTTTTTTTAAATATATTTATTTTTATTTTATGTGTATGTATTGCCTGCATGTATGTGAGTGCACCTGTGTTGTGCAATGCCGTGGAGGTCGTCACATTCCCCTGGAACTGGAGTTAAGGACGGTTCATAGCCGCCATGTGGGTGAAGGACAGTTCATAGCCACCATGTGGGTGCTGGGAATCAAACCCAGGTTCTCTGCAAGAGCAGTCAGTGCTCTTAACTGCTGAGCCATCTCTAAGTGTCATAATTTTATAGTTCAACATAGAGCTTCAGAATTTTATTCCTTCTGAGTAATTCTGCTAAATGATTGGAGAATGCTTTTATCTCCAGCTTACTGCTTAGTTAATGCATTTCAAAAATTGGAGGCATAAAAATGCTGCTGACTGGATGTATATTTTATAACAGGTAATTTGGGCTACCAAATATGAACAGAGTCAGGAGAATAGACATAAAGGCCAACCATGAAGTAGAGGGTGTTCATGCTTGAGGACTATCTGTTCCTTTGGGAACAGTGCTGGGCTTCATGTTCTAGGTATTTCTAATACTGTCAGGAAAAGACCCTGTTGGTCATCCATCACCCTCAATACTGAGTTCAGGAGCCTCAGACTTCACAATGGAAATCTTTTCCTATGGCAACTGAGAATAGCTAAAAGTTAGAAAATGAGATGAGTAGAATCATGAGCGTAATTCACAGGAGCTGGTACACATTTAATTTTTCTTTCTGACAAAGTGCTAAGGTGAGAGGATGTGACATAAGACTTCAAGCCTTCAGTTCTTCTGTCACAAAGAAACACATCTATAAGATGAGAGATTACAGATGAAGAAAGTGGGAATGCAGCAGAGAGAGAGAGAGAGAGAGAGAGGAGAAAGAGGGTCAGAGCACACTATGAGGAGAGGAACATGAGTGACTCTGGAATACTGAACTGACATGAGGTAAGATTTGACATCCTTAACCTAGTGTCTCCTCCATGAACAAAAGTTTAGGAGTAAAAATGTAACCAAGTGACCTATGCTTCATAAGAGCTTCCTCAGGAATATCAATTATTGGCCTAGTACTAAATAGCCAGGACTATCTAGAAAGGGAATAGTTAAGAAATCATAATATATGGTATTTCTGTAGAAGATAGTTCTTAGAAACCAGACATGATGGTAACTGATTGATAAATATTCCAACTCTAACATATTTACAAACTAGAGTTTAAGATATTTCCATGTAATGTGTACTTTAGAAATATGTAATATAAAGTATACAGAAAAAATAACCTATACATTAAGAAACTGCTATATATACAATGGATTTTATTCATCCACAAAAATGTTTAAATATATCATTTACAGGAAATAAGATGGATGTTCATGTTAAGTAAAATTAGTCAAACTCACAAAAACCAATATTGCATGTTTTCTTTGATATAGGGAATCTTGGGGAGAGTACGTTAAGAGGACATGAAATTAAAAGGGAGATGATGGGTGATGTTGAAGAGATAAAGATAAAAAGAGATTTAAACTGATAATAGAGGGATGATGCAATCAAATAATGTTATATGCATACATGAAAATATCAATAATTTATACAATTAATATATGCTTTTTTAATATGGAAAAAGAAAATTGCTGAAAAGTCAACCACCATAGTTGAGTTATACCAGTTACCAGTGTGTTGTTAGGAACTCATTACCCCCACACACAAAAGACCAGGAGAGACCCGTGAGGTATACGCAGGTGCAGCATCAGTCGCTAAGGGGCTGGATTTGAGAGCTCATGCTCCCCTCTGTCAATCTCTGCTTTCTTCACCCAGCTGGAGCCATGTCTCTTTATGAGTAACCCCATAGAGGACATGTCCTTATGTCACCTAAGCTACTGCAAGGTGTTCATGAACAAAAAAGAAACATCTGTCCTTTTGAGGCACTGAAACTTGGGAGTTATTTGTCAATACAACCTAACCTATTCTCTCTTTCCCATTTCATTTCACTTGTGAGGTTTAAATTGATGGTATCTGAATAAGGAATTTTCAAAAAAAGATATCCTAAACATTTCCATTCAAGTACTGTTTTGGTAATGTTGGTGTGATTTATGGAAATTCCATTTTCAGGGAATCATGTAAGTCATTATGATCACAAAATGGTTCATAGTTGCTGACCAACTTAGGCAGGTTTTATCTTGACAATACAGAGCCTTATTAAATTTAAAATTGAAATATGTTCAAATTCTCTATTTTTCACATTAATTTCATCATATGTAAAAAATTCCTTCCATTATAATACAGAAATTTCCTAACTTATTTCTCTTAATCACTCCATTTATGATGATGATATATGAACAGTGTCATTGTACTAATGATTTTGTAGCTGACTGATTTTATGTCTCAATAGATATATCAAACATTATGTTTTGATATGTAAATTTATTATTTTCAAATTATTCTGCTGAAATCACATTATCAGTGAAAAATTCTATGTTGTCAGTTAAATGTCTCTGATTTAATTTCCCCAGTAAAATACTTAAACACATTTATACAGAGAAAGGGATTGTATACCAGAAATTTTATAGAAACATTCTAGAAAAGAGCCTTTCACCCACTAATTTCCAAATAACCAAGTTTTCATTACAAACTATAGTGCAAAATATCAAATTCAAAACTAGCAAGAAATAATAACTGGTTGGGAAGGCAAATTATAGAGACCTTTCACACCAAGAAGGAAAAAATGAATGTCTTCAATGATGCAGCTGAAGTCATTTTTCAGTTTTAAGTGTCCAGAGTGGAGCAATGAACAGGAGAAGCAACTCTTGTCACCAATTAGGGTGCAGGTTGATGGATGCAAGCAACCCTTTACTAGGACAGAAATTGATTTGTTGTTAAAGTTGAGTTAAAGACATATAAGACCCACAGCCACACTGTTTGCCTTCACTGACCAGCCAAATTTTCAATGGCCTCTTACTATTCAGGCTTACTAATTAGTCTAACCACTAATTTACATAAACACTAATTAGAATGACCCCAATTTAATGCCTTCAGTGTCAGCTTGAGCAAGGAATCAATTCTCACACCTTCTCAAAGGTTTTCTTATACAATATGTAGATTAAGAGGTTTCCTAATTATACACCCCAAATCTGAAAACGGTCCTTACTCAGTGGAGACCCATTCAGACCATTGGTAGACCGAGAACCACTCAGAGTATGAGACAAGAACCAGTGTTCTCCTAACTAGGGAGCAAAGGAAGAATGGCTGCTTCACTCTGTAACACTTTATCTGTGCATAGTGGTTGGTAAGTAAAGGGGGACGTTAATAAAACAGTAGCATGTATGTTTCCCATTCCTCTTAATATTTTTAAGTTTTAACCAACTTTTAAAAATATATTAGTCTTGCCGGCATGGTGGCACATGCCTGTAGTCCCAGCATTTGGAAGGCAGAAGCAGGAGAATCTCTGTGAGTTCAAGGCCAGTCTGGTCTACATAGCAAGTTCCAGACCAGCTGGGGTACAGCTGTGTGTATACATATACGTGTATATATATTATTCCTGTATTTCTGAAAAATAAGCATCATTTGTACTAATGTGCAGAACTTGATGTTGATAAACATATATGTTATAAAATATCACTGTGATCGAGTTAATTAACATGTCCATCAAATCACACGGTTTTTATTTTCTTTTACTTGGTAGTGAGAACATGTATTTTTCAAGGTTATAGTATAACAGTTAAGCATAGTGACTGTGCTTTACATTAGATGCTTCCTATGACTAAAACTTTGTGCCTTTTGACTAGTTTCCCCTTTCCTCCTTCCCCCAGATCCTGGAAATCACCATTGTACACTGTTTCTATAAGAGGGTCTATTTTAGATTATATGCATAATGAGATCCCATGATATTTCTCTTTCCATATATAATTTCACATGCCTTCTAGGTTCATCCATGGTGACATAAATGGCAGATTTTTCTTATTTTGTAAGGCCAAATAATACTCCACTGTGTTCATATACCACACGTTCTTGATCCCTCCATCAATCACTTGACATTTACATTGTCCCCATCTCTCCTCAGGGACTATCTTTCTTGGAAATTCTTCTGTAGTCATAAAACTCATACTCATTGTTTAAAGTCTCACTAATTAATATACTCAAGAATTTTGCTATATTTTGTTCTGTTTCTTTCTTCCCAATCATTCTTCCCTCTATAAATCTCACCATTTCATCCTTCATACTACTTCCCTGTCTGATTTCCCCAAATTTTCCACAATTAAATATGTTCTACCAGAACCCCATTTCTATCAATCCATATGTCTTCTCTGTCTGGATTCTCCCTTTCCCAGACTTCATTTTCATCTTGAAACCCTCCATGTTGCTATTGTTTTACAAAATCGCACTGATGTTGATGAGCACCTGTAATGGCACAAGAAAATGTTTACATATGACAGCTTATCAGCATGCTCAATAACTACGACTGAAGAAGAAAACCAGTCTCCAGGTTGAAGCTGCTGTGCTAACAACATGTTTAAGACATTTTATAAGTTGGTAGCCCATAGACTTGGTGATGTTTAGAGAACATATGTTTATTTTTCACAATTCCAAAGGTTTGATGGGTCCAAGATCAAGTGTGAACACCTTGTCAGGACCCTGATCTGCACCATCATATGACAGAAAGCGCAAACAGAGAATCTTCTCCCAAGAGCTCCATACACATTGGCATTCATCCATGAAGACAGAGCCTTCACAAACTAGACAGCTGTCATTAGGCATCACTTCCCACTATGATTAAATTGTTAAATAAATTTCAACATGACTTTTTGAGGAAACAAATATTCAAGGCATAGCTATTATAAAGTAATCAAATTAATCTTATAATTATTTTAGTTACATATTTCATTAATGCTTAGATGAAATTTCATTTCAACAGGTGCCAATTCTATGATATTATCAAACCCTCAGAACTATTTAGAATTATGTTTATTAAGCACAGCTTTTAACTAAGAGTTGAGATATATGTTGGTTAACTCAAGTGGATTATTACTAAAATGATCCAGCATGTGTTTCATAGATAGCACATATAAAAATTCATTTAATGAAATCTTGCAATTCGAGAACATAAAATATATGAATTTCTGCCCCACTACAGATATAGGGAACATTAGTATATGTGTATCAGACAGTAATTATGCTTGCAAGAGCCACTCTCATAATAAAATGAGGACATCAATGAATATACCTACATAGAACTGCCCAACTAGAACTAGATACTATTTATCTTTCCATAAAATACATCTGGGTTCTATAGCTTATAGTCACTCTTTGAAACCATTCCCTGATTATTCTAAGAGGTAAATGAAAATTATGGCCATAGAGGAAGTTTCTCAGAACTTTGAAGATGAGGGTGTGGAAATTCATACTTTGGGATAAAATGATTTTAATGATTTTCATCTAATTGATGCTGAAAACATTAGGGTTGGTAGGAGATTGTTGGAAGAGAACGGTTGAGTACACAGGTGAGAACATATAATGGGATTATAATTTCAAGTGATGTCGTGTAATGAGATTATGATTTCTGGACTACAGATTATGATACCGGAAAGATAGACCATATGAGAATTGTTGATTTAATTACTATAAATTAAACATGGCAGAAGATGAATAGAAAGCCAAATTAAGTTCTTAAATAAATTACAAGCTATGCGCACTACGAAGATTAATGCTGTATAGAAACCATAATACAACAAAGTAGTAAAAATCTCCATTGAAGGACTGTAATTTTTCAGGCATCTGAAAATAATCTGATTTGATATTTGAATATCATTTGACTTAAGTATTGTGTCCAATACTCAGATTTTTTTAAAAATGAGATTTTTGTTGGTTTGAACCTTGGTAGCAATTTCAGAAATATCAATTAATAAAGTCAATATTTGAAAACAGAACCATCTACCTACAGAGATCACACAGTAAGCAGACATTCAACCCAATTAAAAATTGGGCATGGAGCTAAGAAGAGAGTTCTCGGAAGATGAAACACAAATGACTGAGAAATATTTTCTTTAATGAACATCTTTAGCCAACAGGGCAATGCAAATTAAACTGCTGTGAGATTTGCTCTTAAACTAGCCAGAATGACTACATCCAAAAAACAAATGACGACAAAAGTTGGAGACAATGTGGGGAAGGGGGACACATATTCACTGCTGGCAGGAGTACAAACAGGAGCAGCTGAAATGGAAATCAGAGTGGCGGTTCCTCAAAACCTGAAAGCAGATGTACCATATGACCCAGATATTCTTCTTCCAGCCAATACCCAACTATACTCACTGCAGAAATACCTGCTCACCCACACTCATTGCTGCTCTGTTCACTATAACCAGGAAGTTGAAACAATGTAGATGCCCATCAACTGATGAATGGATAATGAAAATATCATGCATTTACACAAAGGACTATTATACAGCTGTTAATAAAAATGATACCATGAAATTCACAGGTGAATGGATGATACTGGAAGCAATCATCCTGAGTGAGGTAACACAGTCCCAGAAAGACAAACATCACATGTTCGCTCTCATATGTGGTTACTAGCTTTAATGTTTAGGTACATGATTCAGTTGGAAAATCTAAAGAGGTCAGGAAATTAGTAAGGGACCATGGGGACATGGAGGTTTTCCTGAGAGGAGAGATAGGATACAGTGATATAAAGGAGGAGAGAATAATGTGATAGAAAGGGTTAGTCAAATGAGGTGGGTAATAGGATGGTAGGGTAGAGGAGGGATTATGAGAGATGTAACTCATACTAAAGGCCTCTTAAAAAGTCATATGGAAATCTACTGCAGAAACATCTTAAATATATAGATACATAAAAATAGTTTAAATGTAGTTATGTACTAATGGGAGGATAATGTTCCTACTTGAGATCATAGGCTAGAAAGTAAAAAGTCCAGTGATGGGAATGAGCTATCTCTTTTGAGTTGTTGACCAGAGAGGTCCCACAGACCCTCAAACAATACTGACTAGTGTTGCTTTCCAGAACTTAATTATAAAACCCTATTGCTGAAGAAATTACATATGTGAGTAATAGAACAAGCATGGAAAAAAGTCAAGCTTGTACTCATCTTGAAGCTTCATCTACTGGCTAGCTTTTGTAGTGCTGGAAGATTATATGCTGCTACCAGAATAGAAAAGTAATCACCATCCCTAGCCAGCTGTGAACCCTGTAAGCTACAATAACTGGCCTGGTAAGATAGGCCCACCTGGGTGATAGTTGCGTTAATGCTATAAAAATAATCACCTTCCACTTTGATTAAGGCCTGCTTCACAAGATGGAGCCCTCTGGCACTGTTATCAAAGCCCCAGACAGTAGAGAAGAGTCTACTATTATCCCATTAAATGGGCATAATGTTTAACCAATTCTTGATAACTTATTGCTATATTCATATATTAATGTATTTCTCAGCTCTCATCAGAGAAGATTCTTCTTGGAGCAGATAATAATTAACACAGAGACCTACAATCGCTCAACATGCAGATTACAACAGGCTATGGAATGCTCAGTCTTAAATGGTACACCTGTATTCACACTTTCTCCTTCCAAGGCTCAGGAATCATTGAGGATGAAATGATGGAACACTGTAAGATCCAGAGTTGGTGAATCAATAGAAAGAAACCATATTTCCCAGACACAATAGGGCAACTATCCATATAAATACACAGTGCTTGTGACAGCATGCAGAAGACCTGCACAAGCCCAAGCCAGGCAAAATCTCAGCATGGAAGGGGGAAGGAAGTGGGCACGAAGCCCCAGACCTAGCAGAGGAACTGTCAGCAACTGATTACTGGGGGAGGGAGTCACTTTTCTCTAAGGTACATTGATCAGGCTCTAGCAGATGGACCCACACCCAAGAGCATTTGAGGAACACAAAAGAGACTTGATAGGTCTTACAAAAATACAGGACATAAAGTCATGAAGTAAGGTGGGATGGGGGATAGGGTAGATCTGTGAAAAGATAGGGCAGGTGTCTCAACATGATCAAAATATGCTACACTAAATTCTCAAAGAATCAATAAAAATAATATTTAAAAAAGAAGTGTCTAGGGGAAAGCACAGAAAATATGCTAAAGGACATCACTCACCTCTATATAAATGACATACGTAATAAACATAATGAGAATGTGATTATATAGATAAAAATAGAACCTCAGAGCTACAAAACACAGAAAAATTAGATAATCGTTTTTATTATTGTCATTCTGGTAATAAAAATATAAGAACCTTTAAAACACACATACACACACACACATAATCTATTCAAAGAAAGAAATGTGAGATGTTCTTTAGGTGCAGATGGCATGCACTGTAGCAATTCCAAATTCAACCTAAACAGAAAGACACAGATAGGTGTTTATAATACAAGCCCAAACAAGGTACACAAATAGCGTTAGTTAGTTAGTTAGTTAGTTAGCCAGTTAGTTATTGCTGTCTTTCTCAGCAGAAGGACCTCTTCTAAGTTCTTTTTTAACACACACAGCAGCCTTCATGTATTGTAATCAGCCACGGAAATGACATTCAATGCTACCTAGAGCTCAGCTAAAACATAGGTTAAAAATGATATGTTTTTGTTGAAACAAGCTCAATATGACTAAAGAATGGGTATGAATTCTAAATAAAAGGTGATGTGATCTCATCATTAGTGAAGAGGCCCACCAAATCTCTCAGAATTGACTTGGGCTATTGTGATCCATTCTGGCAGGCTCTGCTTCATTCTTGTCAAAGACTTCAAGAGGTATTTATTAAATATTTGAAATGTATAAATAAAATTAAAAGCCAGGCGTGGTGGCACACACCTTTAATCCCAGCACTCGGGAGGCAGAGGCAAGTGGATATCTGTGAGTTTGAGGCCAGCCTGGTCTCCATTAGAGAAACCAGGCCATCTGCAGGGAGACCTTGTCTCAAAAAGACCAAATAAATAAATTAATTAACTAATTAATTTAATTTAATATTTGAAGCATTTATGAAAGAAACAGTGAAAACAAAATTCAAATAAATAATGACTGTCATAATAGGTATTAAAGACTGAATTCTTTTAATGCAGAATATTAGACTTGCCTTATTGTAT
This sequence comes from Nannospalax galili, assembly GCF_000622305.1. NCBI lineage: Eukaryota > Metazoa > Chordata > Mammalia > Rodentia > Spalacidae > Nannospalax > Nannospalax galili. Next base: position 4,209,990 of record NW_008349073.1, on the reverse strand, counting down.
ACCTTTATGGCCCCATCAGAATAAGTTTAAAAGATGATTCTTAGCCAAAGTATTGGGAGCTAGAATCTTTGCTGGCCACTATATTATTAGTCTGATGGATTAAAGAGCTCCTAGTCCATGGCAGTTTTAAGCATCATCTGAACATATTGGGTTTATCATTAGTTCATGATGGGTAATTGAACTCAAGATCGCTTAAGATAATTTTGTATGTTTGTGTATGCGTGTGCATGTGGTGTGTATGTGTATACGTCTGAGTGCTGATATGTGGGAGGGGGGCTGTATATGTGGAGGCCAGAGTCTGACAGCAAGATTCTTCTTCCATCACTCTACACCTTATTTTACCAGACATGAAGCTTCAAAATTCAGCTAGATTGGCTGACCAGCAAACCTCAGTCATCTATCTATAACTGCCTAGAACTGGAGTAACAAGAAGCACAGTGCTCTGTCTGGATTTTGACACAGGTACTAGGGATCTGAACTTGGGTTTTCAAGCTTGCATGGGAAGTACTTTTCCCACTGTGCCATCACCTAAGCCCCAACTTCAGATAATCTCTTTACTGACACTATGATTTCCTTCCCAACCCACTTTACACAGTGGCACATACTTCTGAATTATTGATCCAAATTAGAAACTGCTTTTTAGATATACTCTAAGAAAACGTCTTATGGATTTATATTACTGTCTACTTGAGGACTTAACCTGTGCCCTTAGGCTCATTAATATCATATCTTCTAAGCTTGGTTGTTACATAGTCCTGGTAAAAGAGTGTTAATGAAGGTGACAGGTAAAAACCACATACAGATATCCTTAACAGCAACACATCAAAATATCTAGAAAACCGCATGCCACTCCTGATGGAGACAGCTATCAACAAGGAGTGGGAATAGGGACATCAGTGAGCAGTATCTCAAGTTCCCTGGTCTTCTAGTGTATGGGAGACTCAGAACTATGGGGAATCTCAGTAAAGTACTTAATACTACTAGGCTATGCTATCTGCTCAAGTCTATACTGACAAGATAAGCTACATTTTCCTATGTCTACCTTCATCAAATTCCAGGGGTTGCTGAAGCTGAGCGTGTGGTGCGCATGATGAACTTTGATAAACTAAATATTAACTAGAGTTTTATTGTCTCAGGAATACAGTTCCCTGAGGTTTTAGTGTAAGATCATCTTGGACAAATCTGTGGATAAATAGGAAATGTTATACACAACGTGAGTTTTAACTGCTTTCTCCTTTGCGGTAGATGGAGGTAAGAATAGTACTATGGGTTCCGTCTTTATTCTATTGAAAGGAAGTTGTCCTAAGGTCACCATAAAACTATGAGGAAGATGAACAAGATGTGCCTAAATAACTGAGTGTGTTAACTGTGTTAATAGGATCAAATGTTTGAAGATATAAAAAATAAATGTGGGGTGAAGGACAAGAAATACACTAATAATGAGAACTAAAGAAACTAAAACTGCCAAGAAAATGTCTATGATTAATACTGGAGAGACGTCTTCAATCGTTTTGGTAAAACTACAAGCGCTAAAGTGCTGTGCTACCACAGAGGGAATTCTCTATGCTGGCACTGTGAGTTACAAAACATAAGAGTGTCAAAAGGCCAAGGAAGAAGTAAAATAAAAACCAATTGTGTCAAAATTATATCTGCTAGAAAAAGCAGATACCAGAAAAAGGTTAGTGACCAGAAGACTGACTGCTTTGAATTAAAATCAAACTTTAAGATCCTGTAATAGAAGTGAATTGTACAATATAAAACACCATATGTACAAAATAAAAATTTTGTTAACTCTATAGAAATGAACATGTTTAGGAAGGAACTGCCCCTTCCTCTCGCCCCCCACTCCCCATGAACTGGCTCAGATGCATCAGTTTCCCATCTCCCAAAGCAGGAGAGATAATGCATCATTTTGGTCTCTAAGTCACTATACTTCACTCCAAAGAAGTAATGTATCATCTCATTCACCCATAAAATACAAGATGTTGACCATGTAGAAACTGAGAGGAAATCTCTCTGGGGGCTACCAGAGGTTAAAAGAGTAGGAGACAGAAGGTTGGTAAATGGGCACTAAGTTGCAGTTACATATCAGTAGTCAGTAAGAAGTTCTTGGAAACTGTAGCACAGTAGGGGTACTGTAATGATTGTGCACTGTCCATCACAAAAAGTTGTAGGAAAAGCTTTGAATGTTTTTGATGTGAGAGAGTAACAAATGTCTGGAGAGTTTTTTATACATGGCCTGAATACGGGATGTATATATGTAGCAAAACATTACATGGATCTCCACTAATAAGTCTGATTTCTTATTTTATGTATCAGTTAAAATACATTTAATTAATTTTTAAAAAGGCTATGTTGGGGTGGAGAGCTATTTCAGTGACTAAGAGTACTTGCTGCTCTTGCAGAAGACCTGGGGTTCAGTTCCCAGCAACCATATTAACTGGCTCACTACTGTCTTTAAATATGGTTCTAGGGAATCCAACTCCTTCTGACCTCTGCAGGAACTACATGGTGAACATAAAGAAAGGAGGCATACCCACATGAACATAAAAAAGAAAAAAATATTCTAAAAACTCAAAATAAAATAAAAGTAATTATGCTAGCCAATTATTACAAGCAGCTTAAGTTGATTGGCTCCCACTCAACTTGTCTGTGTCAGTAGTTGCTTAGTATATGTGTATTCCTCTGCATCCAACAGCAGGGTTCAGCTGAAACCTCATATTTAGTGGGAACAATGTAGAATGTGACTAACGAAATGGTGTATGCCAGTCTGGACAGTACCTTTAATTCCCGGTCTCAATATACAGCACTGTAGCCTCTAATGGCCTCCCTATATTGCTCATATGCATATTTGCACTACCAAGTAGATAGTTAAAAATCCAGTAACTACTCCAACTTATATATTATTGTTCTATCTTATGCCCTAAACTTATGATAAAAAACCTTGTCAATACTATAATCTTTAGTTGAAACACAGGGATACAGATTCTTGGCTTTTCCATTCTGCCTGTAGCACTGCTCCAGAGTAAACTCAAACAAAAAGAAAACATGAACCTTGATCCTCAAAACCATGCATTTGAACTTGACTGGAAAACGTGGGAACAGTGATATAATACACAACTCTGAGTAAACATACTACAGTTTTTTCCACTCCAGGATGTCTCATCACACACAGAAAGAAGCTATATGGGGATGGACAAATGGCTCAGTGGTTAAAAGCACTGGCTGGTCTTGCAGAGGACTTGGGTTTGGTTCTGGAGAACCCACATGGCCACTTACAACCGTCTGTAACTCAAGTTCCAGGGAATCCGACACCCTCTTCTGACCTCTGCAGGCATTGCACTCTGCGTGCACCTACATACACTCAGACAAAACACTCATGAAACAAACAAATAAACAAATAAATAAGTAAATAAATAAATAAATAAATAAATAAATAAATAGAAGCTATCTGGGAGGCAGGGGCTGTAGCTGCTGCTCTGTGTTAGGCAAGAAAATATGTAAACTAAATGAAATTAGCCAGGCATGGTGGTGCATGCCTTTAGTCCCAGCATTTGGGAAGCAGAAGCAGGTGGATCTTTGTGAGTTCAAGGCCAGCCTGGTCTACATAGCAACTTCCAGGACAACTGGGGCTACTGGGAGACCCTATTTCAAAAAGACCGAAAACATAAAAATTAAAATTAAAAAAAATGATTAAAAATAGACTAAATGAGATTAAGGTTTCCTTCATTATCTGTGAGTTGAAATGTTTTAAGGTGGACACATTAATCTACAAATGGCAGAACTAATATAACACTTTGATACAAAATGTCAATTATGAGGCCTGGAGAGTTGGCTCAGTGGTTAAGAGCACTGGCTGCTTCAATTCCCAGCACATGGTAGCTAACAACCACCTGTAACTCCAGTTCCAGGAAAATGTGACACCTTCTTCTGATCTCTGCCATTGCACAATGCAGGTACACTTACATACAAGCCAGCATAACACTCATATACATAAAATAAAAATAATAAAATATTTTTAATTGTCAATTATGAAATGCCTGGGGTTTTCCTACAATTACCAATTTTCTGGATTCTTGTATGATTCAGACAACAACATTATCCTTTTTGGCTTTTTTATACACTTTTAGAAAAATTAGTCTAATTTGATATACTCAAGTCAATCAATAAATAAGCTTCTCATATTTAAAAAAAGAGTAATGGAAGCTATTTCTAGAACGCATATGCTTAAAGTCCCATGTTTATAATTATAAGACCATATTGTTTAGAATAAATGGCTGCTTATCAGGAGCTCTGGGTAATTTCTATTTTAAGAAGCCCAGCACCAGTCTTGGCAGGTACAGGAACTGCCAACCCTGCACGTGTTTTTCAAAGGCTGATGCAACTCATAAAGGCCAAACTCAATAGTTCTCACTTCTACAAGTATTTCCACCTGCTTCCTGTTAGTATTAGTCGTTCTTAAGCTATGACATCTTAGGGACACGCAGGGTGCTCACAAGCAGCTCAGAGTAAGGAGTTCTTACAGCAGCTGAGCCGACACCTCAACATAATATCTGCTGCTTCTCTGCCTGGAGCTCCTCTGCTGCCTGCTATCAGCATGCTGTCACACCCTGCTCCCGCCTCCGTTTTCTCCTCTCCGTCCCCTCCTGACTTTCAGCCTTAGATAAATAAACGTGAACTCAGGTTCAACTTATTTTCCAGGTTATGAAACAAAGATAAAGTTGAGAAACACAGAGATAATGAGGAATAGGAGAGAGAAAGTGAGAAAGTGACAGAGAGAGAGAGAGAGAGAGAGAGAGAGAGAGAGAGAGAAAGATTTGTTGGCTCACATTAATTTTCCATCAAATTAAACATATTAAATACTAATCCCAATTTAAACACACATTCAATTAAAAAAGAAGAAGAAGAGGAGGAGGAAGAGGAGGAGGAGGAGGAGGAAGAGGAGGAGAAGGAGAAGGAGAAGGAGCACACAATATGGAGAAAACCAAATCAGTGTACTGCAACCATTTGCTTATGTGTTGACTCTCTCCTTCCACAAAGCTTCCCGCAACCTTCATGTCAAGCACTGTGCTGTGTAAAGGAAACACAAGAGATGAAGGAAACAGTGTCCCAGCCCTTCCAAAGTTTAGCATCTAATGACTGAAACAATCTCAGCCAGTGCAACAGATGCCCAGGTCATGATCCATCTGTTTTTGTTTCTCCACTACCTGACAATTGGGACACCAACAAGCAATTTAATGTCACCCCAGATGGGGAAAGGTGCATTTCAGTGCTGCAGGTTTGATATTAGCCCAATTCAATAAAGCTATAGTGAATACTTAAAGTGAAGCTATGTAAAACTGTTTAAACAATTGGGACTTTGGAGACTTCAGACTCATAACCAAACATGGGTTTAAATTCTAACTTCAAATCCACAAAGCCTTCTGAACCAAGTCTTTGTATAGGCAATGTGGGAAAAAGTACAAAATGACTCCTTTAGAACATCTGCCTCTCAGTCAGTTTGAACATATGGCTTTGAGTCCGGGCTCAGCATAGTAGGCACCCATTCAATAAATACCTACACGTGTTCCCTCTCACTCTACTCTGCTACTCAACATGTCGAGACTGAAAACAGAAGCTGCGTGAGACCAAAAATACCAACAGTTGGCATGCGGCAAAAAAAAAAAAAAGGAAGAAGAGTTTTAATTTTAATGTGATTTTATCAATTAATTTGATCGTTTATTAATTATTTAAAATAAGTATGTATTATGAATTCAGATGATAAATTTTAAAGTAAAATTGATATTTTTACCCATTGTGCATCATAATTCCCATTTTATTACTTAAACTTGTAAATACTACTTGGAAAGGATAACACTTCTGTATTAACCAGGTTCCTTTTTTTTTTGTTTTTTTTTTTTTTTTTTTTTTTTTTTTGAGGTGAGGACTGAACCCAGGGCCTTGTGCTAACTAGGCAAGCACTCTACCACCAAGCTAAATCCCCAATCCCTAGAATTTAATTTTATTGTTACAGTAACTCTTTGCTTGTGAGTACATTATAAAATAGAGTTTAGAAATGAGCAAACTCAACTTATGGGTATTAGCAACACAATTTTGATTTACAGTATTTACCTGCTATAAAAGTTTCCCATTGATGTTATAAGACATTGTCATAGTCTCCATGTCTTAAACCACCACAAATGTATTATCTTGACATTCCGAAGGTCAAAAGATTGAAATAGGTTTTACTAGGCTAAAATCAAGGCATGGGCAGATCAAATTCCTTGTTGACACTCTAGGGAAGAATCAAGCTGTTTTTCAGGGCCCACATCCCCTTTCCATCTTCAAAACCAGTTATGTCCCGTTGAGCCTCCTTTGGGTTGCCTCTTTCTGTCTTCCTGTTCCAAATTTCATTTTCCTAGACTACACTGGACCCACTCAGACAATCCATAAAAACCCCTTATTTTCATATCAGGTCAGGGATGAACAACCTTGATGTGGTGCGCTGCCTCAGTTTCCTTTTGCCATATACCATAATATATTCACAGATTCACACTGTTTACATTTGGGGAGGCCTAAGTGAGTGGCTTACTCAAGTTACCATTGTATTTTATGAATTTAGCTATGGAATGCGGTTCTAGTTTATGGATTATTTCTTATAATTTAAACTTACATACTTGCATTATAACATCCCTTGTACCAAACCTATACCTGTGGCTTTATTCAATCCTTGTAGCAAGTAATTGAAGATCTTTGTGTGTGGTTTTTTGTTTTTATTTTTATTTTTTGGTCTTTTTGAAGGATTTTTAAATTGTATTTATTTTTATTTTATGTCTATGAATGTTTTGCCTGCATGTGTGTAAGTTCACCCGTATTGTACTGTGTCTGTGGAAGACAGAAGAAGGTGCCGGATCCCCTGAAACTAGAGTTACAGACAGTTGTTTGCCACCATGTGGGTGTTTGAACCCACATCTTCTGCAAGAACAGTCAGTGCTCTTAACCACTGAGCCATCTCTCCAGCCCCATAATTGAGGATTTTAACTTTTTATTTGCTATTTTCTTTCACCTCATCAGTTTGTTCTCTTCAGCCTAGTATAGAACTGCCTGATGCAATGTAGGACAGTCAGTTAATTTCAGATAAACAAGTATTTTAGATGTCATAATTATGCAAAACACACTTAAAACAGTTATCTGTCACCTGTCGGAAATTAATATTTAATTGAACATCTGTATTTTTATTTAAGAAATTTGGCAATTCTAGAATCATGTTTTAAAACCTAAGTCTTGGAAATATTGATTTAATATATGCTGAATTTAGATGCAACTTGGAATTGATAGATTTCAACAGCATTCCATAAAGAAATAGAATATTCTATTATTTAAAATAATAGTTGTCTTTGTATATATATTAACAATTCCTAATTTGATTTAGTATTTGAGGAAATTAAATTTTAAGGATTTACTATGAAATTTTACTGTAAAAGCACCATGTATATGTTCCTTTATTTTTATAATTTATGGAACATTACAGTTTGATAATTGAGGAGCTGACTTGAAGTGGACCAACTCTTCTAAAGTAAAGTACTCAAACTGAGGAATTAGATATAAAAGAGAGCTTAAGTGATTAAAAAACGCAGGATTGAGTCCCTTTGTAAATTGCTCTTCATTAAACTCTGTACAAGTACAGAGAAATCCAAACACTGTTATCAGTTTCTGTAAAACTGAACTAGAATTTGTAGGAGCAGCTGGGAAGACCTCTGATACACACACAAAAAAAGTCCATATACAAATGTAATCGATATAGGGATGGTTTCAAATAAGAGGAGAAGATTCTTCAGAATTGTATTTATTTGTTTTTCATCTGTATGACTATTCTGCCCATATGTATATGGGTTAACCACATGTGTGTAATGCCCATGGAAGCCAGAAGAGAGCGATGAATCCCCTGGAACTGGAGTTGGTAGGAACCATGGAGAGCTGCAAACTGAACCCAGGTCCTCTGCAAGAGCAACAAGCACTCTTAAGTAACTAGCCAACCCTTCTTCAGAATTTTAAGTGGCTGAAAATAAATGCTTGGTCTTACAATGGAAGACACTGGAAGGTGGCATCATACTGTAGTAGTGAGAGTAGATTAGGCAAGCATCTATGGTTTCCTGATACACCATGTGACTCTGATAGAGGAGAGGCAAGAGAGAATGCCCTTTGGTATAATAAATGATCACGTGGGACAGATTTAAGGTTTTACAATCTGCAAAAAGAATATGAGAATCAACTTGATAAAGAGGCTGCGCTTCATGAATTCACAATATTAATGGATTAAACTGAAAAAATGCTGCAACGTATATACCTTTCTTTATCTAAGGCATGTTTCAAAATTATCTCAAAGTGAATTTCACTTTATTGAAATGTATTTTTATATTGGCTGACATTATACAAGCATATCTGTTTGTCTCCAGAAAATAAATTATTGTTCTTAATCACACATTAGAAATGAAACTATTCTTTTAAAAATAACCAAGTTAAAGATGGCTTCCTGATAGAAAATGTTACAATACGGGAAATAAGAAAAAAAATACTACAAACAAACTGAATTATAACATGAGTCTATTTAGACTCACAAATACTTCACTGAAAGTTAAAAAAAATGAAATAATTGATATTATATAACTAGACTCTACTTTTCCAAACCACGTAAGAAAGAATATTTAGTGTTTGTTTTCAGCTAGATTTTTTAAAAAATTCTATTTATTATTTTTATTTTATGTGTATATGTGTATTGCCTGCATGTAGGTAAGTGCACCCGTGTCATGCAATGCCCTCAGAGGTCAGAAGAGGCTGTCGGATCCCCTGGGACTGGAGTTACAGACAGCTGTTAGCTGTCATGTGGGTGCTGGGATTCGAACCTGGGTCTTCTGCAGGAACAGCCAGTGTTCTTAACCGCTGAGCCATCTCTCCAGCCCCTAGGCTAGATTTATAATAGAAGAAAATTATGCTATAATTGGAGAAGACTTTCATAAGACAAAAACTTAAAATATGTGAAGTACATAAACTCATTCGCACAAAAGTGGGGCAAGCAGAGGTAGAGAACGCCAAAGGGGATGATGTTAGCTGGCATGAGCAATGGAGGGCCATCTGCTCTTCACCACTATCACAGTGTTGGTAAGAGGGCTTCTTCTCTTTGCTCAATGTTCAAGTCAATCCCATGTGCTAAACGCTATTGATATCTGAATTTTACAAATGTGACCTGAGACTTAGAGAAGTAACATGTGCAGCATCACTTAGTGTAGTATCACAGAAGGCTATGTACAGAGCATTCGGGCTCAGAAGCCATGCTTGCCCACCATGATGCCTCCACGTAGCAAACTGAATGCAATTCACTTATTCAAGGTGTTACTTAAAACAATGCAGAGTTCATCACTAGCATACAGGTGATTAGTTAGTACTTGTCTTAAAATACTGACTGTTGGCCTTTATTTTAAAAAATATTTGCATTGATTTGAGAATTTCATACAATAGACTTTGATCATCTTCAGACCCTATCCCCTCTATGTCCCCATCTTACTACCCTCTCCGGGCTTCATATACTCTTTTTCTTTTAAGATCTATTGAGCCTAAACTGTTTCCTATACAAGCTTGGGTATGGGTCTATCCTTCATTGAAAATTCAGCTATAACTCTCCTTAAAATCTCCATGGAAGATTGGTGTGATAGCATAAAAGCTTGAGGGATGAAAAGTCTGATAAAAGCAATTGCTTTGAAATGCTTCAAGCCCAAGACTAACAGCATTTAATTATTAACATTCTAATAACTAAGAACATTCTCAAAGAAAGAGAAATCTCATATCTAAATTTTGTATTTGAATTAAACCTCAACCTCCTTTTTTTCCAAAAAAAAAAAAAACTTTTTCTTGTTCCCATTCCCAAGGTATTTTAAAGCAATAGCTTTCACTTAGGTCTACAGGTTGAGTGACAGTACAAAAGGAAAAAAGAAAAAAGAAAGAAAAAAGAAGTGAGAGGAAAATCAAAGACATACAAGGGAACTACTTAACGAATTCTTGTTATCAATACTTCGGGATTTGTCCAGAGAGAACTGCTTAGCAGACATCATTTTCCTTCTTTTAGTCATTGTATGAGAGTGGTTTATGAAAAAAACTAATGTTGGGGGGGAATCAAAATCAATCCCTTGCAAGAGATTACACATTAACTTCTCTGGGGTTGCATCAAATTCTCTCAGCTCAAGTTTTTCTAGCAGAGAAAAAGCTATTTGAATGCAAGACATGAAGGAAGGAGTGGAATTTGCAAGAGAAGCAAAATCAGATGAGCTAGAGAATGCTTGCCTGCTGTAGGCTATGCCCTTCTGCTTTTTCTTTTGTTCTTTCTTTTCAACTAGAGAGCAAAGATATTGAGAAATTCATGCACTGAGTGTCTTTTCCATTTTCCTGTCTAAGATATCTCATAAAACTGAAAGGAACATATGGTTTGAGTAGATGCCCCATAGGCTTCTTTGGAAAAGTAATTCAGATTCTAGATCATATGTTTATATCGTGCAATACCGATGTGAATGAACTTGGCTGAGGTTTATGAGACCAATAATCTGCCTTAAGTATATTTATCTTTGAAAATACTTTGTGTATTCATTTGTATCCTCATTGCATGTGCTTAGCGATCTTCCTGTACATTTGGTTAAAAATTAGGTCATGTCTGTATGAGCTTGACCATTTCTTAAGTAGCTGTCATTCTTCTCTATAATAAGAGTATTTTATAATTACAGACTAGATGTCCTCATTTCATTTGAGATGAAGAAAATAAAATTCAGAGAAGATAACTTGCATGATCAGAGCCAAAGCCAGGAGAAAAGAACCTCCATTTCCTGTCTCTCAAATCAAATGTTCTCTCCACGGCTGTCTTTTATTCAGTTTCTCAAATACATCAAAACAGACTTGGCTTGAAGATGTTTACCACTTTCTTTTCATCCAGTTTAATGAATACTTTTACCTGAGATTTGTGAAGCATACTGACAAGCATTGTGGTGCTGAAAGGAGTAAAAATTTGGAGAACTATAGAAGAATTATATTTATTACCTCTTCCTAAAGAGTTACTAAAAGTTTGGAACCATAGATGCATGAATAATAAAAGACATAAATCTGGAATTGTAAAACAATAGAAATCTAGAGAGTATACAGTGATTTAGAAATTGTAATATTTGTAAAAATGATTTCATGATTTGGCAAGAAAAATAACTTCACTAAAATGAAATGCAATGCGGCAAAGACAAAGTTAGGAACTTTTAAGCTTTAGCATATGATGGATAGAAAATAATTTTAATTGAGAACCCTTCATAGGATTATTGGCAGCATGGACAAGAATCTTTACTGAGGTTATTTTTGCTGAATTTTTACTGAGAGTTTTCCTGTAATTCTGCATTTCAATCCATGTACTCCTCTTGTGTATCCTAAGTTCAGTGCACATCTGGCTCAAACAATGCTGTCAGTATTCAATAGGGTGAGGATGTTAAATGAAATGCGATTGAATGAGAACTATGAAAGAACTGACAAAGCAAAAACGTCAAATAAGTTGTAACAGAAATCTGAAAATCACTGCCAAATAGCAAGACAAGCAGATTAGCTCTTACATCCCAGCTGTAGCCACAGAATGGACTAGGGATGTGACCAGTGATGAAAAGAATACGGTACAGTCGACACTACAAAGGAACAATACAATTACATAATTCAGTAGCAGAAATGAAGCAGGGCTAAAGGGAAGAAGTCTGGGTCAGCTGCCTTTGAATCTCTGAAATGCAGATTCAATGTTTGTGGAAAAGAAACAGGATAGAAATGAAGCACACAGGAGAAATACAAATTCAAATATAGAAAGCTCAAGACTATGTCCAGTAAGTTCAACCCCAAGTCTACTTTAGGTACAAACACAAAAATTCTTAACTTTCCTCAGAATTAGTTTCAGAGTCTCTTTGAGGATTTGTCTTTTAGAGATGAAAGGAAATGCTTTTAAATATTAAGATTTTTAACCAGGTTTCTGGCATATAAGGGAAATTTGCAAAGTAGTGAGTATTTTTTTTTTTTTAATACAAAGATGCATTTATTTAGCTCATGGTTCCAAAGGGAGCCCATAATGGCAGAGCAGAAAGCTGAGTGATCACATCTTCAGGCAGACACAGGAAGTAGAGACTGGAAATCTGTTAGGGCATAAGAATTCTCAAAGCCTACCCCCTATAATGTGCTTCCTCCAGCAAGGCCACACCTCCTTAAACCTACCTCCCAAAACAGCGCCATCAAACAGGGACAAAATGTCCAAATACTTGGAGTCCATGGAGGACATTCTCATTCAAATCACCAGGTTTGAAAGGTTAAAAAGCATAGCTAACTGTAAATATTACTGTGTTTAGATTTTTCCATGGCCCTTTGTGTTTGTCTCTCTAAGACAAAACTAGTGGAAAAGGATAATTGCCATCTGGGAAAGGACTATTCATTCCATATCTTCTGGTTAGAGTTTTATTTCAGCAACACTAGCCACCTTGCTTCCTTCTCTAACTTAATCCACTTGATTACATTAAAAATACTTGCTTGTCTACTATATCCTAGTGGGACAAGATGGGATTTAATACCAGCCAGTTAGACATTCTGATATTTCTTATATAAAAAGTTTGAGGCTAAGTGGGGCTGGAGAGATGGCTCAGTAGTTAATAGCACTGGCTGCTCTTGCTGAGGACCTGGGTTCTATTGTCAGCACCCACATGGCAGCTAACAACCATCCATAACTCCAGTTCCAGAGTATATGACACCCTCTTCTAGCTTCTGTGGGCATTACTTGACATGGGTACACTTACATATATGCAGTTAAAACACTCATATACATAAAATAAACAAATACATTTTAACAAAAGAAAAAAAATTGAAGCTAAGTGGTCTAAACAAGTATTTACAGCAAGAAGTAAGAACAGCAACAAAACAGTATTTACTATCTGGCTGGTAACTATAAATAACTATGGGATAGATGACTGAATAATGAAGTTCTTTTCCTTTGACTGGTATTTGAAATATATATCAGATTCAACAATTGAATTATATATCCACAAAATTCATTTGGTGAATCTCAAATTCCTTAATATGACTATATTTGTAGTGACTATTTTAAATAAGATAGTTCTTGTCTTTTAGGTAGCTTATTTTCACACTTTGAGTTTCTTTCAAACTTCAGCTTTGTATTGTGCCAGCTACTTTTGAGTAGGAGAATAGTGCTTAAGAAACAATGATGGACAAGCCTATCTAGCAGAAACCACACAAATGATGAGCACCTCAAGGGCATGTTGCCTGGGAGAAAGGCCAAAACCAGGGGCAACTGGAGCACAAAAAAGATGAGGTGAAGACGTCAAAGAAACAGGAGACAGCAGCTTGGTTTCCTGGAGCGCAGAGGAGAGGATGATATAAAAAGAAGGGCATGTCTCAAAGCTGCATATGGACTGTGTATAAATCACTATAGAATATGCCAAGTAGAAAACAGAGTTTAGAACCCTTCTTTGGAGATGTCTATTATAATCCTGCTACTGACCACCTCTACCCACTGCAGATTCTCTTGCCATCTATAAGATATTTTTGCCTTCTGAATGTACTTATTTAATACTCTATCACTATCCTTAAAAATAAGTAGGCAGTATAATCAAGTGTTCAATAAAGTCTGGTTTGATTGGGCATTTTAGCAGGAGAAATGTATCAGTACCATTTTCAGTTCAGCAGAGGTAGATGAGAACTTTCGAGAAAAACGGTTGGCAGGAGGAAGACTCGTCTACAGTTCTGTGTGTGTATGTTTGTGTGTGTGTGTGTGTGTGTGTGTGTGTGTGTGTGTGTGTGTGTATGTGTGTAGTGAGAGCTTATTGTAATTAAAAATCTTTTTAAAAACATGATAGACGCCTAATTCATCTTTAAAACAAACAAACGGGGTTTGGAGAGATGGCTCGGTGGTTAAGAGCACTGGCTGCTCTTGTAGAGGACCCAGGTTGTTTCCAGCACCCACATGGAGGCTTACAACCATCTTAACTCCAGTTCCAGGAATCCGTTGCTCTCTTCTGACCTCCATGGGCACTGCATGACACTTACATACATGCAGATGATACACTCATACACATAAAATAAAAATAAAATAAATTTAAAAAAATAAAAAACAAAAAATAGAATCTCAAACCTATAGTCAGTATTGATGTTAATGTATTGGTTCAAAACTAACCCTATTTACAGGATTCAGAAACTTGCCAAAGTACAAAAGCATTCAGATTACCATAAGGACTCACTAATACGACTTTTAAAAAATAATCTTAAAGAGACAGTAAGGAAACTAATTTTACATGCAAGTCACTTAAACTTACAATAAAATGAGATATATTGTAAATTAGAATAAGAAAAGAAACTGAGTAAATTTAGCAATGACAAAAATCAAGATTTCCCTAAAATTTGCCCAGGGCTCATTTAATAGTCACATTTACTAAATAAAAATAGTGATTATATATTTAACTGTGATCCATCTTTTAGAATTAATTTGACTTCATATCAGCCATTTAAATTTAGTTTAGGGGTCAGGAAAGTTTCTCAACAGATAAAGCAACTTGCTGTGAAGTCTAAATCCCTGAGCTTGATTCTTGAAACCTACGTGATGGAAGGAGAGAATCAACTCCCACAAGTTGTCACACACACACACACACACACACACACACACACACAATAAATGCAAATAATTTTCTCAAATTTATTTCATTATTTAGTAGATTCGTTCACTAACAGCTATAATCAACAATGTATTCTCCATGCAACATTTTCCTTGCTTTTATTTATGAAAACTGATTTTTACCTGGTTTTAAGCTTGCGATCTCATATAAGCTTCTTCATTCCTGGCTAAATGCAGTATTCAGAACTTTAAAGGAACGGCTACCTTGTGTTATAATGACAAAAACTTAGACTTGGGATATAACTTGAAAGTAGCATTTGCCTATCAGAAGTGAGGCTTTGGATTTGATCTCCAGAATTGCTTTCTTTATTTTAGGACAGACCAAGAGAAAACATTGGCCCTTTCTGAAGCACGATGTGGGGGAACCCTTGCAGCTGGCATAGAGCTTTTGCTATTGCAAGCTCACACACCACAAGCACATCGGGTTCTGTTTGATCTTCTGGTTTCCAGTTCAGTTTGACATGAGTCCAAATATTTCTTGCCGGGATTTCTTCAATAAACTGGTTTTGCCTTTTTCTTATCTTCACGAATTATAATTCATACAATTCACTAAGGTCAGAGAAATCTTATAATGTGTAGCTGTACTGAGATTATACCAATGCTCTGAATGATTCAAATATGTTCAAGTCCCTGGAAAATAAAATACAAGCTTGGTGCAGAATCTTTCCAAGGAATGGCTCCCAATTAGCTGGCTAGTCTTCTTTTCAAGTTATCACGACAAATGTCCACACTAGGAACTACTTTTTCACTGTAAACGATGTGGTCGCCTAGTTCTCTTGTGGCTATTCCAAACTTAGGATAGTTTCTCACTCATAACCTCTGCAAATGATGCCTGCCTTTCCCTTTCCTGAATGTTTAAACTCAGACTTACTATGCTCTAGAAAGCTGTTTCCTTCTGTTTCTCCCAACCCCACCCTCTTGCTAAATTTTAATTCTACCTATTTCCTGGAGACTTTCTTCATCCCCCAAAAGGACATGATGCTCTCTTCCCCTAGCCATCTCTGTCTCAAAGACTTTAATTGTCCCACTCTGCCTTGTATCAGTCACCTGGGTACTCCCTACTTGCTCCTAATTGATGTTAAGAAACTTAATAGCTTCTTATTTATTTTTTCATTTTCTTAAACACTAAGAAATCCAGAAAAGATGTTTTCATGTGCAAATATTTAATAAATATATCTGATGAAGTGAAATCACCAGCTGTAAGCTAATACTTAAAATTTGGCTCACAAATGGATTAACTTCAGAATCTCATGACTCTTACAGGAGAGGAAATTCAGAAAACATTAGTAATGAAAAACATTTTTGAGTTATTTTACAAATTCAAAATGATTTACACATATACATATTTAAAAGATTTTTTAACTGTGGTAAATATTGGAAGTTACTATGTGAAGATATATGTACTCATGTTGTCCTAAAGAAGCTTTCTTGAGATCTGCATTTAGCCGCTACTGTATATAATTATATTACCTATGGGTTTAACTGTGAAATAAAATATAAGAATTTGTCAGAGAAAAGAAACTCTCCATTACCCATTTACCCATCTTCTGATGTCATTCTGTAGAACTAATAAGCTTAAATACCTTTTTGTTTTATTTAATTTTTATAGCTGTTCAAACAATGCACTGATGTGTCTGGGGTCTCTGTTTTAGATGGTTCCTGTCAGCCACTCACAGCAGAAGGTAGATGATGTGATGGGCTGGGACTCTGCCCTCTTGCATCCGACTTACAGACTTCCTTATTTTTTGAGTCATATTAATATTTTTTTTTGAGACAGGGTCTCCCTGTAGCCTCAGCTGGCCTGGAACTTGTTATGTTGCCCACACTGGCCTTGATCTCAAGAGAGATTCGCCTGCTTCTGCTGGGATTAAAAGGATGTGTCACCACACCCAGCTGTATTACTATTTTTAAAATACAGTATTAATGTTATTTACATTCATACTTGAATTGATTTATTCAAGTAAATTAATTCTTATTCCATGTTTTGTTTCCAGGATCCTTATAACAATGTAGGATCTTTAGAAAGTATGATTGCTGTTATATTTGATGAGAATTATTTCCTTCAGAGTCAACCAACACATAATTAGACTTACAGAAAAGATAAACATAAATATTAAAATTATGACTCTTTAGCCAGACCCAGTGGAAAATGCCTGTAATCCCAGCTATATAGTAGGTTGAGGCAGGATTGCAAGTTCCAGACCTTCCTGGGATATCAAATGAATTCAGGGCCTTACTGGGCAACTTACTGAGACTCTGTTTCAAAGCACAAGATTTAAAAAGGGTAGGTTTGTAGTTCAGTTGTGCGGTGTTTGTCCAGCAAGTGTGACACCCTGGTTTTCAACCCCCAGAAACACACACACACACACACACATGCACGCACGCACGCACACACACACACACACACACACACACACAAATGTACATACTTTAATAGAAAGAAAAAAAAGAAAAGAAACCTGTTTGTAAATTAAAAATAGCTAAAGGGATCTCAAAAATCCTCTTCCAGTGGCTTCTAAATTTATTTAGTTCTACTAGGCTATATGTAATTTCATGGCCCCTGTCTCATATCTCACACACATTTTTATTGTTGAGTCATATCTACATTTAGATTATTTCTCGCCCATCTTTGTTTCTGCTTTCTTCTTCCACAAATTTCCTTGATACATGTTGCAATCCCACCCACCCTCATGTGGGAACATTCAGTATTTGATTGGTTCTCTCTGACAATTCCAAATGTTAAAATTCTAGTGTCTTCTGAGAGTTTTTCTTTGACAATGAGTTATTCCGTTTCACTTGTTTCTCAGACTTTATGATTATTCTATTGATCACCTTCAATATTCTAAAATCCATGGCTATTAACATATAATTATGATTGCCAGGCCAGGCTAATTGATGAAGATTACTGGTAGAGGCCATCTTCTGTTATTGGGAGAGCTGTCTATAGACTTGTGAGATAATGACTGTTTTAACCTGACTGGATTCTTTAAAATGTGTGGACACTAACATGCAAGTGGAGTAGGTACCTAAGGCAGCAGGAACCTGTTTTAAGAGTTACTAAACCTATCTATAATAAGAGACTTACATTTCCTGTATAATATCTCCATCAATGATATAAACATACTTCAATTCTTCTTTTTCTATGCCTTATACCCACACCAGACTTCCTCTGTCAGATACTTCTTATTCATTATAGGACATAATTTTCACATTCACTGTTCTTACACTGAAGTTTTATCAGAAAGCAGAAATTAGGGGATCATTATTCTGAAATGCATTTTCTTATATATTTACCTGATGGTCATTATACCTTAGGGTTATTGTTGACTTTTTGTTTGGAAGTTGTTTAGGACTTTCATGGTAAGACCTACATATGTTTCCTGGTTAAAGTCCTTTCTTTTAATTGTTCTGTAAGTCACAGGAAACCGTTTTCTCTTTTTAATTTCAACTTATTTTATAAATCCTATTTTGGTTGTAAAAATAAATATTATATTTCTCATTCTTTCTCTCTCTCTCTCTCTCTCTCTCTCTCTCTCTCTCTCTCTCTCTCTGTCTCTCTCCCTCCCTCCACATTTCATTGTTATCTTAGGGGTTGTGGTGTATTTTTTGGCCAACCTTTACTTTCAGCTTGAAGCCAGACACAGTTTTGATTGATTGATTGATTGATTGATTGATTTAAATATGATTTTCATGTCTTTCAGGTAGGCTGAAATTTTACATATTATCCATATTTTAAAGTGGGTATTATTAATCAATTTGTGATATAACATTTAAATATATTTTTTTTATTTCTAATCATTAAATTGTATATATGTTTTGGCCAAAGGGACTATTGCTTATTATCTGCTCTTTCTGGTACCCTGAATGAGACATAAGCATCTATTGAGTAATGGAAAACTCAATTTCAAGTTGCAATAAAAAAATGAATCACCACATTCTGTATTATCAACAGTCTGGGCAACTTAGTGTTTTATCTACATATAAAAATTTTTTTTACATGACATACCTCTAAATATTTTAAAATAAAGCCATGGTCTATATATTTTAAAAATCACATTTAAGTATTAATCAAATCTAGTATTGTAGAACTTTGAAGTCCTAGTAAGAACTAAACCATTTTCATGAGGTACGTTAGCTGTATGATCAAATTCCCAAGATGAGAATCTAATGGTCTGTATGATTAAATTACTGTAATTTGGGAATAGAATATTTAAATCTTTTGTAAGTTCAGATCATCTTAAATGGAAAGAAATGCTTACATTAAGTAGTCCTAGACTGATAGCTTCCTCCAGAAACCAAAAATTAGGACTATAGAGTCTAAAGAGGATTCATTGAGCAAATCTTTATGTGCTGTCAAATAAGACAAGTATACTCAAAAAGAATTGTTGTGAATAAAGTTGGACAACTGTATATAAATTATGTAACACAACTATAAACAACAAAACACTTATACAAGGCAGAATTCCCTAATGAAATCCCCTTCCCAGACTACCTATATGTTTCCCATATCCCCTTCTCTTCTAAATATTGATATGCATATTATTTAATTCAACTGCAAAAATGAGATAAAGTAAATGCTTTCTTTTCAATTACCAATTTCCATGTTTTCCCCCCTTCTAGAATGACATTAAAAAATCCTGGTATACTTGACAATGTGTAGAAACAAGCTACGACAACCTGAAATAGTTCTATAACTTGGGACATCATTGAAGTCTTCAAAATGATTCATTTGCAAGTGAACATAAGAAAGAAAAGTGCTATACAGTTCTTCAGCTGATAGTACAACATACAATGTAATTATAAGGAACAAGTGCAGATACACGAGGTAGGCATTCATCACTCGCTCCACCTTCCTCCCTTTGATGGGAGTGGAGACGGATTAGAAGACAGGTGCACCTGAAGAAGGACTCTGATGAAGCTATCTGTTCTGTGTCTTTCTTCATCTCTGTCCATGTTATGTAGACATTGGTACCTTAGGCTTTTCATGACTCTCTAGACTCGTGTGGACTGTTCTTTAGAGCAGGAATCGTATTGCTAGTTGCACAACTACCCCTCACAACTCTTGTTAAAGCTATTCACATGTCCAATTAAAATAAAATGATTTGGGCAACTGCTTTTTGAGGACACCGAACTTTCCTTACATTTTTCTGCTAAATATTTGAAGCCAGATATATATTTCCTTGGGAACAACTTTTTCCCCTAATCCTGCAGATTCCTGGCTCTCTCTCAGCCCTCTTTGATTGCTATATTCACATATCAACATGTAAAGGCACATGTCCATGCTTGACAAAACACTTCTGGTGAGATGGCTTCATAGACCAAGTCTAAATGGCTAGAGAAATGGAGACAATTGTGTATATAAATCAGATGAGATCTTTGAAATCAGATCATTTTAATATGTTAGTGACTGTCTTAGTTACTTTCTAGTGCTGTGATAAAAACACTGATTAAAACCAACTTAGGGAGGAAAGGGTTTTTTTTATCCTACATTTCCCAGTCACAGTTCATTGCTGAGAGAATTCAGGGCAAGAACTCAGGACAGTAATCTGGAGCACAGACCATGGAGGAACCCTGCTCACTGGCATGCTACCCTAGCCTGTGCTTGGCCTGCTTTCTTACACAACACATAACCACCTGCCAGGGGTGGCACTGTCCACAATGGGCTGGGCTTATCCATTGTCCTGGTTTGTTTCTTCATTGCTGTGACAAAACACTGTGACGACTACCAACTTGGGGAGGAAAGGGTTTATTCAGCTTACATCTCCCAGGTCTCAGTTCATCAGGGAGCCCAAGGTAGGAACTCAGGGCAGGAACCTGGAGGCAGGAGCTGGAGCACAGGCCATGGAGGAAAGCTGCTTACTGGCTTGCTCCCCTGGCCCCTGCTCAGCCTGCTTTCTTATGCAACACAGGCCCACCTGCCCAGGGGTGGTACCTCCCACATTATTCATCAAGAAGATGCCCCTCAGACATGGCCACAGGCCAGTCCAATAGATGCAATTCCCCAGTTGAGGCTCCCTCAACCCAGGTGTGTCAAGTTGACACTAAAGCTATCCAGCACACCCATATAACTCAACAATCAAGAAAATGCCACACAGACATGGCCACAGTCCAGTCCAATGAAGGGAAATTCTCAGTTGAGGGTCTCTCTGCCCAGATGTGTCAAGCTGACAACTGAAACCTGAAACTGGAGCTATCCCCACAGTCAATACACACACACACACACACACACACACACACACACACATATATATATATTATCCCCAGCAGCTAGAGCTCACTATTTAGATCAGGCTGGCCTCAATCTGCCTCTGGAGTGCTGGAATTAAAGGAATGTACTACCATGCCCAGTTTAAACAAGACTTTATTTCTGATGTGACATTTTGCCAGGTGCTGAAGATAAATGGTGAGTAAAAGCAAATAAGTTCCCTGTCTTCATAGGTGACAGTTTAATGGTGTGTTACACACTTTTCCTAATGCACAAAATTGTGAAACTCTACAAAACGAGACTGAGATATCTATTAGTGCAAAAAATTTGATGTGACAAAAGATTCTATAAAAAGTAAAGCATCTTTTTGCCCCTTCCCAGAATATATACAATTAAGTGTACCCTAGTTTGAGAATAGGAGTGACCAGAGACAGAACATGATTGTCTTACAGGACTCTAGAGTTCAATCTGTAGGATTCGGAGCAATATAGAAATATACCCTCTTGCTTGTGTTTCTCAGCAAGTTTGGCAGATCTAGAAATTCATTCAAGCTCTGATTCTCCAGAGCTTACACACTTCTATACTTCCCTGTGACCCTGAACCTCTTAGCCCTGCACTCTTCTTTGTCTACACACATTGACATAAGGAAATCAAGGGAAGAGGCAGAATATTCAATCAGAGAGTTGTATGAATTCTGCTTTGTTTGTGAATTTTATATAGCATGAAGGACAACTATTAAAGTTGCAGTTTTGTCTTCCTATTATATATTTAGTAAACCTATATCATAATAAATGTTAGTGGCAAATTAATTTGGAAGACTATATGTGGCCAATCATTTAAATGGGAAAAAATTCAGGGCGGAAACATACAACAAAGGCCACAAGAAGTACATAAAAGACACATATTATGTACTAATCTTTTAAATAATAGGATGACATTTGCATCATTATATTATGTCATTAGGATAGAAGCCATTACATTCATTCATTCAACAGATGCTTGCTGACAATCTATTATACAAAGGCCCATGTCTTGATATATTATGTCATATATATCCTAATATACATATATATCTTATATACGAATATAATATATATTCTTTCACATATAACAGATAAACAAGTCTTATGGTCTACAAGTTTATACAGGATGGTATTTATAACTAAGAAGAGAAATTAAGGGAGCATATTTAGTAGAAGCTGAATTGAGTTTTGAGGTAGATGCTGCACCAGGCATCCTTAGGGAAGGGGACGATGGCTCTAGACGTATTCATTCTGTTTTTGTTTTGCAGCGGATATGTCTATCTTTGAGCTTTATTTTTTTCCCACTCTGACATTGTGTTGATTTTTCTTCCAATCCTCTATGCTCCTTATAGCCTGGAAATATCATAACCCTTATGTGGTTATCTGTATTTTGTGAACCCAATTAGTAAAGATAAAATATGTTTAAGACATTTCTGCCACCCTATCGGCCTCTATCCACTACTGAGCATTCTTTTCCTGACTATTATGCTAATGATTTTAAATACTTTTTTGACTTTTCAGCACAATTACGTGAGTTTGGTTTTGCCTATAGCCATGCCTCAGTAATTCCATGTTTCCTTCATATTGTTTTGCTGGAAGAAAAGGAAAAGTGAATTTATTCCATGATTTAGTAGAATTCAGTTCTGTAAACAAATGATGTCATTATGAATCTAAAGAGCATCTGGAGAAATTAACTGATGTTTGTTACTGAATGCAGACACAACACACGTCAGAGAGCTATCAGTCTTTATGATTCTGCTATTGTTATCTTTTTATAACTATAATTTGATTTTACAGAAATGTTTCCTCCAAAAGAATCTATGTACATTCAACTATTTTTGCTTTTGCTTCTCGCTTCATGTCATTTTAGAGAGACCCGCACAGTTAGAGCTTTTCTTCTATAGACACTATTCTAAGAAGGTGTGTTCATGTACACACTGGAAGAAATTTTGCTCTTACAGCTGTTTTCCATGCTATGAATTCCATGTTCCTAGTGCATGGTTATCAATGCATACTTCTTTCGTTTCTCATCTTGAATCTCAGTGTCTTCGCTACCTTTGAGCCTGGCATCTCACTGGTGCTGGCGGCATCACGAAGGCCTGGGCTGGGAGCCAAACTGAGCCTTACAAGGACACTTGGACAGGCAGACTGACATGGGTTCAATAATTAGCACAACGCTGAACACAGGCTCAATAAGGATCTGATGAATTAATGGATGGATGTGTTGCCCAGCTTCTGTAAATGCTTCATGTTGAGAACATGGGGCTAATTGGATGAGCACTGTAAATGAAACCAGGGGAGCGTTCAGGCTGTTTCTCCTCCAAAGTCAATAAACTTTTTTAAAGACTTCTTTTAGAGCTAGAAATATTTTTTTTCATTTTAATATTCATATCAATAGCTTTAACACTGTTAAAATAAATACTCTCAAGCAGTTTCTCTTTCATCTTGAATAACAGAAGATACTTTAAGAGAGGCTAGCAGGTAGTAAATTTTAAGGTAAATTTTAGGGTAACACATGATTCTATTATATAAAGTATCGCAGCTGCAAAAAAGCTATTTGTTATTCAAATAGCTCTTACTATAGAGCTGGTCTAAATTCAGCAACTCAGAGATTAAGACATATACTACAACAGTCTGAAAACCCTAGCAGTTTTTGCTTGCTATTGAGTTCTTCAAGTTTCTCCACATTGAATTATATTGTAAATCCCAAATAACTTGTAGTTAGCATATTTTTATTTGTTTCTAAGACATACTTTTATTACACAAAGCTAAGCAAGAAAAGAATACATTGGCTAGCCACAGTCATTCATATCTTGAAAGGCATGGTTACATCCACAAGTAAACATAACTTCCAAGTTTTCAAATTGATCCACAATTGCAGTAGGTTCAGTGCCAAGGCACAGCCTCAATTCTCTGGCAGGTGCCTGTGTCCATTCCATCCCCAAATCTTTATCTCAGTCACCGCTCTTCAGGAAGTAGCAACAACCTTGTAATCTTATTATTTGGGGAGAAATTTTTTTTACTTTTGAAACTTTATTCTTTCAAGAATTCCATACATGTATATAACGAGATATGATCATATCTACCCTCCATTTCTCCCTACAGCTCTCCCTGGATCACCCCACCATGTTCTTCTCTCAATGTCATGCCCTCTTCTTTTTAAAAAGAATAACTTGACAGATCTAATTAATGATGCCCATACATGCATGGGTGTAGGGCCACAGGGGCAGAGATGCCTGCCAGTGGCCACATCTTCAAAGAAGAATGATTCTCCCTCCCCCAGCAGCTATCCTCTGATAACAGTTCCTCAGTTACGGCTGAAACTTCATGAGCTCCTTCCTGGAAGAAAATATTTTGATCACTTTAAAGTCCCACTAATGGCTCATATTTAAAATACTATGATGCTATTCCACATCTTGATATTTGACTATGATTTTATTGAGTTTAAAATTTGAAGTACTGAATTCTCAAAATATAAAAAAACACATATTCATATTTCATTTAATCTCTTCCCATCTGCAGAAGTCATCATATAAAAAGTGACAGTTACACTATTTAAAATATAAGAGAAGAGAAAGAATAACAAGTTAGATGTAAGTTGGGAGCTGTACTTTGATTTGTACATTTATTGTCCACCAGAAAGCAAAGAAAACTACTTATCATGGCCCTCTCTAGGTAGAGCAGTATACAAAGAAAGGTTCCAACAGGAATACAGGAATTGCTTAAGTTGATGTTACTAATAAGTCCTATAATATATGGACATTTTTAAACTCTGAAGAAATATTATTTTCCCTGACTAATCCAATAAATCAAATTAAAACCCAGACTTTGAGACAGTTATTTGCCAGCTCACACATTCTTTCACAAGATAGATTTATGAGTTTGATCCTAATAAATTTCCTTCTTTGTATACTAAAATATGGGGTTCTTTGATAACTGGGGCTCCAGCCCCTGACTGTTTTACTTTCTCTCCTTATTCTTTGTCTCAAATCAAATATCCATGGCCCTCATCAGGCCAGGCAGTCAGGAAACTCCAAAGAGTCATGAAGCCATGATGACTGGACTCCATTCATCAGCATTTGCTGAAGTATTTTATTTTGTTCTATTTTGTCCCAACAGTGTTAAAGGCCACATTGAGCCTGTAAGGGATGAGTGGTCATCCTAATAACCTTAGTGCCCCTTTAGAAGTACACTTTATTTGACTTCTTTGGGATTTTTAAGTCATGCAGAACTTCAAGTGGAATTTTATGGCCTTGGGAATATAATTTCCCATAGGGTAGTTGGTGTCTTTGCAATTTCTGATGATGGAAGATGGACTGATATTTGTACTCACTTTGAGAGATCTTTTTCTCATACACATGAAGGCTGAAGGGTTATTACTATAGAAATCCTACCATCTGCTTCTGTGCTGACCCCTGGGATATCTCACCCCAGCTCCAGCCTGGGAATTCAAGGTTCACCTTTGTCCTCGGTTTCTTTATGCACAGAAGTGCATGAAGCTACTTCAATAAATATAATGTTTCATGTGAAGACTTTCTTTAAAAACAGTTTTTTACATGCAAAAATGTGAATTAGGGATTAGTGATCAAGACATTACTTTTAGGAAATTCAATTGATCTTTATCTACAAACACAAATAACTTTTATAATTGTCCACTACTGTCTCCATTTTCTGTCACCACTATCATTCAGTAATGCAAAATATACAAGAACAGGATCTGGGGAGATATGGTAAGGTGATTCAGAGTGTATATAAACCATTTCAATATTTCTTCATTTGGGTTGCTTTACTATAAACTCTGTTGCCATGTCTAAAATTATCATAGTTATCAAGGAATTGCTTTTTTCACAAAGTTCCCAAAAAAACAGAAAAAAGATTTAATTTGTTATGCAGTGGAATCTCTCTGGGATAGCTTACCCCTGTGAACACATCTGCCCTTTCCCTGTCTGTCTTTTAGTTAACATTTGGAAATAAGAGGGACATCAGTAGATAGCCAAGCTGGGATGAGAAGAGATATAGGAAGCCATGTGAAGTCTATCAATCTTTAACCTTGCCAAAGAGGAAGCAATATAATGTTTCCCAGAGGACAAAGTCATTTTAGTCAACACATACTAAAAGCAATGTGAAATGTGTGTGTGTGTGTGTGTGTAATATTTAAATCCTCACTTTGAATTATCTTTCTCTCTCACACAGACATGACACAGACTAAGAACCTTGATAGAATATAAATGAACGAAAAGTGAAACACGTCATTCTAAAGGAAGAAGTTTAACAGGAAAAGGGTTATGCAATTCATTTCCTGCCACTTACCTTTTCTGCGGATTGGGCTGTACCAAAAAAGATGGGGATGAAAGCTAACCAAATGATGCAGGTGGTGTACATGGTAAATCCAATAGGTTTGGCTTCGTTGAAAGTTTCTGGAACACCTCTTGTTTTAATGGCATAAACAGTACAAGTGACCATTAAGAGGATACTGTATCCAAGTGAACAAATGAGCGAGAGATCAGAAATGTCACACTTGAGCACGCCCCTGGCATTCTCAGGATCTAGTGTCCGCTGTTCTCCATAGTCAATGATGGTGTGAGGAGGATCCACAACAAACCACACGAACACTCCGAGGAGCTGAATAGAGATGAGGCTGAAGGTGATCACCAGCTGGGATGCTGGGCTAATAAACTTGGGGGCTGTGACAGATTTCTTCCCCTGCTCAAATATTCGGTGGATACGGTTTGTTTTGGTCAAAAGCGCTGCATAGCTGAAACACATACCAAGTCCTAGGAAGATCCGCCGGAAGGAGCAAATGATTGTATCGGGTGCAGCAATCATTAAAAAGGTGATCGAGTAACAGAGAAAAATGCCTGTCAGGAGCACATAACTAAGTTCCCGCCCAGAAGCTCTCACGATAGGTGTGTCATTATAGCGGACAAAGGTCACAATCACGAAGGTGGTGGCGATGATTCCCAATATTGCAATGAACACAGGTACGACGGCCCAGGGAGAATGCCACTCCAACTTGATGATGGGGATCCGCTGACAGCCTGTGCGGTTGACGTTTGGTCTTTGATCCAAAGGGCAAAGTTCGCAGGACGACTCATCCACCTGGTAGTTGTAACCCTCACAGCGCTCGCAGTGCCAGCAGCAAGGGACCCCTTTCACGGTTTTCTTCCTCTCCCCAGGCTTGCAGGGCAGGCTGCAGACAGATGCAGGGTGTGTGTGTTCTCTATTATTAGCCCACTGCATATCTTCCACCTGTGGGTATAAAAAATTAATGAGCCTTCCATTTTTTCCCCATTTATAATATACTAATCCTAGCCACAGGTTTGTAATAAATCACCAAATGCTGACAGTACAAATACAGTTTACCATAATAAGAATCTTGTTTCTTTCCCTGATATTGACTTTATAAAACTGTTAAATGATTAGGTCCAATCAATCATTCAGATTATCAACTGGATGAGTATCATTATTTTCCACTTACCTCTTCATGGTTGACCACTATGATATTAAAGAAAGGTTTATTGGCCAAACAGTTTTAGGATGAAAGCTTTAAAAACGTAAATAAAAAGCATAAAAACAAAACAAAGGGAAAAAAAGCCACTCCATTGGAAGATATTTTACAGCTAATCAGGAGAACAAATGTCAGACTCTTAAGCACTGAATTGAGACACAAAGGTTTATAAAAGATGATTCATGTCTTTCTACCATATTTGGAGAAACTCGGAGGGACACTGTCCATTTTGAAGAGAAGTGGCACAACAAATTGATCTGACTCCTCAAATAGTTGCAGAAATAATATTTTCATGGTGAGGGCATTCTGTTCAGGCTTGAAATATACATTTTACATCATATTTGCCCACTGTGAAAAATTATGCTGATTAAAATACCCACTGGAAACTGTGCAATATTACATTTTGTTTAAAGTAATGAGATCAGCACTGATGAGTGTGTCTCTTAATTTGCTCAGTGTTTGCTTTATGGCCTTGAAGCTGTACCTTCTAAATCACAGAACACTTATGTTGAAATAAAAAATCTTTCTTTTGGCAAGGTGTGGTGGCATATGCCTTTAGTCCCAGCACTCAGGAGGCAGAGGCAGGAGGAGCTCTGTGAGTTCAAGGCCAGCCTGGTCTACACAGTGAGTCCCAGGCCACCTGGGGCCACAAGGAGACCCTGTCTCAAAAAGATGAAAAGAAAAAAATAAAAGGTTCTTTTGATGAGAATGGTGCCAATCATTGAAAACTGCCCTGAATTTCTTTATCTTACTAGATATACATCAATTCAGTACAATATTAACAGAAAAGAACTGGAAATTATGGATAATAAGAAAAGCAGCTACAAAAGACAAAGTCTATAATGTAGTGGTGGTCCTGGTGAGAGCAGACAGTGACATAAACAACTTGATCTCAACAAATATTTGTGGAATGCATGGGGCAAGGAAGGCAGAAAGAGTACCACACAGCAACCTGCAGGCTAGAGAGCCAACTTGGAAATACTGAAATTTGGAAGCAGGGGATCATACAGAGAGGCACAGAAAAGGGAAGGGAAGAGTTCTGAATAAAGGCGAAGAAACTTATTTCCCCAAGGCTAACTGTATTAATAATTCTCAACAAGGGTTACTGTTGTCTGTGGTAATCATCTTTCAGGAGGCCCCCAATGTCCTCCCCTCCTAGAATCTGTGCACTCATGTGGTCCCCTCTGGCTCTGAACAGAGCTGATCTACATAAGCAATACTATGTTCAAGAAACGATGGTACATGACTTTGGGTCATAAAAGTCATTTTTAAGCCTGTTTTGTTTTCTTTTGTATTACTTATGCCAAGGGATGCGCCACCATAACATCATGAAAATTCTCAAGCCATCTTGAGGGAAGGAATGGAGTTCTCTTGTCAGCCACATTCATAGTTTACCATATATATTAGTCACCTAGAAAGGAACTGTCTCAAGTAACTTCTGGCCTTGTTAAACCTTCAGAAAACTTTGGCCCTGATTAGCATCTTGTGAGAATCCATGAGGTAGAACGCCATAGTTGAGCTGCTCCTGAATTCTCATTTACAAACATGAGGTAATAAATGTTTACTGTTTTTATTTTATATTTTTGACAATTGCATACATGTATCTAACATATATTGATTGTATTCACCCACCATTGCCCTCTCCTGTCTCCTTTCCACTCCTGATGACCCCTTTCTTCTCCCCAACTGGTCCCTTTTCAACTTCCATGTCTTTTGTTTGTTTTGGTTTGGTTTTGGTGACCCATTAAGTGTAATTAGGGTTGGTTAATGTAAACCTGTAAACTTTGGAGTGATTTGTACACAGCAATAAATACTAGCATAGTTCAAATTAAGCTTCCCCGGTCTGTTGGCCAACATCACTCCTACATCAGCAGGGTGATCTATGGAGAAAGTACATCCAGTAGCTAAAACGCACCTTAAATGTACCAAATGTGCAATGCCAGCACTACCCTCTGCCTCCTTTCAGGTTGCCTCTCTTTGACACAAGGTGACTGAGAATGTTCTTCAAACAACAACTAAGAATACTTTCCTAATTGAATGAATCTTCATTGAACTGTTGAAGGAAGAGAACTGTAATCCCTAAGCTCAGCACTTGCAGGGAACAGTCTAATCTACTCAAGATTATAAAGGATTAATGTGTCTTTAGTTTCAAACATTCTCCCTTGAGAAAGAAGACCCTACTTCATGTGACCTCAGGTCACCCAAGACTATTAGAGCTATCCTGTCTACTCACCATTGAGGAAAATTAACTAATAACAATTCAACTAATATCTGATTAGCTTTTAATTACTTAAAAGGATTATTTTGATTACTTGGAGGGTTTCAGCAAGAAAGAAAAGAAATCTTGAATCAGAAGCATATGGTGGCTTTTCTCAAAATTATTTAAATCAAAACCAGTCCATTTGAGGCTGAAATACTGATTTTTAGACCATAATAAATACACTCATAAGATAACAAAATACATTTGAAGGTTATGTTTCAAAGGTAATTATTATAAAACCCAAATTTAATTTTGTCTGGAACTTCTTGATATTCTAGTCTAAACATGAAATTAAAATCAGTCAAAAAAAATCTCAAACACATTAAAATACCTGATTGACAGAAGGAAAGTTATCACCTATAACCACATTTGCTATGTTAACTCTCAACACATTTTATTTTAAAAAGGAGGTAAGACATATTCACAAAGAAATATGGCTGCTCTAGGAACCACGCTGACACAATAAATTAAAATGAAAATTTCCTTAGTAAGTTTTCTGTGTAATGAACCAATGGAAAGTGTTTTTCATGAGTCAACAATAAAACTATAAGGTTATAGCTGAGCATGCTGGCTCACACCTGCAATTTTAGAACTTGAGAGTCTGACGCAGGC
Organism: Nannospalax galili; assembly: GCF_000622305.1. Lineage (NCBI taxonomy): Eukaryota > Metazoa > Chordata > Mammalia > Rodentia > Spalacidae > Nannospalax > Nannospalax galili. The sequence goes on along the minus strand of NW_008349073.1, from coordinate 4,179,672 downwards.
TTTCTGCCAAGGGTTTTAGGCCAGCTTGGCTGCATCCTGAGCTCCAGGCCAGTCTGTGTCAAAATACAAACAAAAAAAAAAATTACATAATATGTCACAGTTTTTTATTTGTTTATTTGCGGGTGTTTGTTAGTTTGTTTGTTTGTTTCAGACCGGGGTCTCCCTATAACCCCAGCTGGCCTGGAACTTGCTATGTAGCTCTCAGAGAGATTCACCTCCCTCTATCTCCCAAGTGCTGGGATTAAATGCATGTACCACCACACCTGGCTCATGCCACAGTTTTTAAGAATGGAGAATGTTATTTAAATAAAATCAGTTTAGGCAATATATGTCATACTTTTAATACTATTTTTATTGATTCATTGAGAATTTTATGCAATGCATTTTGATCATATTCAGATCTCCTTCCTCTCTGATCCAACCCCTCTCCCTATCACCCCCCTCACTTCACAGTCTCTATTATTTTTTTAAGGCCTTTGGATTCTCATTTGTGTTTTCCAAATACTCTTTGGTGTGAGTTTATTCCCTGCAACCTGATCAACCTACCCAGGCTCATACCCTTAAAGAATATGGACTCTTCCTCTCCCAAAAGCTATCAATTGCCAACAGTTCCTCAGGCTGAGGAGGGAAGAGGGGGGTTAAGGGTTAAGGAGAGAGAGAGGGAGAGAGAGAGGGATGGAGAGGAAGAGGGAGAGAAAGAGAGAGGGAGGGAGAGAGAAAGAAAGAGAGAAATAAGGCAGTATGAAAAAACAGAGGGAAATGTGTTAGCTCAAATACCCACTGAAAAATACACATACAACATCTGAACATGAGTGCATGTGTGTACCTGAAGGCTATTGTATTAGTCACTTTTCTATTGCTGTGATAGAAACACTGACCAAAGCAATTTATGAAAGGAAGAATTAATTTGAGCTTATGGTTCCAGGGGAATTACAGTCTGTCTTGGCAGGGAGGCATAGTGGCAGAAGTGGCTGGAGGAGGAGCGGAAGCTAAGCTCTCACATCATCTCACAGGCACAGGAAGCAAGAGCACAACTGGAGATCCTCCTGCAAGGCTTAAGAACTCTCTAAGCCCACCCCCAGTGATGTGCTTCCTCCAGAATAACCACAACCTCTAATGCTTCCCAAAACATCGCCACCACCTGGGGACAAAATGTCCAAATACTTGGAGCCTGTGGGGGACATTTTTCATTCAAACTACTACAGCTATATAACAAGAAACTGTCAGACATAAGAAACCTCCCTTTGAGTTGTTCCTCAGGACAGTCCAAGAGACTCCCCAAATAGCACAGGCTATTACCACACTCTTGATTACCTCCCAGAACTTGAAGGTAAGACCAATTGCTAAAGACAGGACATACTTTGGACACAGGACTTGGAGCAATGGAGCTGGAACTGATATGGAAGTCTCTTCCCTGAATACTAGATCTCATAGTTCTGGAGGACATTATGCAAGCTGCTAAGGGAGAAAATCAATCAATGGCTCAACCCCAGTTTTAAAGCCTAAAAACCACAACAGTGGCTGGCACAGCAAACTATATTGGTGTAAAGTGGCACTTTTATCTTGGGGGTAATCACCAGCTATCTAATTGGACTTAAAACCCTCTCAATGGGAGAGAACTCATGTGGCATTATCAACATAGGCAAATACATATGGCTGAAGAGGTCATAGATTCTAGAAAAAATCTCTACCTCTGTCACATCCCTAGACAAATATAATATGCTAAATATGGATCCTTATATTTATAACAAGTATACCAGTCACCACTCATCAGAGAAGCTTCTTTTTGCAAAAGATGGAAACTATCACAGAGTTCTACAACTAGTCAAACACAGAGATCTTTGGGATGTCTTTGGGATGTCCAGCCCTAAGTGACACATCCACAATGCAACCTCTACACCTAAGGTAAATGCAACATAGCAGAACAGGGGGAAGAGAAAATATCAACACATCTCTCAACTCTCACCAGTGAAGCTTTCTCATGGAATAGAGGGTGACGTGCACAGGCCACAAAATGAGTAGGCAAATGTGAGTATCACTCTTTCCTAAATCTGCTTGTTTACTAAAATATTTCATCTACAGTTTCAAGGCATGTAGTTTGAGGAGACGAGTCACCTGTCATATATGTTGCAGTGATACTGGAAAGATCTCACAAGTTAAGCTCTTCAAACCTACTTTGTGAATAAAAAATAAAAGATGGGGAGAAATTCATACTATCCCTCCATTTATGACTGAGCAGCAGCACCAGGAAGAGGGAACCCACTCTCTTGTCTATAACTAGGTATTGTTTTGTCTGAAAGATTGTGAACAGCAATAAGTAAAACATCAGCCCCTCTGCCTCTTGTCTAGACCTGCTGTGTGTTGCTTTGATATTTCTACAACCTCAGTTCTTACTACTGTTTTCTAGTAATTAGAATATGAGTAGTCTATGTTTAATTCTTGTTCTACACAGAGGAAGAGAGTCTTCAGCTCTTGACCTTGAACCTGGAGAAAGCAATGCATGAATTGTAGGAGTTGAGTTATGCATTTTGGAATGGGTGGATTAAGGAAGAACGAAGGAAATCATATTTATAATATTTTTGCTGAGATGCAACAACCCTGTAATGGAGCTTCTTTCCAACATTCTGCATACACATATCCCCAAAGGACAAGCAGTATTTCCATGAGAATATTGAAGCAGAATCTCCTTCAGTTCTAAATTTATGATAATTTAAAGACTATGGAGCAATTATTTTTAATCATAAACCACTGGAGTATGATTGTGTTACTAAGTTTACTATTATATATTCAAAATGACAAAATTGGAGTTTCAACTATTTTCTTCAATATTTTTCATTTAGGAATAATGCATCTAAATTTTTTATGAAAATTACTATTTTAAATTCTCAAAATGGTTTAGTGCGTTTTTTTCTTATTATTTGACAATATTCACAGTTTGTATGTTGAACTTAACTCAGCTACATGTTAAACTGAATTTAAATATCACCTATGAAAACTGCACTAAATACATAGTGCCAGTGCTTTATGGTAAGTAAATTCAATTAAATGAGTCTTCCATTACTCATGAGATGTACAAATTAATGATAAGAAAGTCATCTCAGGACTAACCCCCAGTGGCAATTCTGTAAACTTTAGAATATTCCATCTAATTACTCATATTTCTTATTTTTCCTCAAATAACTTGATTCTCAGTACAGGCATAAACTAAAACAAATCATTATAAAAGACTCTGTGATAATTTAAACATCATACACAATAATTTTTCAGTAAAAGACTTTTCCATTTTAATATTCCATATGATTTAATGGATATCTAACTGAATCCATAGAAGGTTTAGGAAATAGATATCTACAGACCACTAAGAGATATACAGAGGGGTTTGGAATTGATATTTTCAGTAAAACCAGTTCATATTACTAAGCATGTGAAACACAAAGATAACAAGAACTTGAATTATAATAATATTGAATGCTTATTGAGGATCTACAATGAGTCTAAAGTGTTTTAAGAATTTAGCATTGCTAGCACCCAGCTATGAGAGAGGACATGTGACATTTGTCTTTCTGGGCCTGAATTATCTCACTTATGATGCTTGTTTTCAGTTCCATCCATTTAACTGTGAATTTCATAATTTTTTAAAGATATGACTAATTTTCCATCTTATATATGTACATGCTACCTTTGAAATCTTAGCTATTCATTTTTCAACTTGAAAATCTAAAGAGGTCAAGAAACTAATAGCCATAGGTGGGCTTTTTGGAGGGGAGGTAAAAATGCAGTGATGTAAATGGGGAAAGGGGAATAATACAGTAGGAAAGGATAAATGATGTGGGGAATGGGAGGGTAGGGCAGAGGAGGGAGTATAGGGAGGGACGACCAACACTGAAGGTCTTCAGAAGAAAGCCATGTGGAAACCTACTACTATCGAAGCTATATATATTATAAAAATAGACCAAAAAAGCTACTTTATAAGGGGGGGGCACTGCCCCTACTAGCCACCAAAGGTTTGCAAATTAAAATCCCAAAGCCATAAATGGACTCTGTCTTATAGAGCTACTGATGAAGGGTCCCATAGACCTTCAAACAATACTGATAATTGCCCCTGCTCTTGGTTACCCACCAAGATCTTACCCACGATAGGATTCTATTATTGAAGACACTATACACATGATCTGTAGAGCAAACAAGAAAAAAAATCAAGCATGTGCTGACTCATCTCTTGTCTAGTTTCCACAGTGCTGGTAGGTGCTATGCAAGCTACCTGAAGAGAAAATTTATCATAAACTTTACCCAATTGTGAATCTCAAAAGCTACGAAACCAACTAGCCTTGAAAGATATGTCTACTAGTACAATAGTGGCATGAATATTATAAGACTAACTAACTAGTTTCTAATTGGATTTAAGGTTTGTTTCATTGGATGGAGCCTAAACCTGAACCTGATACCAGGCCTAGTAACCTGAGGCTAGTACACGGGCCATGGGAGACAGCCTAATACAATTATTCTGGTAAATTGATATAGTATTAAACTGATTTCTAATGGATTATTGTTATATCCATAGAGTAATAAATCTCTCAACTCTTAGCAGAGAAGCATCCTTAAACATCAGATGGTGATTAACACAGAGAACCACAACAAGTCAACATGCAAAGAATAAGAGGCTGCAGAGTGTTTATCCCTGAATAGGACACCTATATCAAATTTCTGCCTCACAGTTCTCAGAAAGGGGGCAAAATACTTGTAAAAGTCAGATGAAATAGATGACCACAAGAAAACAGAGTTTTCTAGATAGCTGGTTAGCTTCTGTTATGAATTCACAGCAATGGTAACAGCATGCACAATTCCCACATATGCTTGAGCCAGACAAAAATCCCATCATAGACATGGGGAAGTGGGTAAGTAACCCCTACCCTACCTGAAGAATTATTGGCAACTGATGGCAGCTTTGAAACAGAGATTCAGTCTTGTTTAAGGGTGAGACTCTTGGGAAGTTAACCAGGCTTGGTGAATGAGCCCACACAGAAGGACATTTAGGGACACAAACATGACTATACATCTTAATACACACACACACACACACACACACACACACACACATTAGAGTACAGGAAATTTGGTGGGGAGTTAATAATGGGCAGTGCAGATAACCGATGGGATTCAAATATAGCCAAAATATATTGGAAGAAATTCATAAAAATTCAGTTAAAAAGGAAAATTAAATAACTTAGCATTGAAAGTTATAACAATCCAGACTGCCAGAGAGTTCCAAGTTCTGGCCTCCCTCTGGCCTCCCTCTGGCAGAGGACCACTACCTGAGAGTGCCTGGATCCTGCCTCTATGTGATGGTGAGCTTCCCTTATTGCACCATACCCATCCCCCTACCTGAGATTTCTGAGGCCCCTCTCAAGGCCCCAGGGTAGACATGGCTTTGGTAGGATAAAGCTGAGATCCTAGCAGACAGTCTGAGAGGGAGAGTTTCAACCTCCATTGGTGTAGCAGCTCTGATCTCAGCAGACCACCAAAGAGTGCTGAAGACTTCTGGTGTCTCTCTGGCCTCTCTCTGGCATAAGGGCTGAGAATGCAGGGGACTGCCTGAGAGCGCCCGGATCCTGCATCCACATGGTAAAGGAAGCTTGAGTGTATCTGACTGGAATGTGAATTGGGCTTCTTTGGGTGCTCCTGAATAGCTGAGCTGAAGCCATCAGTTCCCTCCAAATTAAACCTGAGAGAACCTGAACCCTGTGCTAACCAGCTTTATATAACCAAAAAAGAAAGGATCTAGGCACCTCGATAATACAAACAGGAGCATACTTCCACTTAATTCTCATATCAGAATTATAAACAACAAAAGAAATTCACATCCCAAGATCACAGTGAAAGAATAAAAAAGGAAAGCCAAAACACTATGTCCCCACCAAACTCCACCAATCCTGTAGAAGAGTTCTACAAGGAGAACCCCCTAGAGATAACCCAGGACACTGAATTTAAAAGAACACTCATAAACATGACCAAGGAATTCAACGAATTTGAAGAAAACATGAACAAACAAATCGAAGAACTAAAAGATAGGGATAAACTTCTGAATGAATTCACAAAAGAGATAGAAACATTGAAGAAAACTCAAGCAGAAATGAAGAAGGAAGTGCAAAACTCAATAAGCCAACTTGAAACAACAGGGGAAAGGCTCACCACTAGAATGAATGAAATGGAAAACAGAATATCAACACTGGAGGATAAAGTTGAAGAATTGGACCACTAAAGCAAAGATGATGGAAAATTTAAAAAAACACAGGAATGGAATACACAAGAGATGTGGGACACCATGAAAAGACCTAATCTATGGATCATAGGAATAGAGGAAAAAGAATTTCAGGTTAATGATGTTGACCAGACCTTAAACAGGATCGTAGAAGAAGAGAGTTTCCCAAAATTAAGGAAAGACATCCCCATACAAATACAGGAAGCACATAAAACATCAAATAGGATCAGAAAAGAAACTCCCCATGACATATCAGAGTAAAAACACTAAGTGTACAGAACAAAGAGAGAAAACTGAAAATAGCAAAAGAAAAACAAGTCACATACAAAGGAAAGCCCATCAGAATTACAGCTGACTTATCAATGAAAATTATGAAAGCCTGAAGAGGCTGGACCAAGGAGTTTCCAGTTCTACATGATAATAGATGCCAGTCCAGAATACTTTACTCAGCAAAAATGTCTATTATGGTTGAGGGGGAAAGAAAACTCTTCCATGACATGAATAGCCGAAAGAATGCATGTTCACAAAACCAGTCCTTAAAAGAATACTTGAGAATACAGAGAGCAGAGAGAGTAATAACTATACCCCAGGGGCAATGAAAGAAAACTAATAAAGCTAGAATCTAGGAAACACAAAATTAGAGAACACAAACAGCAATCAAAATGATGGCAACTAATGCATATCTTTCAATAAGAACCTTAAATATGAACATATTAAGCTCCCCATTCAAAAGACACAGGCTAAGTGAATGGATTAAGAAACAAAATCTCTGTTGTCTGCAAGAAACCCATTTCACCTTTAAGAACAGGCACTACCTTAAGGTAAAAGGATAGAAAAGAATATTCTAAGCAAATGGCACTAAGAAACAAGCAGGAGTTGAAATTCTAATATCTGACAAAATAAACTTCAAAGTAAAGCTAATCAGTAGAGATAAGGAGGGTCACTTCATTCTGATGAAAGGAACACTTAACCAAGAAGATAGTACAATCCTTAACATATATGCACCAAACTCTGGTGTACCCAAATTCATAAAAACAACAATACAGGACTTTAAGACACAGACTAACCCCAACTCAGTAGGGGACTTCAATAACTCACTGTCTCCATTATACAGGTCAACTGGACAAAGAATAAACAGAGAGATGTCTGAATTAAATGATACCATATATCAAATGGACCTAAGAGACATCTTTTGATTATTCTACCCAAGCACCAAAGAATACACTTCCTACCCAGCAGCCCATGGAACTTTTTCAAAAACTGACCACATACTGGGCCATGAAACAAACCTCAACAAATACAAAAAAATTGAAATAATTCCATGGATTCTATTGGACCACAGTGCAATAAAGCTCAAAATCAACACTGAACAAAGCCCTAGTCACTACATGAACTCCTGGTGATTGAACAACACACTCCTAAACAATGAGTATGTCAAAGGAGAAATTAATAAAGAAATAAAAGAATTCCTGGAATTCAATGAAAAGGACAATACAATATAACACAACCCCTGGAATACATTAAAAGCGGTCCTAAGAGGGAAGTTTATAGCTCTAAACACCTACATTAAAAAATTAAGGGGCTGGAGAGCTGGCTCAGTGGTTAAGAATACTGACTGGTCTTGCAGAAGACCCAGGTTCGAATCCCAGCACCAACATGGCAGCTAACAACTCTCTGTAACTCCAGTTCCAGGGGATCCAACAGTCTCTTCTGTCCTCCACGGGCATTGCACGACATGGGTGCACTTATATATATGCAGGCAATGCATGCATACACTTAAAACAAAAATAATAAATATTTTTTATAAAGGATATTTATAAAAAAAATTAGAAAGAGCCCAAATAAATGACTAACACAAATAAATGACTTAAAATTGCAATTGAAGACACTTGAAAAGCAACAGCACATGAAGCCCAAATCCAGGAGACAAGAATAACAAAAATCAGAGCAGAAATTAATGAAATAGAAGCAAAGAAAACAATACAAAGAATCAATGAATCTAAGAGCTGGTTCTTTGAAAAGCTAAACAAGATAGACAGACCCTCAGCCCAGTTAACTAGAAGAAAGAAAGAGCAAATCCAAATCAACAAAATCAGAGATGAAAGGGGAAATATCACAACAGACACCCAGAAGATCCAGACCATTACAGGGAATATTTTAAAAACCTATACGCTACTAAACAAAATGGATGGATATCTGAAATCATGGGAACCACCAAGTTAAACCAAAGTTAAACAGACCAATAACATATAAGGAAATTGAAACAGTAATACAAAATCTCCCAACCAGAAAAGTCCAGGCCCAGATAAATTTACAGCAGAATTCTACCAGACATTTAAAGAAGACCTCCAACCAACACTACGTAAATTACTCAAAATGATAGAAACAGAGAGAAAACTCCCAAATTCCTTCTATGAAGCCAGCATCACTCTAACACCCAAACTAGATAAAGACACAACCAAAAAAGAAAACTATAGACCCATATTTTTAATGAACATAGATGCAAAAATTCTCAACACAATACTTGCAAACCATATACAGACACACATCAAAAAGATCATTCACCATCATCCAGTAGGCTTTATCCCAGAGATGCAGGGATGGTTCAATATACGCAAGTCAATAAATGTCATTAATCATTTAAATGGACTCAAAGACAAAAACCACATTGTCATCTCAATAGAGGCAGAAAAGGCATTTGATGAAATTCAGCATGCATTTATGTTCAAACTCCTAGAGGGAATTGGACTGAAGGGAACATACCTCAACATAATTAAAGCTATATACAACCATGTTTGTTGCTGCTCTTTTCACAATAGCTAAGAAATGGAAGCAACCTAAGTGCCCCTCAACTGATGAATGGTTAACAGAAATGTGGTATATTTACACAATGGAGTTCTATCCAGCAGTAAAGATAGACGAAATAATGAAATTTGCAGGTAAATGGCTGGATCTAGAAACTGTTGTACTAAGAGAAGTAACACAGACTCAGAAAAACAAATGAGGTATATTCTCCCTCATATGTGGGTCCTAGCACCAAATTCTTTTAAATTCCAGGTCCTTTTAATAAGATGATGATATACAGCAGTACCTTCTGCATGAAATAACTACCATCATCATGACTTCAGTTGAGCCTGATCACTAAACATCATAAAAATTGGGCTTGTTCAGGGTTGTGCTCATTCATTAAAGGAGGGCCAAGCAGAGTCACTGGACCCTCACTGGATTATTCAGCCACTCTTCCCAGCCAACTGTATGTAATTTGACCCATAAGTTGTAATGATTACATTCAACTGTATATAATCACACATGGCCTCCTGGATTTGGGGAGGGAAAGTATACAGTTTGGGGAAGGCTAGGAAAAGAAGGCATGACTCATGCTGGGTAAAGGCTTTCCAGGGTACATACCCTCAGGTCATACATATACCTCAGCAACCCCTCAGTTATCTTAGAAAGTAAGCTCAATAAATTCATTGGTTCCCCAGTAAAACTTTAATCAAACATTGGCTTGACATTAGAACCTTAAAAGGGAATAATCATTGCTTAGCATCCCTAGGAAATGAAGTCTCACAACAGATGGAAAATTTATTTGTTAATGCTATTATGTTTCATAATTATTTTTAAAAAAAAAATAAAATGAGAATGTAAAAGATGTTAAAAGGATATGGGAATTGAGATATTTTCCAAAATAGAAAAAATGAGGCAGCCTAAGCAAGTGATGAAGGTCTGTGTAGGTTTGTTATGATATATAAGGGATGAGACAGAAATAATATACACATAAGCTTAAAATTTCTGTCGTCATAGTTTTGTTCCAACTAGTGTAAGGAACAAAATATATATCTAGTCAAGGTTTATCTGAGAATATTTGGTTTTTCACCCAAGACTTGTCTACATAGCACATGATAATTAAAAGTACCAGACTGGTGGAACTAATCTATTGGATGTTTAACAGCCATAGTTTAAGGCCTATACTATTGTGGTTAGAAGGACTTAAAGGACAGTTTTTGCCCCTTGCCCTCCAAGGTTGACTAAGTTCCAGGGGACTATGGAACATCTCTCAAAATGTCCTGTAACTGTGGTGAGTCACCTGTCCTCTTGTTCAGGGAGGCCTTGGAGATCCCACGAGATAGACTTGAACCAATGTCCAGTCTACAAAGAGGAGCGTCAACTCAGAGGCAACATCTCATTCATGCTTCCAAGTGAAGCCAGACATGGTTGAGCAGGACCTTTGACTTATCTTCATATAGATGGAACTGGTAAAAGAAAGGAACCAGGGGCTCCTCCCAAGCCCATGTGACCCCCGAGGAAGAGATCCTCAAACGACCTTGAGTATAAAAATAAATTGATGTATTTGGGCCAACTGTATGGTCTTAAAAACCCAAAAGGGAAGTATAACCAAAGAGGAGAGTCATCAGTATGTTTCTTTATGAGTTCAAGGGATTACACTTCCCAGACATTAGGCTTAAGTCTACATAAAATGTTATTTAGACAATTATTTTTCATTGATTATTTTGTTTCTAACCAGAAAATGCTGTTCAGATGTAAGACTTCAAATCTTGGTCTCCAACACTATAGTGCCCACTATAGCTAAGGGAGACAACCAGCTATTGTTCTAGAATGATGGCTAAATTTGTTTTCTCCCCCTATCTAGAAGCCTTTGAGAGGGAACTGACACTGATTCTAACCACTCCAACAGCTATCAAAATACTTGAAAGCAAATCCTAAATCCATCACTCCAGACTCCAGCCTTGGAAGACAAAAGAAAAATGAGGAGGAAACCAACAGAGGGATGCTTTTGAAAGCCCTTGTCAAGAAATTCCAATGGACTCTCATATGACCAATTGATAATTGCCCTGTTCTGACTTTTTTCTAGTTCCCTGTCTAGAACTTGTAATGCTAATTACTCTTGCCTTTACTTCTCTTTCGCATCTCCTACTCACTATTCAAGGCCTTTCTTTTCCCCTTAGAATTTGGGAGTCTTTTAAATAGACCCACTGAAGTCTTTAGAAATTGTTTAGATTTTAATTTGGGAGTCTTTTAGATAGTCCCACTGAAGGGGTACTCCAATTGCTTTACCCTGCATCCCTGTTCAGCATGGAGAAGCCAGAGTGGTCTGTGTCCCAATTTCATATTGGTAATTGGGTAACCTCTTCAGAGGATGGTGTGATAAGAATAGGAGGTAGGAATTGGCTAGACAGTTAGGATAAAAATACCCCAAAGAAATTAGCAAGTTTCTTGGCTAAAAGTCAAAATGTCCTTGGGCCTCTTAACAACCTACTCCATTCCAAAGGCCAAAAATGTAGGAAATATTTCAGAGCTTGTATCTAATCCTTAAAAGATTTTTAGGGTTACCTCTTCAGAGGAGGTATGTTAGAGTAGCCAAAAGCCCCCATAAAAATAAATAAATAAATAAATCAGAGAAGAAGAAAGAGTACATGAAGTTATCAGAAAAAAGTGATGGGGAGATATGGGAGGAGTTGGAGGGGAGGGAGTGGGCATGGATTTGATTAAAACACCTTATATGCATATATGAAATTCTCAATAAATTATTTATTTAAAAAATAGAAAAATAAATGCATTGATCACACGATAAATCATGCCAAATTAGCATTTAAAAATTCTACCCATTGACATTTCCAACAATAAGGTGCTCCTGTTTCTCTTCAATCTGGTCAAACATTGAGGAGAATGAACTTCCCAGATCTGAAGGTGTGGTGGAGACATCTTGTTTTCACTCACAGTTTTGGACAAAGAGTGGCCCTGGATCAGTTATTGGCATTTCTTTTCTGTGAACTGCTTGTTCATGTTCTGTTTTCCTTCTTTTACTTTTAATTGTTCATGTGTAAATGATTTATACGGGGTTTTTAAAATATTAAAACAAATTCAATACCTTGTCTGAAAAAAAAAAGTTTCAATAATCGTGTGGGTCAGATATTTCCTTCCCATTTTGTTTCAGAAGGCATGAGACAGTAGATAATAGGCCTCCTAACACACTGCCATTTAATGAGGGTAAGTAGATTCAAGTCCAGGAGACCAGAAGCAACACAGTCAATCACATTTTGTTGCTGTTCTGTGATGCTCCCAGGGCAGTACATGACACAGAAGACAGCTAAAATTTAGGAAAACTGGCCAAATTAGGTACATCTAGAGTTGGAGACTTGGGAGACAGGAATAGAAGTAGGAATAAGATTTTTAACATAATAATCTAGGTGAAGGAGTTATACCAGAAGAATCAGTTTACTAGGAATGGAAAAGAAAGGATAGAAAATGAGCAATATACTTTATTTATTTTTTTAATTTCAAGTGTTTTTTTTTCACAGAGGACATGCTATAATTTGGATTTTAAGTGTCTCACAGAGCTCCATATGGTAAAACTTTAGTCCCCATCATGGCTCTTTAGGGAAGAGGTAGAAACTTAGAGATGGGTCTAGTCTTGTCTTTGAAGGTTGTGCCTTCCAACAGTGACTATGCAGCCGTTGTTCCCTTCTCTCTCACTCCTCTCTCACTTTGATTTTCACATCCTTCCATTGCCATCTGACAACCCCTCCAGGGGGCTTTTTTAAAGCAAAGGGTTCATTTCATCAGTGGCTGAAAATCCTTTTCTCTTGCGTATACCATGCATGTTACAGTAGTGCAAAGATAGCACTAGACACGTAGGAGAATTTGAAAAACTGTTTCATAGTTTGAGACTCACTACAGCCTAGTGAGTCCTTTCCCCTTATCATAATTACAGTGAAAAAACTCTCTGCTTAGGAGCTCTCTATTTCTCTCCACATAAGACCATCACAGGTTACTCTAACCACTTAGCAACTTTTATTCAAAGCAGTCCTAAATGGCACTGTTCCTCCAAGTGAGCGTCTGGTTTGTTGGTTGAAAGATACCTGTCATACTTGGAACTGGAGCATTGCCAGACACTAAGTGAGCATGAAAATTCTGGGCTTTTATTTTTCAACCTTTGTCTCTATTTGGATGACAGAATTCTGTCAGTCTAGATGATACCCTCCCAGCAGGAGATCTGACAACCCAAATTCAGGCATGTTTGGATTTACCAACCTAAAATTAAGTGTCTAAGTATTTGGGTATTGGGTGATTTCCAGTAAAACTTCATAAAAGCAAAAGTACCTATGTAAACAGTGTTTTAAAAGAACTTTTATTTTTCCAGAAATATGAATGAGAATCCAATGTTCATCAGGTACTGGAGAAAATTTTCTTGATGAAAAAAATATGAAACAAATAGGAGGTAAAAGTGTGTTAGAGAAAAGAGGCAATTCACCGAGCAGAAAGCAACTAAAACTTAAATGATTTCAGAGATACTAATTTTTACATTTATTTTTGTATTTTTTTTATGTGTGTGTGTGGTGTGCATGAGGGGTGTGAGATCAGAGAACAACTTGTAAGAGTCCATTTTCTCCCTCTACAATGTGTATTCTGGGGATCAAACTCAGGTCCTTAGTCTTTGTGGCAAACACCCTTTTCTGCTGACCCCAGAGATGTTTTCAAATGCAAGCATAAAACAATCAAAAGCTGCTATGATGCTCAAGAATTCAGAGAGCATGTAAAAAGGTATAAATT